>NC_048587.1:1235000-1582500 GCF_013265735.2 Oncorhynchus mykiss | reverse complement strand
GTCTACTACACCTGTTGTATTCAGCATTTCACTGTGAGGTCTACTACACCTGTTGTATTCAGCATTTCACTGTGAGGTCTACTACACCTGTTGTATTCAGCATTTCACTGTAAGGTCTACTACACCTGTTGTATTCAGCATTTCACTGTAAGGTCTACTACACCTGTTGTATTCAGCATTCCACTCTAAGGTCTACTACACCTGTTGTATTCAGCATTTCACTGTAAGGTCCACTACACCTGTTGTATTCAGCATTTCACTGTAAGGTCTACTACACCTGTTGTATTCAGCATTTCACTGTAAGGTCTACTACAACTGTTGTATTCAGCATTTCACTGTACGGTCTAGTACACCTGTTGTATTCAGCATTTCACTGTAAGGTCTACTACACCTGTTGTATTCAGCATTTCACTGTGAGGTCTACTACACCTGTTGTATTCAGCATTTCACTGTAAGGTCTACTACACCTGTTGTGTTCAGCATTTCACTGTAAGGTCTACTACACCTGTTGTATTCAGCATTTCACTGTAAGTTCTACTACACCTGTTGTATTCAGCATTTCACTGTAAGATCTACTACACCTGTTGTATTCAGCATTTCACTGTAAGGTCTACTACACCTGTTGTATTCAGCATTTCACTGTGAGGTCTACTACACCTGTTGTATTCAGCATTTCACTGTGAGGTCTACTACACCTGTTGTATTCAGCATTTCATTGTGAGGTCTACTACACCTGTTGTATTCAGCATTTCATTGTGAGGTCTACTACACCTGTTGTATTCAGCATTTCACTGTGAGGTCTACTACACCTGTTGTATTCAGCATTACACTGTAAGGTCTACTACACCTGTTGTATTCAGCATTTCACTGTGAGGTCTACTACACCTGTTGTATTCAGCATTTCACTGTAAGGTCTACTACACCTGTTGTATTCATCATTTCACTGTGAGGTCTACTACACCTGTTGTATTCAGCATTTCACTGTAAGGTCTACTACACCTGTTGTATTCAGCATTTCACTGTGAGGTCTACTACACCTGTTGTATTCAGCATTTCACTGTAAGGTCTACTACACCTGTTGTATTCAGCATTTCACTGTAAGGTCTACTACACCTGTTGTATTCAGCATTTCACTGTGAGGTCTACTACACCTGTTGTATTCAGCATTTCACTGTGAGGTCTACTACACCTGTTGTATTCAGCATTTCACTGTGAGGTCTACTACACCTGTTGTATTCAGCATTTCACTGTAAGGTCTACTACACCTGTTGTATTCAGCATTTCACTGTAAGGTCTACTACACCTGTTGTATTCAGCATTTCACTGTAAGGTCTACTACACCTGTTGTATTCAGCATTTCACTGTAAGGTCTACTACACCTGTTGTATTCAGCATTTCACTGTAAGGTCTACTACACCTGTTGTATTCAGCATTTCACTGTAAGGTCTACTACACCTGTTGTATTCAGCATTTCACTGTGAGGTCTACTACACCTGTTGTATTCAGCATTTCACTGTGAGGTCTACTACACCTGTTGTATTCAGCATTTCACTGTAAGGTCTACTACACCTGTTGTATTCAGCATTTCACTGTGAGGTCTACTACACCTGTTGTATTCAGCATTTCACTGTAAGGTCTACTACACCTGTTGTATTCAGCATTTCACTGTGAGGTCTACTACACCTGTTGTATTCAGCATTTCACTGTGAGGTCTACCTACACCTGTTGTATTCAGCATTTCACTGTGAGGTCTACCTACACCTGTTGTATTCAGCATTTCACTGTGAGGTCTACTACACCTGTTGTATTCAGCATTTCACTGTAAGGTCTACTATACCTGTTGTATTCAACATTTCACTGTAAGGTCTACTACACCTGTTGTATTCAGCATTTCACTGTAAGGTCTACTACACCTGTTGTATTCAGCATTTCACTGTAAGGTCTACTACACCTGTTGTATTCAGCATTTCACTGTAAGGTCTACTACACCTGTTGTATTCAGCATTTCACTGTAAGGTCTACTACACCTGTTGTATTCAGCATTTCACGGTAAGGTCTACTACACCTGTTGTATTCAGCATTTCACTGTGAGGTCTACTACACCTGTTGTATTCAGCATTTCACTGTAAGGTCTACTACACCTGTTGTATTCAGCATTTCACTGTAAGGTCTACTACACCTGTTGTATTCAGCATTTCACTGTAAGGTCTACTACACCTGTTGTATTCAGCATTTCACTGTAAGGTCTACTACACCTGTTGTATTCAGCATTTCACTGTAAGGTCTACTACACCTGTTGTATTCAGCATTTCACTGTGAGGTCTACTACACCTGTTGTATTCAGCATTTCACTGTGAGGTCTACTACACCTGTTGTATTCAGCATTTCACTGTAAGGTCTACTACACCTGTTGTATTCAGCATTTCACTGTAAGGTCTACTACACCTGTTGTATTCAGCATTTCACTGTAAGGTCTACTACACCTGTTGTATTCAGCATTTCACTGTAAGGTCTACTACACCTGTTGTATTCAGCATTTCACTGTAAGGTCTACTACACCTGTTGTATTCAGCATTTCACTGTAAGGTCTACTACACCTGTTGTATTCAGCATTTCACTGTAAGGTCTACTACACCTGTTGTATTCAGCATTTCACTGTGAGGTCTACTACACCTGTTGTATTCAGCATTTCACTGTAAGGTCTACTACACCTGTTGTATTCAGCATTTCACTGTAAGGTCTACTACACCTGTTGTATTCAGCATTTCACTGTAAGGTCTACTACACCTGTTGTATTCAGCATTTCACTGTGAGGTCTACTACACCTGTTGTATTCAGCATTTCACTGTGAGGTCTACTACACCTGTTGTATTCAGCATTTCACTGTGAGGTCTACTACACCTGTTGTATTCAGCATTTCACTGTGAGGTCTACTACACCTGTTGTATTCAGCATTTCACTGTGAGGTCTACTACACCTGTTGTATTCAGCATTTCACTGTGAGGTCTACTACACCTGTTGTATTCAGCATTTCACTGTGAGGTCTACTACACCTGTTGTATTCAGCATTTCACTGTGAGGTCTACTACACCTGTTGTATTCAGCATTTCACTGTAAGGTCTACTACACCTGTTGTATTCAGCATTTCACTGTGAGGTCTACTACACCTGTTGTATTCAGCATTTCACTGTAAGGTCTACTACACCTGTTGTATTCAGCATTTCACTGTAAGGTCTACTACACCTGTTGTATTCAGCATTTCACGGTAAGGTCTACTACACCTGTTGTATTCAGCATTTCACTGTGAGGTCTACTACACCTGTTGTATTCAGCATTTCACTGTAAGGTCTACTACACCTGTTGTATTCAGCATTTCACTGTAAGGTCTACTACACCTGTTGTATTCAGCATTTCACTGTAAGGTCTACTACACCTGTTGTATTCAGCATTTCACTGTAAGGTCTACTACACCTGTTTTATTCAGCATTTCACTGTAAGGTCTACTACACCTGTTGTATTCAGCATTTCACTGTGAGGTCTACTACACCTGTTGTATTCAGCATTTCACTGTGAGGTCTACTACACCTGTTGTATTCAGCATTTCACTGTAAGGTCTACTACACCTGTTGTATTCAGCATTTCACTGTAAGGTCTACTACACCTGTTGTATTCAGCATTTCACTGTAAGGTCTACTACACCTGTTGTATTCAGCATTTCACTGTGAGGTCTACTACACCTGTTGTATTCAGCATTTCACTGTGAGGTCTACTACACCTGTTGTATTCAGCATTTCACTGTGAGGTCTACTACACCTGTTGTATTCAGCATTTCACTGTGAGGTCTACTACACCTGTTGTATTCAGCATTTCACTGTAAGGTCTACTACACCTGTTGTATTCAGCATTTCACTGTGAGGTCTACTACACCTGTTGTATTCAGCATTTCACTGTGAGGTCTACTACACCTGTTGTATTCAGCATTTCACTGTGAGGTCTACTACACCTGTTGTATTCAGCATTTCACTGTAAGGTCTACTACACCTGTTGTATTCAGCATTTCACTGTGAGGTCTACTACACCTGTTGTATTCAGCATTTCACTGTGAGGTCTACTACACCTGTTGTATTCAGCATTTCACTGTAAGGTCTACTACACCTGTTGTATTCAGCATTTCACTGTAAGGTCTACTACACCTGTTGTATTCAGCATTTCACTGTGAGGTCTACTACACCTGTTGTATTCAGCATTTCACTGTAAGGTCTACTACACCTGTTGTATTCAGCATTTCACTGTGAGGTCTACTACACCTGTTGTATTCAGCATTTCACTGTGAGGTCTACTACACCTGTTGTATTCAGCATTTCACTGTAAGGTCTACTACACCTGTTGTATTCAGCATTTCACTGTAAGGTCTACTACACCTGTTGTATTCAGCATTTCACTGTGAGGTCTACTACACCTGTTGTATTCAGCATTTCACTGTAAGGTCTACTACACCTGTTGTATTCAGCATTTCACTGTGAGGTCTACTACACCTGTTGTATTCAGCATTTCACTGTGAGGTCTACTACACCTGTTGTATTCAGCATTTCACTGTGAGGTCTACTACACCTGTTGTATTCAGCATTTCACTGTGAGGTCTACTACACCTGTTGTATTCAGCATTTCACTGTAAGGTCTACTACAACTGTTGTATTCAGCATTTCACTGTAAGGTCTACTACACCTGTTGTATTCAGCATTTCACTGTGAGGTCTACTACACCTGTTGTATTCAGCATTTCACTGTGAGGTCTACTACACCTGTTGTATTCAGCATTTCACTGTAAGGTCTACTACACCTGTTGTATTCAGCATTTCACTGTAAGGTCTACTACACCTGTTGTATTCAGCATTTCACTGTGAGGTCTACTACACCTGTTGTATTCAGCATTTCACTGTGAGGTCTACTACACCTGTTGTATTCAGCATTTCACTGTAAGGTCTACTACACCTGTTGTATTCAGCATTTCACTGTAAGGTCTACTACACCTGTTGTATTCAGCATTTCACTGTAAGGTCTACTACACCTGTTGTATTCAGCATTTCACTGTGAGGTCTACTACACCTGTTGTATTCAGCATTTCACTGTAAGGTCTACTACACCTGTTGTATTCAGCATTTCACTGTGAGGTCTACTACACCTGTTGTATTCGATGTATGTGACTAATAAAATGTGATTTGATTTGATTCGATTTGATCAATGTCATATGGGGCGTTATAAGTTATTAATGATATCAATGTCATATCAACGACACAGAGACAGAGGGACAGAGAGACAGAGAGACAGAGGGACACAGAGGGACACAGAGACAGAGGGACAGAGAGAGACAGAGGGACACAGAGGGACACAGAGACAGAGGGACACAGAGACAGAGGGACACAGAGGGACACAGAGACAGAGGGACAGAGGGACACAGAGACAGAGGGACACAGAGACAGAGGGACACAGAGGGACACAGAGACAGAGGGACACAGAGACAGAGGGACACAGACACAGAGACACAGAGACAGAGGGACACAGAGATAGAGGGACACAGAGACAGAGGGACAGAGACAGAGGGACAGAGACAGAGGGACACAGAGGGACACAGAGACAGAGGGACACAGAGACAGAGGGACACAGAGACAGAGGGACACAGAGGGACACAGAGACAGAGGGACAGAGAGGGACACAGAGACAGAGGGACACAGAGACAGAGGGACACAGAGGGACACAGAGACAGAGGGACAGAGGGACACAGAGACAGAGGGACACAGAGACAGAGCGACACAGAGGGACACAGAGACAGAGGGACACAGAGACAGAGGGACACAGAGACAGAGGGACACAGAGACAGAGAGACACAGAGACACAGAGACAGAGGGACAGAGGGACACAGAGACAGAGGGACACAGAGACAGAGGGACAGAGGGACACAGAGGGACACAGAGGGACACAGAGACAGAGGGACAGAGGGACACAGAGACAGAGCGACACAGAGGGACACAGAGACAGAGGGACACAGAGACAGAGGGACACAGAGACAGAGGGACACAGACACAGAGACAGAGGGACAGAGGGACACAGAGGGACACAGAGGGACATGACATTGGTGCACCTCACCTCATTCAAACAGACAGATGTGAGGGACTCTATTTATTTATATGTCTATCAGACGGGGCCTTTGGAGCCTGAAGCAATCCACTCAATGTTTCACCTAATATCCACAGACCAAACTGTGTGTTCTTTCACCGTTGTTGATTCTATTGAGCACAATTTGTGAACCATTACACAATACAGGTGAAAATCAATGTACATTCTATTGGTTTTGGGATGGTCTAGGTGATCTACGGGCCATTGAACCCGATGAGTATTCACGTAGGTGCATACAGTTTAAATATTTATCACACACTCTCAGAGCTTAGTTCATTGCAGGTCATATTGCTTCATGTAAACTCTGTAGGGGTTTGTCTTTCTGCTGAATGATAAGCTATGTAATGTTCAATCTGCAGGTAGAGGAGTGGATGAAGAGCAGAGCTGTGTTGAACAATGTACCAGGTCTACATCCTGATATAACAGAGCTGTGTTGTTGAACAATGTACCAGGTCTACATCCTGATTCAACAGAGCTGTGTTGAACAATGTACCAGGTCTACATCCTGATATAACAGAGCTGTGTTGGACAATGTACCAGGTCTACATCCTGATATAACAGAGCTGTGTTGAACAATGTACCAGGTCTACATCCTGATACAACAGAGCTGTGTTGAACAATGTACCAGGTCTACATCCTGATACAACAGAGCTGTGTTGAACAATGTACCAGGTCTACATCCTGATATAACAGAGCTGTGTTGGACAATGTACCAGGTCTACATCCTGATATAACAGAGCTGTGTTGGACAATGTACCAGGTCTACATCCTGATACAACAGAGCTGTGTTGGACAATGTACCAGGTCTACACCCTGATATAACAGAGCTGTGTTGTTGGACAATGTACCAGGTCTACATCCTGATATAACAGAGCTGTGTTGTTGGACAATGTACCAGGTCTACATCCTGATATAACAGAGCTGTGTTGTTGGACAATGTACCAGGTCTACATCCTGATACAACAGAGCTGTGTTGAACAATGTACCAGGTCTACATCCTGATACAACAGAGCTGTGTTGGACAATGTACCAGGTCTACATCCTGATACAACAGAGCTGTGTTGGACAATGTACCAGGTCTACATCCTGATACAACAGAGCTGTGTTGGACAATGTACCAGGTCTACATCCTGATATAACAGAGCTGTGTTGGACAATGTACCAGGTCTACATCCTGATACAACAGAGCTGTGTTGTTGGACAATGTACCAGGTCTACATCCTGATACAACAGAGCTGTGTTGTTGGACAATGTACCAGGTCTACATCCTGATTCAACAGAGCTGTGTTGTTGGACAATGTACCAGGTCTACATCCTGATTCAACAGAGCTGTGTTGAACAATGTACCAGGTCTACATCCTGATACAACAGAGCTGTGTTGTTGGACAATGTACCAGGTCTACATCCTGATACAACAGAGCTGTGTTGTTGGACAATGTACCAGGTCTACATCCTGATTCAACAGAGCTGTGTTGAACAATGTACCAGGTCTACATCCTGATACAACAGAGCTGTGTTGTTGGACAATGTACCAGGTCTACATCCTGATACAACAGAGCTGTGTTGTTGGACAATGTACCAGGTCTACATCCTGATTCAACAGAGCTGTGTTGTTGGACAATGTACCAGGTCTACATCCTGATACAACAGAGCTGTGTTGTTGGACAATGTACCAGGTCTACATCCTGATACAACAGAGCTGTGTTGTTGGACAATGTACCAGGTCTACACCCTGATACAACAGAGCTGTGTTGTTGAACAATGTACCAGGTCTACATCCTGATTCAACAGAGCTGTGTTGGACAATGTACCAGGTCTACATCCTGATACAACAGAGCTGTGTTGAACAATGTACCAGGTCTACATCCTGATACAACAGAGCTGTGTTGAACAATGTACCAGGTCTACATCCTGATACAACAGAGCTGTGTTGGACAATGTACCAGGTCTACATCCTGATACAACAGAGCTGTGTTGGACAATGTACCAGGTCTACATCCTGATACAACAGAGCTGTGTTGGACAATGTACCAGGTCTACACCCTGATTCAACAGAGCTGTGTTGTTGGACAATGTACCAGGTCTACATCCTGATTCAACAGAGCTGTGTTGGACAATGTACCAGGTCTACATCCTGATTCAACAGAGCTGTGTTGGACAATGTACCAGGTCTACATCCTGATACAACAGAGCTGTGTTGGACAATGTACCAGGTCTACATCCTGATACAACAGAGCTGTGTTGAACAATGTACCAGGTCTACATCCTGATACAACAGAGCTGTGTTGAACAATGTACCAGGTCTACATCCTGATACAACAGAGCTGTGTTGGACAATGTACCAGGTCTACATCCTGATACAACAGAGCTGTGTTGGACAATGTACCAGGTCTACATCCTGATACAACAGAGCTGTGTTGAACAATGTACCAGGTCTACATCCTGATACAACAGAGCTGTGTTGAACAATGTACCAGGTCTACATCCTGATACAACAGAGCTGTGTTGGACAATGTACCAGGTCTACATCCTGATACAACAGAGCTGTGTTGGACAATGTACCAGGTCTACATCCTGATACAACAGAGCTGTGTTGGACAATGTACCAGGTCTACACCCTGATTCAACAGAGCTGTGTTGTTGGACAATGTACCAGGTCTACATCCTGATTCAACAGAGCTGTGTTGGACAATGTACCAGGTCTACATCCTGATTCAACAGAGCTGTGTTGGACAATGTACCAGGTCTACATCCTGATACAACAGAGCTGTGTTGGACAA
This sequence comes from Oncorhynchus mykiss, assembly GCF_013265735.2. NCBI lineage: Eukaryota > Metazoa > Chordata > Actinopteri > Salmoniformes > Salmonidae > Oncorhynchus > Oncorhynchus mykiss. The sequence goes on along the minus strand of NC_048587.1, from coordinate 1,573,547 downwards.
TGTACCAGGTCTACATCCTGATTCAACAGAGCTGTGTTGAACAATGTACCAGGTCTACATCCTGATGATTCAACAGAGCTGTGTTGTTGGACAATGTACCAGGTCTACATCCTGATTCAACAGAGCTGTGTTGAACAATGTACCAGGTCTACACCCTGATACAACAGAGCTGTGTTGGACAATGTACCAGGTCTACATCCTGATATAACAGAGCTGTGTTGGACAATGTACCAGGTCTACATCCTGATATAACAGAGCTGTGTTGGACAATGTACCAGGTCTACATCCTGATTCAACAGAGCTGTGTTGTTGGACAATGTACCAGGTCTACATCCTGATGATTCAACAGAGCTGTGTTGAACAATGTACCAGGTCTACACCCTGATACAACAGAGCTGTGTTGGACAATGTACCAGGTCTACATCCTGATTCAACAGAGCTGTGTTGTTGAACAATGTACCAGGTCTACATCCTGATACAACAGAGCTGTGTTGGACAATGTACCAGGTCTACATCCTGATTCAACAGAGCTGTGTTGAACAATGTACCAGGTCTACATCCTGATTCAACAGAGCTGTGTTGTTGAACAATGTACCAGGTCTACATCCTGATATAACAGAGCTGTGTTGGACAATGTACCAGGTCTACATCCTGATACAACAGAGCTGTGTTGAACAATGTACCAGGTCTACATCCTGATACAACAGAGCTGTGTTGTTGGACAATGTACCAGGTCTACATCCTGATGATTCAACAGAGCTGTGTTGGACAATGTACCAGGTCTACATCCTGATGATTCAACAGAGCTGTGTTGAACAATGTACCAGGTCTACATCCTGATACAACAGAGCTGTGTTGTTGGACAATGTACCAGGTCTACATCCTGATATAACAGAGCTGTGTTGAACAATGTACCAGGTCTACATCCTGATTCAACAGAGCTGTGTTGTTGGACAATGTACCAGGTCTACATCCTGATACAACAGAGCTGTGTTGTTGGACAATGTACCAGGTCTACATCCTGATGATTCAACAGAGCTGTGTTGAACAATGTACCAGGTCTACATCCTGATTCAACAGAGCTGTGTTGAACAATGTACCAGGTCTACATCCTGATACAACAGAGCTGTGTTGAACAATGTACCAGGTCTACATCCTGATACAACAGAGCTGTGTTGAACAATGTACCAGGTCTACATCCTGATACAACAGAGCTGTGTTGGACAATGTACCAGGTCTACATCCTGATTCAACAGAGCTGTGTTGTTGGACAATGTACCAGGTCTACACCCTGATACAACAGAGCTGTGTTGTTGGACAATGTACCAGGTCTACATCCTGATACAACAGAGCTGTGTTGTTGGACAATGTACCAGGTCTACATCCTGATTCAACAGAGCTGTGTTGTTGGACAATGTACCAGGTCTACATCCTGATACAACAGAGCTGTGTTGTTGGACAATGTACCAGGTCTACATCCTGATACAACAGAGCTGTGTTGTTGGACAATGTACCAGGTCTACATCCTGATACAACAGAGCTGTGTTGGACAATGTACCAGGTCTACACCCTGATTCAACAGAGCTGTGTTGTTGGACAATGTACCAGGTCTACATCCTGATTCAACAGAGCTGTGTTGGACAATGTACCAGGTCTACATCCTGATTCAACAGAGCTGTGTTGGACAATGTACCAGGTCTACATCCTGATACAACAGAGCTGTGTTGGACAATGTACCAGGTCTACATCCTGATACAACAGAGCTGTGTTGAACAATGTACCAGGTCTACATCCTGATACAACAGAGCTGTGTTGAACAATGTACCAGGTCTACATCCTGATACAACAGAGCTGTGTTGGACAATGTACCAGGTCTACATCCTGATACAACAGAGCTGTGTTGGACAATGTACCAGGTCTACATCCTGATACAACAGAGCTGTGTTGAACAATGTACCAGGTCTACATCCTGATACAACAGAGCTGTGTTGAACAATGTACCAGGTCTACATCCTGATACAACAGAGCTGTGTTGGACAATGTACCAGGTCTACATCCTGATACAACAGAGCTGTGTTGGACAATGTACCAGGTCTACATCCTGATACAACAGAGCTGTGTTGGACAATGTACCAGGTCTACACCCTGATTCAACAGAGCTGTGTTGTTGGACAATGTACCAGGTCTACATCCTGATTCAACAGAGCTGTGTTGGACAATGTACCAGGTCTACATCCTGATTCAACAGAGCTGTGTTGGACAATGTACCAGGTCTACATCCTGATACAACAGAGCTGTGTTGGACAATGTACCAGGTCTACATCCTGATTCAACAGAGCTGTGTTGAACAATGTACCAGGTCTACATCCTGATGATTCAACAGAGCTGTGTTGTTGGACAATGTACCAGGTCTACATCCTGATTCAACAGAGCTGTGTTGAACAATGTACCAGGTCTACACCCTGATACAACAGAGCTGTGTTGGACAATGTACCAGGTCTACATCCTGATATAACAGAGCTGTGTTGGACAATGTACCAGGTCTACATCCTGATATAACAGAGCTGTGTTGGACAATGTACCAGGTCTACATCCTGATTCAACAGAGCTGTGTTGTTGGACAATGTACCAGGTCTACATCCTGATGATTCAACAGAGCTGTGTTGAACAATGTACCAGGTCTACACCCTGATACAACAGAGCTGTGTTGGACAATGTACCAGGTCTACATCCTGATTCAACAGAGCTGTGTTGTTGAACAATGTACCAGGTCTACATCCTGATACAACAGAGCTGTGTTGGACAATGTACCAGGTCTACATCCTGATTCAACAGAGCTGTGTTGAACAATGTACCAGGTCTACATCCTGATTCAACAGAGCTGTGTTGTTGAACAATGTACCAGGTCTACATCCTGATATAACAGAGCTGTGTTGGACAATGTACCAGGTCTACATCCTGATACAACAGAGCTGTGTTGAACAATGTACCAGGTCTACATCCTGATACAACAGAGCTGTGTTGTTGGACAATGTACCAGGTCTACATCCTGATGATTCAACAGAGCTGTGTTGGACAATGTACCAGGTCTACATCCTGATGATTCAACAGAGCTGTGTTGAACAATGTACCAGGTCTACATCCTGATACAACAGAGCTGTGTTGTTGGACAATGTACCAGGTCTACATCCTGATATAACAGAGCTGTGTTGAACAATGTACCAGGTCTACATCCTGATTCAACAGAGCTGTGTTGTTGGACAATGTACCAGGTCTACATCCTGATACAACAGAGCTGTGTTGTTGGACAATGTACCAGGTCTACATCCTGATGATTCAACAGAGCTGTGTTGAACAATGTACCAGGTCTACATCCTGATTCAACAGAGCTGTGTTGAACAATGTACCAGGTCTACATCCTGATACAACAGAGCTGTGTTGAACAATGTACCAGGTCTACATCCTGATACAACAGAGCTGTGTTGAACAATGTACCAGGTCTACATCCTGATACAACAGAGCTGTGTTGGACAATGTACCAGGTCTACATCCTGATTCAACAGAGCTGTGTTGTTGGACAATGTACCAGGTCTACACCCTGATACAACAGAGCTGTGTTGTTGGACAATGTACCAGGTCTACATCCTGATACAACAGAGCTGTGTTGTTGAACAATGTACCAGGTCTACATCCTGATATAACAGAGCTGTGTTGGACAATGTACCAGGTCTACATCCTGATATAACAGAGCTGTGTTGAACAATGTACCAGGTCTACATCCTGATGATTCAACAGAGCTGTGTTGAACAATGTACCAGGTCTACACCCTGATACAACAGAGCTGTGTTGGACAATGTCCCAGGTCTACATCCTGATATAACAGAGCTGTGTTGAACAATGTACCAGGTCTATACCCTGATACAACAGAGCTGTGTTGGACAATGTACCAGGTCTACATCCTGATTCAACAGAGCTGTGTTGAACAATGTACCAGGTCTACATCCTGATACAACAGAGCTGTGTTGAACAATGTACCAGGTCTACATCCTGATTCAACAGAGCTGTGTTGTTGAACAATGTACCAGGTCTACATCCTGATTCAACAGAGCTGTGTTGTTGGACAATGTACCAGATCTACATCCTGATGATTCAACAGGAAATAGGCTTCCTGGAAATGGAATGCATGTCCTGTATTGACACTCATAACATGGATTTAGTCAATAACCAATAGGAATAGAGTAGAAACCATTGAGCACATTTACAAGGAAATTAATTTTTAACTTAAAAGAAAGACACACTCTTAGACAAGAAAAAGGTGCTATCTAGAACCTTTAAGGGGTCTTCAGCTGTCCCCATAGGAGAACCCTTCGGTTGCAGGTAGAACCCTTATGGGTTCCATGTAGAACCCTTTCTACAGAGGGTTCTACATGGAACAAAAAAGGGTTCTACCTGGAACCAAAAGGGTTCTACCTGGAACCAAAAAGGTTCTACCTTGAACCAAAAAGGGTTCTACCTGGAACCCAAAGGCGTTCTACCTGGAAGCAAAAAGGGTTCTACCTGGAACCCAAAAAGGGTTCTACCTGGAACCCAACAGGGTAATGGTACGGGGACAGCTGAAGAACTGTTTTGGAAGCCTTGTTTCTACCAGTATTTCTATTGGTAACTAAGGGGATCCAGGAAGCTATATTGAACTGAAGACGTGATAAAGACACTTGACACATCCCTCGTCTTTTCTCAGCAACCAAGTGATGACGCACAGAAGCTGTTAAAATGTCCAAGTGAATATCTGACGACAACACGTCTTTATCACTGAAGTGTCATTACACACTGACATTGACTTTTCTCCCCTCCAATGAGTCACCAGTTGGTCGGGCATGGTCCCTTATCGTGACGATAAGAGTGTTCAATAATCATCAAGATTAATGAAGATTTCTTATCACTAAATACTGTTTATTAATAATCAATTAAAAATACCCTGAGTTTAGAATACATTTCTAAATGCTTTCCATTCGACGGAGAAAACCCAACAAACAACCACAACCACAAGGACATTCTGAGATGTGGCTAGAGATGGTCAGACAGTCAGTACTGAGTTCCCTTCAGACAGTCAGTACTGAGTTACCTTCAGACAGTCAGTACTGAGTTACCTTCAGACAGTCAGGTCTGAGTTACCTTCAGACAGTCAGGTCTGAGTTACCTTCAGACAGTCAGGTCTGGGTTACCTTCAGACAGTCAGTACTGAGTTACCTTCAGACAGTCAGGTCTGGGTTCCCTTCAGACAGTCAGTACTGGGTTACCTTCAGACAGTCAGTACTGGGTTACCTTCAGACAGTCAGTACTGAGTTACCTTCAGACAGTCAGTACTGAGTTACCTTCAGACAGTCAGTACTGGGTTCCCTTCAGACAGTCAGTACTGAGTTACCTTCAGACAGTCAGTACTGAGTTACCTTCAGACAGTCAGGTCTGGGTTCCCTTCAGACAGTCAGGTCTGGGTTCCCTTCAGACAGTCAGGTCTGGGTTCCCTTCAGACAGTCAGGTCTGGGCTCCCTTCAGACAGTCAGTACTGAGTTACCTTCAGACAGTCAGGTCTGGGTTCCCTTCAGAAAGTCAGTACTGGGTTCCCTTCAGAGAGTCAGTACTGGGTTACCTTCAGACAGTCAGTACTGAGTTACCTTCAGACAGTCAGGTCTGGGTTCCCTTCAGACAGTCAGGTCTGGGTTCCCTTCAGACAGTCAGTACTGGGTTACCTTCAGACAGTCAGTACTGAGTTACCTTCAGACAGTCAGTACTGGGTTCCCTTCAGACAGTCAGTACTGAGTTACCTTCAGACAGTCAGTACTGAGTTACCTTCAGACAGTCAGGTCTGGGTTCCCTTCAGACAGTCAGGTCTGGGTTCCCTTCAGACAGTCAGGTCTGGGTTCCCTTCAGACAGTCAGTACTGGGTTACCTTCAGACAGTCAGTACTGGGTTACCTTCAGACAGTCAGTACTGGGTTCCCTTCAGACAGTCAGTACTGAGTTACCTTCAGACAGTCAGGTCTGGGTTCCCTTCAGACAGTCAGTACTGGGTTCCCTTCAGACAGTCAGGTCTGGGTTCCCTTCAGACAGTCAGGTCTGAGTTACCTTCAGACAGTCAGTACTGGGTTACCTTCAGACAGTCAGTACTGGGTTACCTTCAGACAGTCAGTACTGGGTTCCCTTCAGACAGTCAGTACTGAGTTACCTTCAGACAGTCAGGTCTGGGTTCCCTTCAGACAGTCAGGTCTGGGTTCCCTTCAGACAGTCAGGTCTGGGTTCCCTTCAGACAGTCAGTACTGGGTTCCCTTCAGACAGTCAGTACTGGGTTCCCTTCAGACAGTCAGTACTGAGTTACCTTCAGACAGTCAGTACTGAGTTACCTTCAGACAGTCAGGTCTGGGTTCCCTTCAGACAGTCAGGTCTGGTTCCCTTCAGACAGTCAGGTCTGGGTTCCCTTCAGACAGTCAGTACTGAGTTACCTTCAGACAGTCAGTACTGAGTTACCTTCAGACAGTCAGGTCTGGGTTCCCTTCAGACAGTCAGTATTGGATTCCCTTCAGACAGTCAGGTCTGGGTTCCCTTCAGACAGTCAGTACTGGGTCCCCTTCAGACAGTCAGGTCTGGGTTCCCTTCAGACAGTCAGGTCTGGGTTCCCTTCAGACAGTCAGGTCTGGGTTCCCTTCAGACAGTCAGGTCTGGGTTCCCTTCAGACAGTCTTGTGGGCGTGGTAGATCAAAACAAAACTGTTTAGACTCTGGAGAAATTTTCCTGAGAAGACAGATTTTCGGGAGGTCACATAATGGTCTGACAAACACACCTGCTACGCAAAAGTCAATTATGGTAAATTCTGACATAAACTGCATCCCATCTACAAAACCCAAAATCAGCGCCAAAACTAGCGCCTAAATCAGCGCCAGAATCAGCGGATGTGGTATATTGAGACGCAGCCCAGATATCGTTAGTTTAATTAAGAGTGTATTTCAAAAGGGTTCTACTAAACTAACACGTGGAATTGTTTTAAGATGATCATACCAAGAAACATTTAGCTTTTTGATTTAGTCGACAACAAAAAATGCATGAAAAGGAAGTTTGTTTTAAAGTGTCTGTCCTATATCTGAGAGGTATAAGAAAGATCAGGATTGTATTTTAATATTTGTACCAATATTTTAAAAAAAAATAAATGCCACTAAACTACTTCCACATACGTCCTTTCGTGTTTTTAACCGGTACGAGGGGACCTTCAAATGAAATTGTATATGTCGCATGAGTACCGTGAAATGCTCACGTTCACGTCCAGTGAGGTTTGTGGGCGTCCTAGAGTAAAACATGTCGTTTGTAGGCCTAACCGTTCCGACGCTCATTTTTTGCTCAATTAATTTTTATTTTTAAAAAACTCATAATGACAATAAAACAACATCACAAAATATACAGGTATTTATATACAAAAACAAATCTATTTTCCAGAAAGATGCTACAACAATGTTTACTGACGGGCTATTGGTCCTCTTCCCGGGCCGTCAGTCACCCAGTGGGACAACGTCCAGATTGACATGTAAACACTGATCTGATGACTTCATATCGGTGGATTCAGTGGGAACTCCATGTCATCCTCTATGTCCAGTTCTTGGTCTGTATCGTCTGAAATGTCTGACTCTATTTGTCCTTGTGATAGAGGCGACGTGGAACACTGCAACCGACTGTGAGTGTGCGTCATCTCTGTAGCCCTACATCTCTGGTCCCGGGCCGGACTGAGGCTCACACCGGACTCCGGTCCCTCCTCGCAGTTTCTCCCGGTGCTATCGTCCTCCAGATCTGTCTTACTGCCGGTAGGGTTCTCCTGGGGGGAAATAACAACAACGGTGACCAATCAGCCACAACGTACATTTCACATTGGCATTGTGCATGAATTTTACGCACAGGCTACTCAAGCACGAAATCTATATTAAATGTTTGTTTGTTTTTAGCTTGAAATTAGATATAAATAGCCTTTTCTCTATTCATAATTGACAACTTTAATCGAAAAGTACATTAAACCCTTCCTAATTTATTAATACCTGCTTCAGTCGCCTCCACTTGGCTCTTCGATTTTGGAACCACGTCTTCACCTGGAAAACAATGTCAACGAGAAATGTTTTAAAATGTTAGTCTACTAGATTCTGTGTCAGATCATTTACCTAAGACTATAGGCCTATGCGGAAATCAGTTGAACGAAATGTCTTTTAAAAAAAATAATGTAATTGATGATACGGGTGAAACGGATAAAACCCAACTGACATGAATAGATACTGGATGTGGGCCCCTAATAAAACATACTGCTGACCTGTCGTTCACTCAGTTGCAACATTTTAGCCAGTCGTTTTCGTTCGGGGGGTGAAAGGTATTTCTGTGTCTCAAACTTCTTTTCCAGCTCTATTGTCTGGTCGTTGGAGAATCGGACTTGTCCACCTTTTCTCTTGTGCAGTGGACGCTGAATGAACGGGCTCCATAGAAGTTGTTTACCTTTGAAGACAAAAAAAAATAAAAATAATGATTTAATATTGAAAAACATGTTTAGACAAATGGGGCAGAATTATATGCTTAATGTTAGACCTTTAAAGTAGCCCCTCCAAAAAAGTGAAAATAAATCAAAATTGTTTTCGTTAAACTTGATTCGTTTCTCCTCCAGCAGAGGCCTAAATGATTCTATGCAAATATTTACAGTTTTAATCATCTTTCTTGTCCGTGTTTTGCAGGCATCCGTTTAACCTCAGTTTTTAAGGAAGGCCGTGAGTTGAAACTTGAAGCAGAGTGGAGAGAGTAGAACTATGGCAAAATATCCGTCCTGTGTTTCCTGTTGCTTTGCCTCACCAGTTTCTCTCATTACTAACGACCTTTCCATCAACATACTGCAATTGATGCTATTTAAAATCGACATGTGTTTTAATCAGCTTATCTCATTAAACTATAAGCATAACCTCATAAGAATACAATAATAATCACCATTACAATAGTTAAATCCTTTAAAAAAAACGATATATATATATATATATATATATATATATATATATATATATATATATATATATATATATATATATAAATATATATATATACACATACACATACATATATATCTTCCAAAAGGCTAAAAATAAATAATCGCTTTTTTAAAAATTATATGATTCATTATACCCCAAAATATTTTGTTTTTGTGGCACAATGATCAAACCCATATTTTTCTTATAGGCATGTATTGAATTATTAAATAAATTAAATAAATTGGATGAAATAGTGAAATTCAAATAAATTCAAAAGTCACCCTAAAGATTTTAAATTGCGTCAGTTCATAGGCCTATTTCATGTTTTGCAGTTTGATTATTTTAGCAACCATAAAGTCACAATCCACCGCAGAGGAAATGAACAATATCAGACAAACGGATCCCGGCTATCAGAAGTCGAGTGTTTCCTGAATGTGTCTGTATTGAGGATGTCGATAAAATAATCAGCATCATGCACGACTCCCGGGGAAGAGGCTGCTCGAGGCCGCCAGGAAAACATTCAACAGCTTCTGAAAGCAGATTTACTCCTATCGAGAGCTCAAGACTTCCTGTATGAACGGAAAGGGTCAGGCTTGCTGAACAGAGAGGCAGTTCACCCCAGGGCGACACTTTAATGCTGAAATAACAAGTGATTTAGAGCATGTTGTAGTCGCAGGATGCATCGGATGTTAGAAACAATAACGGATTTTGCACAAAAAAAAAATTCAAGGTGGTGGATTTAAGTGGCCCTAACACTTTAACAATTAGCAAACTAAACAGATAACTTAATGTATTTAGGTAAATTATGCCTGAAGTAAATCAACTATGTTCAAGCATGATATACACATTTTTACCTCTAAAACATACTACCACTTTAGGATGGAAACCTGCAGCACGCAGGGAATGAGAATCTAGTTTAAAAATCAAGTACACGCACAAACTTTTAATCTCCTTTCGCCTACACATTGTACATAGGTTATTACAGACGTAGAGTAGTTGTCAACATTAAAGTATCTTTAACGAATTTCAGCAGAAAAATCATCCAAACAAATAAGAGATTGATATGAGTTGAACTCACCAAGCGGGTCGTGCCTGATCAGAGTATAGTCCCCCATAGACCGGTGGAATGGGTACAGTGAATTAGCGAAAGCCCCGGAGGCATACGTGGCGGTGAGCGCAGCGTGGTGAGAGAACGCAGGGTGGATCGGTGTCGGTTCATAGATGGGGGTCCGGTACGGAGAGACCAAACTGGTGAAGGATGAATTCGGTGACGGTAGATTTGGCGTGGAGACCACCGCTGAAGACTGGGTCAGGGTCTCATTTCTCCCCAGGATGTCTTCGATGTAGAAAGGAGTTGGGTGGACGGGCTGGATAGGGGTCGGCGCGTAAAGAGGAACACCCATGGCTGAAGGCGCACTGTGTTGGTACTGCATGATCACACTATGTTGGTACTAAATAATATCTCTATTCAACTATATTATCTTCTGCTGTCAAAGTAAGAAGTGTAGGAAACCTATAGGCGCCTCTCTCTCTCTCTCTCCACGAGTTGGCTGGTGAGTGTGACCTCAGTTAAAGCTACTTCATATCTCAACATTAGAGGGAGGAGATAACGGAGCAGGCCACTTCCTGCAGGTACACACACACACACTGCGATTGGTCCCCTCGGCAAATACACTTAAAATTCAATAATATCCAATCAGGCTATCCTTTATCTTACCTTTAAGCGCCTATGTTCATTAATAAAATAGGCCTTTACGTGTTATCTGTTAAAAATAAAGAAAGATGGTATGAACGTCTCCTGACGCGTGGCACATGTTAAAAAGACATTTCTTTATAAGTGATTCAATAGGCACGTGGTTTTACAGATTAAATAGAACAGGCTATTCATGTGGTTTTCCAGATTCAATAGAACAGGCTATTCACGTGGTTTTCCAGATTCAATAGAACAGGCTATTCACGTGGTTTTCCAGATAAAATAGAACAGGCTATTCACGTGGTTTTCCAGATTCAATAGAACAGGCTATTCACGTGGTTTTCCAGATGAAATAGAACAGGCTATTCACGTGGTTTTCCAGATTCAATAGAACAGGCTATTCACGTGGTTTTCCAGATGAAATAGAACAGGCTATTCACGTGGTTTTCCAGATTCAATAGAACAGGCTATTCACGTGGTTTTCCAGATTCAATAGAACAGGCTATTCACGTGGTTTTCCATGTGCATAAAACGTAGAAAAAACCCTATAATCTGTAAAAAGTAAATTATAATGGCCTGAATCATTCGGATAGTTGGAGCACATTATCACAGAATATTACTTCAGATTTAAACGGCAACAACAGATTGTAAAATACAACTGTGTCTGTGACAGGTGATTAACTCATGATTTGGATGATTGAAATGATCCCGAGACTGATTCCTGTATCAGTGAGCCAATAGAGAGACACTATAGTAGCCCGTCAGTATAACAGTGCTGTGTGTTGTGGGTCTATTATGAATGTTAGTGGTTTTAAATAGCTAACCGAGTAGGGGCTCTATCGGATTATTCCCGCATCGTTTCCTCTTCTCTGTTAAACAGTAATGAACAAATTCCGTTATAACTTCTCTAATGTTTCAGTTTGATCAATAACAAGTCATCTGTGCTCTCTCCAGTTTAAAACAGAGCCCGTGACTACGAGCAGGCCCTAGCCTACACGTTGAACATTTGTGTAATATTTCGCAGCCTATTTGGGTGCGTTCTATATTCACTGAAGCTGTAATTTTGTACCTCGGCTCTTTTCAGCTCTTCTAACAGTTATTGTTCTTTGTCTTGATGCAAAATTGTGCCGCAAAGCTGAAATCCCATTGACAATAGTTCCACTGATTAGCCGATTCGATTTTTCTACAAGCGAGTCACTCCAATAAAGGGAACTTTCTAACGTCGTAATTTAGATAAAAGAGACCCGAAGAATAAACACTGATATGAGGGAAGCTGAGACATATAGCCTCACATGAAAGTCAAATTAGTAGATGGCTAATATTTGGACTTTGACAATGATTGCAGTGAATTGATCGGAGTGGCGTCCGGACTTCTGTTCGGACAACAGCTGATAGTTACAGAGAGCAGGGTGGGTGGTCATCGCTGTCTAATGTCGTCGAGCGGCACCGACGTTGTTGGCGACACATGGCCCATTTTAGAGACGTTTGGAATTTAATGGAGTCAATTAATAGAAACGGTTGTTAATAAAAATCAATTATCATCAAACACCCAACTGTATCTATTATAAATATGTGGTATATTATTAAAGCTAATCCCATGAATATCCATAAGGCCGTCTAGGCTGCTTTATCCAGTCTACTGAGAGAGAAAGTAAGAGGGTGTAGGCACGGGCTTTAGGACTATAATCTGTTGTCTCACAGATGGATATTCGTTTTCAACAAATTATACAAACTGGGTCTTCAGCGCTGTTATCACCTGATTAGGTCCATAGTGTTAAAATGAAGGACTCATTATGATGATTAGGCCACCTACATGTAATTACAGTTTATCTGCCCCCAGATTACCAAGTAACATCATAGATTCTTGGACAACAATTAAAATGCTTATGGTTTGCGACCTGATTGCTGCCTAGTGGTTAGAGCGTTGGACTAGTAACCGAAAGGTTGCTAGATTTAATCCCCGAGTTGACAAGGTAAAAATCTGTCGTTTTGCCCCTGAACAAGGCAGTTAACCCACTGTTCCCCGGTAGGCCATCATTGTAAAAAATATTTTTTCTTAACTGACTAGCCTGGTTAAATAAAGGTTAGATAAAGGTTAGATAAAAAAAAACCCACATAGGGTGGCCTATCATGGTTTCACTTTTCCCCATTGAGTGCCGCCTGCCTGTGTGATTTATTGGACCAACTAAACAGAAGGAGCATCATTGCTGCCATCTACAGGAAGATAGATATACAGAGCAGACTAGTTTTTTTTATTTCAGAAGGGTAAAAACTGTGCATCTCTTATTGAATGACAAACAACAACCATGTCATGTTCCCACTCCTACTAGGAGTAGTACTGTTGACCAATCACAGACGAAAGGGGCGTGGACTTCGGATCCAGAATTTTCACAAAATGTCACGTGAACAAACAACCTCAAATCAGGACAAACCAAAACCAGATCCAAAAGGGGCTGATATAGTGGCCGTGATAAGGGATTTTAGAAAAGGCCCCCCATCTCGGTGGTGTTGAGAAATGTATGTAGTTTTAAAAGCTAATTTCCTGCAATTCTACACACATTTTTTTGCCATGCAAATGAGAGAAAAAGTTGAAGTTTTAAAACTGATCTCTCCCTTAAACTCCTCTCTCATTCAAGGAGTCAATTGGGCGCTAGAACAAAAATCCAACCTGAGCACCAATTATGTGAACAAGAAGCTCAACATATTAAATATTTTCCAGGATTTGAGATAATAATAATGATACATTTAATTTGTTTGGCGCTTTATATTACAGTTATCTAAAACTTAACTTGTCCTCTGTAATATCGTAAAGCGTGGAAATCATGACATTAAGTACTTTCGAGGAAAATAGGGACGTTTCTGGAGTCATACCCAGACCTTTAGAAGGGATTGCTTGACGATTAGCTTAGCAACCGCTGATAACGGGAACGTGATTGGTCGACAGTCTGCTGGGCGGAGCGTTATATGTTCCTCTATTCATTTCCTGTTGGGATTCTTATCTCCTCCTTTTCTAATATGGCTCAGCCAACCAAAATCTCACCAGGGGGAGCGGCTGAAAGCGGATGTTTCCGGTTTTCAAGATACAGTATTTTCCATAGAATTAGGAATTAGAATACTAGAATCAGTGGCGATATTAGCATGTAAATCTTGGTATGGCAAACTCAAAAAAGATTTTATGCATGCCAGCAAAGCCACTACACAACACAACACTAAACAATACATTAATTGCACTATATAATGGTGACAAACTGTTAGGGCCGACATAAAGCTGTCCCAACAGCAGAGCTTTCTTTTCAGCACCATGGAGTGAATCCTTACCACTGTTACACCTGGTTATCAGCAGAGCCTTGTCTAGCAGAGAAACAGTTCATTCAGCCTCATTTACTGCCTTTTAAAAAACATACAGTACCAGTCAAAAGTTTGGACATGCCTTCTCATTCAAGGTTTTTATTTTGTATTTTTTTTAAACAATTTTCTACATTGTAGAATAATAGTGAAGACATCAAAACTATAAAATAACACATATGGAATCATGTAGTAACCAAGAAAGTGTTACACAAATCCAAATATACTTTATATTTGAGATTCTTCAAAGTAGCCACCCTTTGCCTTGATGACAGCTTTGCACACTCTTGGCATTCTCTTAACCAGCTTCATGATGTAGTCACCTGGAATGCATTTCAATTAACAGGTGTGCCTTGGTAAAAGTTAATTTGTGGAATTTCTTTCCTTCTTAATGAGTTTGAGGCAATCAGTTGTGTTGTGACAAGGTAGGGGTGGTATACAGAAGATAGCCTTATTTGGTAAAGACAAAGTCCATATTATGGCAAGAACAGATCAAAGAAGCAAAGAGAAACAACACCCATCATGATTTTAAGACATGAAAGTCAGTCAATCTGGAAGATTTCAAGAACTTTTAAAGTTTCTTCAAGTGCAGTCGCAAAAACCATCAAGCGCTATGATGAAACTGGCTCTCATGAGGACCACCACAGGAAAGGAAGACCCAGAGTTACCTCTGCTGCAGAGGATAAGTTCATTAGAGATTAACTGCACCTAAGATTACAGCCCAAATGAATGCTTCACAGAGTTCAAGTAACAGACGCATCTCAACATCAACTGTTCAGAGGAGACTGCGTGGATCAGACCTTCATCGTTGAATTGCTGCAAAGAAACCACTACTAAAGGACACCGATAATAAGAAGAGACTTGCTTGGGCCAAGAAACACGAGCAATGGACATTAGACCGGTGGAAATCTGTCCTTTGGTCTGATGAGTTCAAATGTGTGATTTTTGCGTCCAACTGCAGTGTCTTTGTGAGAAACAGAGTAGGTGAAGGGATGATCTCTGCATGTGTGGTTCCCACCGTGAAGCATGGAGGAGGAGGTGTGATGGTGCTTCGCTGGTGATACTGAAGAGGCTATATTGTAGAGGCTGTTTATACAGAAAATTGGTATTAAACCCATATGAACTGTATCTATAATTAAAAATCGAATAAAATCTAATTGTATTGGTCACATACACATATTTAGGAGATGTTATTGCGGATGTAGCGAAATGCTTGTGTTCCTAGCTCCAACATTGTAGTAATATCTAACAATTCACAACAATACACACATCTAAAAGTAAAACAATGTAATTAAGAAATATTTAAATATTAGGACGAGCAATGTCGGAGTGGCATTAACTAAAACACAGTAGAAAACAGTATATACATTTGAAATTAGTAACAGCCTTCTTACATAGATATTCCTCTTGTCCAGATGGGATAGGGCAATGTGCAGTGTGATGGCGATTGGATCGTCTGTGGATCTATTGGGGCAGTAAGCAAATTGAAGTGGGTCTAGGGTGACAGGTAAAGTAGAGGTGATATGATCCTTAACGAGCCTCTCAAAACACTTAATGATGACAGAAGTGAGTGCTACTTTTACTGACAATATTTTAAGTTGTCTATAATTCCATTGCACAACTTCTAATGGATCACATGCCTTACTTTTATGTTCCTGCTCAAGTAAAAGCAGGACTGGTGGCAACTCTGAAAAACTGATCTGGGGACTCCTCTCAGGCGTCAATGTAATAACGTTTCAATCGGTGACGTAACTTGCTCTGAGACCTTGAAGTGGTAGTTCGCCTTGCTCTGCAAGAGCCGCGGCTTTTGTGGAGCGATGGGTAACGATGCTTCGAGGGTGACTGTTGTTGATGTGTGCAGAGGGTCCCTGGTTCGCGCCCGGGTATGGGCGAGGGGACGGTCTAAAATTAGTAGTGCTACATCAACAAACAACATAAACATAAATTCAAGTTCACCTATCCCTCTGTGCCTGTCAGTTTAGGAGTCAACATTGCATGATTTCTAGCCTAGAAAGCCGCTTGTGTCCGCTGTTTAAAAGTCTTTTTGACGTGGAGATCCGTCAAAAAGACATGTAAATAGCGCCCACTAGCGGCTATACAGGATACATGATCGCTTACACATTTGCATTTTCCCAACACTAGTTTAGACAAACCAAATGGCCTAAAAATGTCATGACAAATACAGTAATATCAAACAACGTCACTTGTTTCAACGGCATGAAGACAGTCAAATGTAGTATAACATTTTTATATCGCTTTTGATTCGGTGTGCTGCTTTAAATGATACCCCCCCCTCACGTGCACAAGAAATGTTGCAAATATATGTTTCCGCCCCCCTAACACAGACGTGTAGTTGGCTCATTTTTAGTTCCGCCCTGGTCTGAAGGGACAGCTGGGTTAATAACGCAATGTATCTCTCTTTGAGAAACGTCCTGCGATTTAACTGCAACCTCCAGGCGTTGCAGAGGAGCCGTTCCAACACAAAGCACAGTCCTGCAGTCATCTCCTCCAGAATGGTACGTTTTGGGGTCTTATCGGGGTTTACAGTCAGTTGTTAGTCCATCGCAGGCCCTGCAAATGACCTTAATAGTTAGCCAAGCTAACTGGTTAGTTAGTGGTACTTGCTCAAATGAAATAGTTAGCCATCTTGCTATCTAGCTTTACATGAATGTAGTAATGCTGTTTTTAGGACAACCGCAGTCTGCCAAACAAGAGAAACACAAGTATTCACAGCAATATTCTGGTAGCAAGCTTGTCATTTGGCTAATGTTATCTTGTCAGGCTGGCAGAAGGTCAAAGTCAGTTTACAACTGTCTGCTAACTGGCTAACTTTCACTGCATAACTTACCAAGTAAACACGGAGTACAAATTGTATTTGTCGCTTGCGCCGAATACAACAGGTGTAGATTTGACCGTGGAATAATTATTTACGAGCTATTCACCAACAATACCGATTGAAAACGTAAGAACAATGTCTTAAAAAAAAAAAAAAAAAGCAAATAGTTAACGTGACTCAATAAAATAGCAATAACGAGGTTATACAAGGAGTGACTTAGCGAGTCAGTGTGTAGAGGGGTACGAGGTAGTTGGTGAAAGTAGCCCCTAGGAATCTAACATAAAGGCTCACTTTTGGTGAACAGTCCCATCACAAGTCAGACTGTACAAGGCAGCCGCTACTCTTCCTGTGGTCCAGCACAAATGAAGGCAGTAATATACATAATAATACCATTTTTAAAACATGAAAATACATTTTACAACAGATTTCACAATACATTGTGTGCCCTCCGGCCACTACTCTACTACAACACAATCCGTGTGTGTGTGTGTGTGTGTGTGTGTGTGTGTGTGTGTGTGTGTGTGTGTCAAGTCCTCAATGTTCAATAAGGTGTTTTTTTATCTGTTTCTTAAATCAGATTTTACTGCTTTTGTTTAGTTACTTGATGTGGAATAGAGTTCCATGTAGTCATGGCTCTATGTAGTACTGTGGAATAGAGTTCCATGTAGTCATGGCTCTATGTAGTACTGTGGAATAGAGTTCCATGTAGTCATGGCTCTATGTAGTACTGTGGAATAGAGTTCCATGTAGTCATGGCTCTATGTAGTACTGTGGAATAGAGTTCCATGTAGTCATGGCTCTATGTAGTACTGTGGAATAGAGTTCCATGTAGTCATGGCTCTATGTAGTACTGTGGAATAGAGTTCCATGTAGTCATGGCTCTATGTAGTACTGTGGAATAGAGTTCCATGTAGTCATGGCTCTATGTAGTACTGTGGAATAGAGTTCCATGTAGTCATGGCTCTATGTAGTACTGTGGAATAGAGTTCCATGTAGTCATGGCTCTATGTAGTACTGTGGAACATAGTTCCATGTAGTCATGGCTCTATGTAGTACTGTGGAATAGAGTTCCATGTAGTCATGGCTCTATGTAGTACTGTGGAATAGAGTTCCATGTAGTCATGGCTCTATGTAGTACTGTGGAATAGAGTTCCATGTAGTCATGGCTCTGTGGAATAGAGTTCCATGTAGTCATGGCTCTGTGGAATAGAGTTCCATGTAGTCATGGCTCTATGTAGTACTGTGGAATAGAGTTCCATGTAGTCATGGCTCTATGTAGTACTGTGGAATAGAGTTCCATGTAGTCATGGCTCTATGTAGTACTGTGGAATAGAGTTCCATGTAGTCATGTCTCTATGTAGTACTGTGGAATAGAGTTCCATGTAGTCATGGCTCTATGTAGTACTGTGGAATAGAGTTCCATGTAGTCATGGCTCTATGTAGTACTGTGGAATAGAGTTCCATGTAGTCATGACTCTATGTAGTACTGTGGAATAGAGTTCCATGTAGTCATGGCTCTATGTAGTACTGTGGAATAGAGTTCCATGTAGTCATGGCTCTGTGGAATAGAGTTCCATGTAGTCATGGCTCTGTGGAATAGAGTTCCATGTAGTCATGGCTCTATGTAGTACTGTGGAATAGAGTTCCATGTAGTCATGGCTCTATGTAGTACTGTGGAATAGAGTTCCATGTAGTCATGGCTCTATGTAGTACTGTGGAATAGAGTTCCATGTAGTCATGTCTCTATGTAGTACTGTGGAATAGAGTTCCATGTAGTCATGGCTCTATGTAGTACTGTGGAATAGAGTTCCATGTAGTCATGGCTCTATGTAGTACTGTGGAATAGAGTTCCATGTAGTCATGACTCTATGTAGTACTGTGGAATAGAGTTCCATGTAGTCATGGCTCTATGTAGTACTGTGGAATAGAGTTCCATGTAGTCATGGCTCTATGTAGTACTGTGGAATAGAGTTCCATGTAGTCATGGCTCTGTGGAATAGAGTTCCATGTAATCATGGCTCTATGTAGTACTGTGGAATAGAGTTCCATGTAGTCATGGCTCTGTGGAATAGAGTTCCATGTAGTCATGGCTCTGTGGAGTACTGTGGAATAGAGTTCCATGTAGTCATGGCTCTATGTAGTACTGTGGAATAGAGTTCCATGTAGTCATGGCTCTATGTAGTACTGTGGAATAGAGTTCCATGTAGTCATGGCTCTATGTAGTACTGTGGAATAGAGTTCCATGTAGTCATGGCTCTATGTAGTACTGTGGAATAGAGTTCCATGTAATCATGGCTCTGTGGAATAGAGTTCCATGAAATCATGGCTCTGTGGAATAGAGTTCCATGTAGTCATGGCTCTGTGGAGTACTGTGGAATAGAGTTCCATGTAGTCATGGCTCTATGTAGTACTGTGGAATAGAGTTCCATGTAGTCATGGCTCTATGTAGTACTGTGGAATAGAGTTCCATGTAGTCATGGCTCTATGTAGTACTGTGGAATAGAGTTCCATGTAGTCATGGCTCTATGTAGTACTGTGGAATAGAGTTCCATGTAATCATGGCTCTATGTAGTACTGTGGAATAGAGTTCCATGTAGTCATGGCTCTATGTAGTACTGTGGAATAGAGTTCCATGTAGTCATGGCTCTATGTAGTACTGTGGAATAGAGTTCCATGTAGTCATGGCTCTATGTAGTACTGTGGAATAGAGTTCCATGTAATCATGGCTCTATGTAGTACTGTGGAATAGAGTTCCATGTAGTCATGGCTCTATGTAGTACTGTGGAATAGAGTTCCATGTAGTCATGGCTCTGTGGAATAGAGTTCCATGTAGTCATGGCTCTGTGGAATAGAGTTCCATGTAGTCATGGCTCTATGTAGTACTGTGGAATAGAGTTCCATGTAGTCATGGCTCTATGTAGTACTGTGGAATAGAGTTCCATGTAGTCATGGCTCTATGTAGTACTGTGGAATAGAGTTCCATGTAGTCATGGCTCTATGTAGTACTGTGGAATAGAGTTCCATGTAGTCATGGCTCTGTGGAATAGAGTTCCATGTAGTCATGGCTCTATGTAGTACTGTGGAATAGAGTTCCATGTAGTCATGGCTCTGTGGAATAGAGTTCCATGTAGTCATGGCTCTATGTAGTACTGTGGAATAGAGTTCCATGTAATCATGGCTCTGTGGAATAGAGTTCCATGTAATCATGGCTCTGTGGAATAGAGTTCCATGTAATCATGGCTCTGTGGAATAGAGTTCCATGTAGTCATGGCTCTGTGGAATAGAGTTCCACGTAGTCATGGCTCTGTGGAATAGAGTTCCATGTAGTCATGGCTCTGTGGAATAGAGTTCCATGTAGTCATGGCTCTGTGGAATAGAGTTCCATGTAGTCATGGCTCTGTGGAATAGAGTTCCACGTAGTCATGGCTCTGTGGAATAGAGTTCCATGTAGTCATGGCTCTGTGGAATAGAGTTCCATGTAGTCATGGCTCTGTGGAATAGAGTTCCATGTAGTCATGGCTCTGTGGAATAGAGTTCCATGTAGTCATGGCTCTATGTAGTACTGTGGAATAGAGTTCCATGTAGTCATGTCTCTATGTAGTACTGTAGAATAGAGTTCCATGTAGTCATGGCTCTATGTAGTACTGTGGAATAGAGTTCCATGTAGTCATGGCTCTATGTAGTACTGTGGAATAGAGTTCCATGTAGTCATGGCTCTGTGGAATAGAGCATAAAACATCAAACCAAACTGATTTACGATGTCTTTGGTACATTGGTATGGCCTATACTCCAAAACTAAACACATTCGCTCAATCGCCTTTGAGTATGGTCTTTTATTATGCATAGTGGACTGGCTATGCTCAGTGGTGTAAAGTACTTAAAGTAAAAATAGTCTAAACTCTGTGAAGGAGTCGAGGTACTTGGCAAACTGCATCCCAACACTACCGCTGGCACAGTGCACTGTACAAATGGCTGCGTAGGGATTTGTTTACCTACAATTAGCTAGGAGATCTGTATCTAAACACCTGATAGGTCAGCCTGAGACACAACTGTTCTGTTGTTCAGAGGTTGGCTTTCAAATGTCAACAAAGCAAGTCTATAGCTAGCTACTAGTTTATTGTTGTTGTTGAGATTATGCCTCTCTAACCAAATAACCATGTCGTAACCCAGACTAACTTTTCATCTTTGCTATTTGACTGTCTCGATGTTGTTGTTCAGTCTTCAGAGTACAGAATTGAGGCAGACACCTTCGGAGAGCTGAAGGTGCCCGTTGACAAGTATTATGGGGCTCAGACAGTCAGATCCACCATGAACTTCAAGATCGGAGGACCGTCGGAGAGAATGCCAGTAAGTTCAGACTAGATGCTACTTCATCTATCAAGGTGTAGCTTGAGCCCTGAGACACGGCTGTGGATCCCTGTGGCTGTAGGTCACCCGTCCCACCATGTCTCGGGGGGATCATTGTAGCTAGCTCTCGCTACAAATTGGACACACATCCTTGCAACAATTTCCTGTCCTATTTCCCCCAGATTCAGATCAGACTAAAGGTTACTTCCTGTAATCAGCGTATCGTTGTGTATCAGTGAAATCATCGTAGCGCCACACGTCCTCACTACTGTCTTTGGTGTCCAACAGATCCAGGTGATCAAAGCCTTTGGGATTCTGAAGAGGGCTGCTGCAGAGGTCAACAAGGACTACGGACTGGACCCGAGGCTGGCTGATGCCATCGTGCAGGCTGCTGATGAGGTGCCTGATACAGGGGGAACAGCCACACCACTACAGGAGAGGGTCGCATGACTGTCAACGTTGTGACAGATTAGACTGGGTACCTGTCTACTAACACAGATTAGACAGATCAGCCTGGGTACCTGTCTACTAACACAGATTAGACAGATCAGCCTGGGTACCTGTCTACTAACACAGATTAGACAGATCAGCCTGGGTACCTGTCTGGTTCTAACACAGATTAGACAGATCAGCCTGGGTACCTGTCTACTAACACAGATTAGACAGATCAGCCTGGGTACCTGTCTACTAACACAGATTAGACAGATCAGCCTGGGTACCTATCTAGTTCTAACACAGATTAGACAGATCAGCCTGGGTACCTGTCTACTAACACAGATTAGGCAGATCAGCCTGGGTACCTGTCTACTAACACAGATTAGACAGATCAGCCTGGGTACCTGTCTACTAACACAGATTAGACAGATCAGCCTGGGTACCTATCTAGTTCTAACACAGATTAGACAGATCAGCCTGGGTACCTGTCTACTAACACAGATTAGGCAGATCAGCCTGGGTACCTGTCTACTAACACAGATTAGACAGATCAGCCTGGGTACCTGTCTACTAACACAGATTAGACAGATCAGCCTGGGTACCTGTCTAGTTCTGTCACAGATTAGACAGATCAGCCTGGGTACCTGTCTAGTTCTAACACAGATTTGACAAATCAGCCTGGGTACCTGTCTAGTTCTAACACAGATTAGACAGATCAGCCTGGGTACCTGTCTAGTTCTAACACAGATTAGACAGATCAGCCTGGGTACCTGTCTAGTTCTAACACAGATTAGACAGATCAGCCTGGGTACCTGTCTAGTTCTAACACCGATTAGACAGATCAGCCTGGGTACCTGTCTAGTTCTAACACCGATTAGACAGATCAGCCTGGGTACCTGTCTACTAACACAGATTAGACAGATCAGCCTGGGTACCTGTCTAGTTCTAACACAGATTAGACAGATCAGCCTGGGTACCTATCTAGTTCTAACTCAGATTAGACAGATCAGCCTGGGTACCTATCTAGTTCTAACTCAGATTAGACAGATCAGCCTGGGTACCTGTCTAGTTCTAACACAGATTAGACAGCTCAGCCTGGGTACCTGTCTAGTTCTAACACAGATTAGACAGATCAGCCTGGGTACCTGTCTTGTTCTAACATTAGGCAACACTGCTGTAGAGAATAGCTATAGCTTTTGATACAGTACAGAGCAAAACGCAGAGCACTAGACCTTGCTACCTAGCCTGGTCCCAGACCTGTTTGTGTTGTTGGCAAGACGGCACAAACAGATCTGGGATCAAGCTATTCGCTAGCTACATTAGTCCTACTAGTTACATTTAGCCATGGTGCCTCATTCTACTGATGAATGCCTTGGTACCGGTCTTGGCCTTGGTACTGGCCTTGGTACCGGTCTTGGCCTTGGTACTGGCCTTGATACCGGTCTTGGCCTTGGTACTGACCTTGGTACCGGTCTTGGTACTGGCCTTGGTACCCGTCTTGGCCTTGGTACCGGTCTTGGTACGGGCCTTGGTACCGGTCTTGGCCTTGGTACCGGTCTTGGCCTTGGTACCGGTCTTGGCCTTGGTACCGGCCTTGGCCTTCTGTACCGGCCTTGGCCTTGGTACCGGTCTTGGCCTTGGCACCCGCCTTGGTACCGGCCTTGGCCTTCTGTACCGGCCTTGGTACTGGTCTTGGCCTCGGTACCCGTCTTGGCCTTGGTACCGGCCTTGGTACAATACTGAACAATTTAATTACCCAAATGTTACA
This sequence comes from Oncorhynchus mykiss, assembly GCF_013265735.2. NCBI lineage: Eukaryota > Metazoa > Chordata > Actinopteri > Salmoniformes > Salmonidae > Oncorhynchus > Oncorhynchus mykiss. The sequence continues at coordinate 1,550,089 of NC_048587.1, read as the reverse complement.
TTACCTAAATGTTAATTACCTAAATGTAACATTGGGCCAGACTAAGGCATGTTGGCCTCCCTGGTCTGATGTCCATGTTGGCCTCCCTGGTCTGATGTCCATATTCCTTGGACCAGACTAAGGCATGTTGACCTCCCTGGTCTGATGTCCATGTTGGCCTCCCTGGTCTGATGTCCATATTCCTTGGACCAGACTAAGGCATGTTGACCTCCCTGGTCTGATGTCCATGTTGGCCTCCCTGGTCTGATGTCCATGTTGGCCTCCCTGGTCTGATGTCCATATTCCTTGGACCAGACTAAGGCATGTTGGCCTCCCTGGTCTGATGTCCATATTCCTTGGACCAGACTAAGGCATGTTGGCCTCTCTGTTCTGATGTCCATATTCCTTGGACCAGACTAAGGCATATTGGCCTCCCTGGTCTGATGTCCATATTCCTTGGACCAGACTAAGGCATGTTGGCCTCCCTGGTCTGATGTCCATGTTGGCCTCTCTGGTCTGATGTCCATATTCCTTGGACCAGGCTAAGGCATGTTGGCCTCCTCAGGTTTGATGTCCATATTCCTTGGACCAGACTAAGGCATGTTGACCTCTCTGGTCTGATGTCCATGTTGACCTCTCTGGTCTGATGTCTCTCTGGTCTGATGTCCATGTTGACCTCTCTGGTCTGATGTCCATGTTGACCTCTCTGGTCTGATGTCCATGTTGACCTCTCTGGTCTGATGTCCATGTTCCTTCACCAGGTGGCAGCTGGTAAGCTGGATGACCATTTTCCTCTGGTGGTGTGGCAGACCGGGTCAGGAACTCAGTCCAACATGAACGTCAACGAGGTGATCAGCAACAGGGCCATCGAGATCCTCGGAGGGAAGCTGGGGAGCAAGGACCCTGTTCACCCCAACGACCACGTCAACAAAAGCCAGGTAGGCTAACCATTCAGAAACGCTTTCTCATTTCATACTAAATGTTGAAGAAGGAAATAAACAGTTTTTCACCCAGATAGAAGTAGCTAGTTTTATTTGGACCCTCACAAGGGTAACAGACTGTAGCGTTTGCCCTCAGGAGGGTAATAGACTGTAGCGTTTGCCCTCAGGAGGGTAACAGACTGTAGCGTTTGCCCTCAGGAGGGTAACAGACAGCAGCGTTTGCCCTCAGGAGGGTAACAGACTGTAGCGTTTGCCCTCAGGAGGGTAACAGACTGTAGCGTTTGCCCTCAGGAGGGTAACAGACTGTAGCGTTTGCCCTCAGGAGGGTAACAGACTGTAGCGTTTGCCCTCAGGAGGGTAACAGACTGTAGCGTTTGCCCTCAGGAGGGTAACAGACTGTAGCGTTTGCCCTCAGGAGGGTAACAGACTGTAGCATTTGCCCTCAGGAGGGTATTTGTATTTATAGGTATCTGATAAGCTCAGGTAAAGAGTTTTTAAATATCTATTAATCTGTATTTAATGTAAATAGTTGGGTCTTTCAGAGTATTTGAATGGACCTGTAGTTGACCTCTTGTCTGCTCTTGCAGAGCTCCAACGATACGTTCCCCACAGCCATGCACATCGCAGCAGCCAAAGAGGTCCACGAGGTTCTGCTGCCCGGTCTACAACACCTCCACGACGCCCTGCACGCCAAGGCTGTGGAGTTTAAAGACATCATCAAGATCGGACGCACACACACACAGGACGCTGTGCCGTTGTCTCTGGGACAGGTACAGTACACACACACACAGGACGTTGTGCCGTTTTCTCTAGGACAGGTACAGTACGCTGTGCTGTTGTCTCTGGGACAGGGGCAGGACGCTGTGCTGTTGTCTCTGGGACAGGTACAGGACGCTGTGCCGTTGTCTCTGGGACAGGTACAGGACTCTGTGCCGTTGTCTCTGGGACAGGTACAGGACGCTGTGCCGTTGTCTCTGGGACAGGAGCAGGACGCTGTGCCGTTGTCTCTGGGACAGGAGCAGGACGCTGTGCCGTTGTCTCTGGGACAGGGGCAGGACGCTGTGCCGTTGTCTCTGGGACAGGGGCAGGACGCTGTGCCGTTGTCTCTGGGACAGGGGCAGGACGCTGTGCCGTTGTCTCTGGGACAGGGGCAGGACGCTGTGCTCTTGTCTCTGGGACAGGTACAGGATGCTGTGCCGTTGTCTCTGGGACAGGAGCAGGACGCTGTGCCGTTGTCTCTGGGACAGGTACAGGACGCTGTGCCGTTGTCTCTGGGACAGGTACAGGACGCTGTGCCGTTGTCTCTGGGACAGGTACAGGACTCTGTGCCGTTGTCTCTGGGACAGGTACAGGACGCTGTGCTGTTGTCTCTGGGACAGGTGCAGGACGCTGTGCTGTTGTCTCTGGGACAGGTGCAGGACGCTGTGCCGTTGTCTCTGGGACAGGAGCAGGACGCTGTGCCGTTGTCTCTGGGACAGGTACAGGACGCTGTGCTGTTGTCTCTGGGACAGGTACAGGACGCTGTGCCGTTGTCTCTGGGACAGGAGCAGGACGCTGTGCCGTTGTCTCTGGGACAGGTACAGGACGCTGTGCCGTTGTCTCTGGGACAGGTACAGGACGCTGTGCCGTTGTCTCTGGGACAGGAGCAGGACGCTGTGCCGTTGTCTCTGGGACAGGTACAGGACGCTGTGCTGTTGTCTCTGGGACAGGGGCAGGACGCTGTGCCGTTGTCTCTGGGACAGGAGCAGGACGCTGTGCCGTTGTCTCTGGGACAGGTACAGGACGCTGTGCCGTTGTCTCTGGGACAGGGGCAGGACGCTGTGCCGTTGTCTCTGGGACAGGAGCAGGACGCTGTGCCGTTGTCTCTGGGACAGGTACAGGACGCTGTGCCGTTGTCTCTGGGACAGGTACAGGACGCTGTGCCGTTGTCTCTGGGACAGGTACAGGACGCTGTGCCGTTGTCTCTGGGACAGGAGCAGGACGCTGTGCCGTTGTCTCTGGGACAGGTACAGGACGCTGTGCTCTTGTCTCTGGGACAGGTACAGGATGCTGTGCCGTTGTCTCTGGGACAGGGGCAGGACGCTGTGCTCTTGTCTCTGGGACAGGTACAGGACGCTGTGCTCTTGTCTCTGGGACAGGAGCAGGACGCTGTGCCGTTGTCTCTGGGACAGGTACAGGACGCTGTGCTCTTGTCTCTGGGACAGGTACAGGACGCTGTGCCGTTGTCTCTGGGACAGGTACAGGACGCTGTGCCGTTGTCTCTGGGACAGGAGCAGGATGCTGTGCCGTTGTCTCTGGGACAGGAGCAGGACGCTGTGCCGTTGTCTCTGGGACAGGTACAGGACGCTGTGCCGTTGTCTCTGGGACAGGAGCAGGACGCTGTGCCGTTGTCTCTGGGACAGGGGCAGGACGCTGTGCCGTTGTCTCTGGGACAGGAGCAGGACGCTGTGCCGTTGTCTCTGGGACAGGAGCAGGACACTGTGCCGTTGTCTCTGGGACAGGTACAGGACGCTGTGCTCTTGTCTCTGGGACAGGGGCAGGACGCTGTGCCGTTGTCTCTGGGACAGGAGCAGGACGCTGTGCCGTTGTCTCTGGGACAGGAGCAGGACACTGTGCCGTTGTCTCTGGGACAGGGGCAGGACGCTGTGCCGTTGTCTCTGGGACAGGAGCAGGACGCTGTGCCGTTGTCTCTGGGACAGGGGCAGGACGCTGTGCCGTTGTCTCTGGGACAGGGGCAGGACGCTGTGCCGTTGTCTCTGGGACAGGGGCAGGACGCTGTGCCGTTGTCTCTGGGACAGGGGCAGGACGCTGTGCCGTTGTCTCTGGGACAGGAGCAGGACGCTGTGCCGTTGTCTCTGGGACAGGGGCAGGACGCTGTGCCGTTGTCTCTGGGACAGGAGCAGGACGCTGTGCCGTTGTCTCTGGGACAGGGGCAGGACGCTGTGCCGTTGTCTCTGGGACAGGAGCAGGACGCTGTGCCGTTGTCTCTGGGACAGGGGCAGGACGCTGTGCCGTTGTCTCTGGGACAGGGGCAGGACGCTGTGCCGTTGTCTCTGGGACAGGGGCAGGACGCTGTGCCGTTGTCTCTGGGACAGGAGCAGGACGCTGTGCCGTTGTCTCTGGGACAGGGGCAGGACGCTGTGCCGTTGTCTCTGGGACAGGGGCAGGACGCTGTGCCGTTGTCTCTGGGACAGGAGCAGGACGCTGTGCCGTTGTCTCTGGGACAGGTACAGGACGCTGTGCCGTTGTCTCTGGGACAGGTACAGGACGCTGTGCCGTTGTCTCTGGGACAGGAGCAGGACGCTGTGCCGTTGTCTCTGGGACAGGAGCAGGACGCTGTGCCGTTGTCTCTGGGACAGGAGCAGGACGCTGTGCCGTTGTCTCTGGGACAGGGGCAGGACGCTGTGCCGTTGTCTCTGGGACAGGAGCAGGACGCTGTGCCGTTGTCTCTGGGACAGGAGCAGGACGCTGTGCCGTTGTCTCTGGGACAGGAGCAGGACGCTGTGCCGTTGTCTCTGGGACAGGAGCAGGACGCTGTGCCGTTGTCTCTGGGACAGGAGCAGGACGCTGTGCCGTTGTCTCTGGGACAGGTACAGGACGCTGTGCCGTTGTCTCTGGGACAGGAGCAGGATGCTGTGCCGTTGTCTCTGGGACAGGGGCAGGACGCTGTGCCGTTGTCTCTGGGACAGGAGCAGGACGCTGTGCCGTTGTCTCTGGGACAGGGGCAGGACGCTGTGCCGTTGTCTCTGGGACAGGGGCAGGACATAGACACACCTCATAAGGTGTTCATGTTGTAGGATGCTGTTTAAAGCTCCGTGCTGTTGTCTCGGGGGATTACTGAAGACAGCGTCTCTAATGATCATGATCACGTTGCTAATTGATTCATTCAGCTGTGGCCAGTGTCATGTCGTGATAATCTTTGTGCCCGTCTCTGTGATATGTTGTTGTCACGATACCAGTTTTAGAATCACGATACTCGACACCGTAAATGATAACATGGCAGAGAAAGAAGCGTTTCGCTCTCAGTCCCACTGTATTTAGTTTTACTGAACAAATGGCCACTGGATTGATGTAAATAATCATGATGCCATTCTGCCAGGTAGGCATGGGCTACTTTGTAGTAAACTTTTAATTGAGAAGGTTTTTGGGAAAGCCTTTCCAGCTACCAGCAGACGATTGTCATTAGCATTATCGCCTCATTAGCCTTTCCAACTACCAGAAGACGGTTGTCATTAGCATTATCGCCTCATTAGCCTTTCCAGATACCAGCAGACGGTTGTCATTAGCATTATCGCCTCATTAGCCTTTCCAGCTACCAGCAGACGGTTGTCATTAATTAGCATTATCGCCTCATTAGCCTTTCCAGACACCAGCAGACGGTTGTCATTAGCATTATCGCCTTTCCAGCTACCAGCAGACGGTTGTCATTAATTAGCATTATCGCCTCATTAGCCTTTCCAGACACCAGCAGACGGTTGTCATTAGCATTATCGCCTCATTAGCCTTTCCAGATACCAGAAGACGGTTGTCATTAGCATTATCGCCTCATTAGCCTTTCCAGATACCAGCAGACGGTTGTCATTAGCATTATCGCCTCATTAGCCTTTCCAGATACCAGCAGACGGTTGTCATTAGCATTATCGCCTCATTAGCCTTTCCAGCTACCAGCAGACGGTTGTCATTAATTAGCATTATCGCCTCATTAGCCTTTCCAGACACCAGCAGACGGTTGTCATTAGCATTATCGCCTCATTAGCCTTTCCAGATACCAGAAGACGGTTGTCATTAGCATTATCGCCTCATTAGCCTTTCCAGATACCAGCAGACGGTTGTCATTAGCATTATCGCCTCATTAGCCTTTCCAGATACCAGCAGACGGTTGTCATTAGCATTATCGCCTCATTAGCCTTTCCAGATACCAGCAGACGGTTGTCATTAGCATTATCGCCTCATTAGCCTTTCCAGCTACCAGCAGACGGTTGTCATTAGCATTATCGCCTCATTAGCCTTTCCAGATACCAGCAGACGGTTGTCATTAGCATTATCGCCTCATTAGCCTTTCCAGATACCAGCAGACGGTTGTCATTAGCATTATCGCCTCATTAGCCTTTCCAGATACCAGCAGACGGTTGTCATTAATTAGCATTATCGCCTCATTAGCCTTTCCAGACACCAGCAGACGGTTGTCATTAGCATTATCGCCTCATTAGCCTTTCCAGACACCAGCAGACGGTTGTCATTAGCATTAGCACACAGACGGGCATTCCCTTGCCGTTGTCTTCTGAGGAAGTTGCAGGGAATATGAAAAACTGTTGATGGTTTATGATAAACTTGGACAAATTTAATTCATTTCAAAGCATTTACTTTTTTTTCCAAACGTGACACTTTTTTGATAGAAGAAACGAAAGTTCCAAACATTTTGTACCGACCCGTTTTTCGTGTTGTATTGGAAAAGTGCAGATGTCTCGGTGTACTGTACGTGCAACACTAGTGTGGTAACATACTAGTCTGCTAGATATCAAACTGTCCTAATGAGCCATTTAAAATGTATTTCTACCAGTCGACCAACTGTCCTAATGAGCCATTTAAAATGTATTTCTACCAGTCGACCAACTGTCCTAATGAGCCATTTAAAATGTATTTCTACCAGTTAACCTACTGTCCTAATGAGCCATTTAAAATGTATTTCTACCAGTCGACCAACTGTCCTAATGAGCCATTTAAAATGTATTTCTACCAGTCGACCAACTGTCCTAATGAGCCATTTAAAATGTATTTCTACCAGTCGACCAACTGTCCTAATGAGCCATTTAAAATGTATTTCTACCAGTCGACCTACTGTCCCAATGAGCCATTTAAAATGTATTTCTACCAGTCGACCAACTGTCCCAATGAGCCATTTAAAATGTATTTCTACCAGTCGACCAACTGTCCCAATGAGCCATTTAAAATGTATTTCTACCAGTCGACCAACTGTCCTAATGAGCCATTTAAAATGTATTTCTACCAGTCGACCAACTGTCCTAATGAGCCATTTAAAATGTATTTCTACCAGTCGACCAACTGTCCTAATGAGCCATTTAAAATGTATTTCTACCAGTTAACCTACTGTCCTAATGAGCCATTTAAAATGTATTTCTACCAGTCGACCAACTGTCCTAATGAGCCATTTAAAATGTATTTCTACCAGTCGACCAACTGTCCTAATGAGCCATTTAAAATGTATTTCTACCAGTCGACCAACTGTCCCAATGAGCCATTTAAAATGTATTTCTACCAGTCGACCAACTGTCCTAATGAGCCATTTAAAATGTATTTCTACCAGTCGACCGACTGTCCTAATGAGCCATTTAAAATGTATTTCTACCAGTCGACCGACTGTCCTAATGAGCCATTTAAAATGTATTTCTACCAGTCGACCAACTGTCCTAATGAGCCATTTAAAATGTATTTCTACCAGTCGACTGTCCTAATGAGCCATTTAAAATGTATTTCTACCAGTCGATCAACTGTCCTAATGAGCCATTTAAAATGTATTTCTACCAGTCGACCAACTGTCCTAATGAGCCATTTAAAATGTATTTCTACCAGTCGACCAACTGTCCTAATGAGCCATTTAAAATGTATTTCTACCAGTCGACCAACTGTCCCAATGAGCCATTTAAAATGTATTTCTACCAGTCGACCAACTGTCCTAATGAGCCATTTAAAATGTATTTCTACCAGTCGACCAACTGTCCCAATGAGCCATTTAAAATGTATTTCTACCAGTTGACCAACTGTCCCAATGAGCCATTTAAAATGTATTTCTACCAGCCGACCAACTGTCCTAATGAGCCATTTAAAATGTATTTCTACCAGTCGACCAACTGTCCCAATGAGCCATTTAAAATGTATTTCTACCAGTCGACCAACTGTCCTAATGAGCCATTTAAAATGTATTTCTACCAGTCGACTGTCCTAATGAGCCATTTAAAATGTTTTCTACCAGTCGACCAACTGTCCTAATGAGCCATTTAAAATGTATTTCTACTAGTCGACCAACTGTCCCAATGAGCCATTTAAAATGTATTTCTACCAGTCGACCAACTGTCCTAATGAGCCATTTAAAATGTATTTCTACCAGTCGACTGTCCTAATGAGCCATTTAAAATGTATTTCTACCAGTCGACCAACTGTCCTAATGAGCCATTTAAAATGTATTTCTACCAGTCGACCAACTGTCCCAATGAGCCATTTAAAATGTATTTCTACCAGTCGACCAACTGTCCTAATGAGCCATTTAAAATGTATTTCTACCAGTCGACTGTCCTAATGAGCCATTTAAAATGTATTTCTACCAGTCGACCAACTGTCCTAATGAGCCATTTAAAATGTATTTCTACTAGTCGACCAACTGTCCTAATGAGCCATTTAAAATGTATTTCTACCAGTCGACCAACTGTCCTAATGAGCCATTTAAAATGTATTTCTACCAGTCGACCAACTGTCCCAATGAGCCATTTAAAATGTATTTCTACCAGCCGACCAACTGTCCTAATGAGCCATTTAAAATGTATTTCTACCAGTCGACCAACTGTCCCAATGAGCCATTTAAAATGTATTTCTACCAGTCGACCAACTGTCCTAATGAGCCATTTAAAATGTATTTCTACCAGTCGACCAACTGTCCTAATGAGCCATTTAAAATGTATTTCTACCAGTCGACCAACTGTCCTAATGAGCCATTTAAAATGTATTTCTACCAGTCGACCAACTGTCCTAATGAGCCATTTAAAATGTATTTCTACCAGTCGACTGTCCTAATGAGCCATTTAAAATGTATTTCTACCAGTCGACCAACTGTCCTAATGAGCCATTTAAAATGTATTTCTACCAGTCGACCAACTGTCCTAATGAGCCATTTAAAATGTATTTCTACCAGTCGACCAACTGTCCTAATGAGCCATTTAAAATGTATTTCTACCAGTCGACCAACTGTCCTAATGAGCCATTTAAAATGTATTTCTACCAGTCGTCCAACTGTCCTAATGAGCCATTTAAAATGTATTTCTACCAGTCGACCAACTGTCCTAATGAGCCATTTAAAATGTATTTCTACCAGCCGACCAACTGTCCTGTTTCTCTTGGTTTTACAGGAGTTCGGTGGGTATGTGCAGCAGGTAAAGTACAGTATAGAGCGAGTGAAGACGGCCATGCCCAGAATATATGAGCTGGCAGCAGGAGGTACTGCCGTGGGCACGGGCCTCAACACGCGCATCGGCTTCGCTGAGAAAGTAGCAGCTACTGTCGCCTCTCTCACAGGTACAGGAGGGTACACACACACACACACACATACATACAGTACATACACACACACACACACATGCATTTCATAATGGTTATCATAGTCATGTCTGGTCCACGTTTTCTCACTACTGGTGTCCCCCAGGGCTCTGCACTAGGTTCTCTTTAATGTCTCACTACTGGTGTCCCCCAGGGCTCTGCACTAGGTCCTCTTTAATGTCTCACTACTGGTGTCCCCCAGGGCTCTGTACTAGGTCCTCTTTAATGTCTCACTACTGGTGTCCCCCAGGGCTCTGCACTAGGTCCTCTCCTGTTTTCTCTGTACACCAAGTCACGTGGTTCTGTCAGAGGGTTTGCATTGTGGTGTTATGGCTACATTTTACCCTCCCAGCTGTTATCATAAGTCAGACATTATATACTCTGTCAACCTTGAATTGTTTCTGTTTTTATCAAAACCTGTCTACATGATGTCACATCCTGTCTCCAGGTCTGCCTTTCGTGACTGCTCCCAACAAATTTGAGGCTCTGGCGGCCCACGATGCTCTGGTGGAGCTGAGCGGCGCGTTGAACACGGTGGCCGTCAGTATGATGAAGATCGCCAATGATATCCGCTTCCTGGGGTCCGGGCCCCGCTCTGGCCTGGGAGAACTCTGTCTGCCTGAGAACGAGCCTGGTAGCAGCATCATGCCTGGTGAGTTTCCCTAGTCTGGTTTTCACCATTGTTGTCAAGCATAACACGATATAGTTCACTGTCAAATCAAATTTGATTGGTTACATACACGTGTTTAGCAGATGTTAATGCGAGTGTAGCGAAATGCTTGTTACATCAGAGCTACATGACCCCACCTAACTCCCAGCTGTCTGAACAGAGCTACATGACCCCACCTAACTCCCAGCTGTCTGAACAGAGCTACATGACCCCACCTAACTCCCAGCTGTTATAACAGAGCTACATGACCCCACCTAACTCCCAGCTGTCTGAACAGAGCTACATGACCCCACCTAACTCCCAGCTGTCTGAACAGAGCTACATGACCCCACCTAACTCCCAGCTGTTATAACAGAGCTACATGACCCCACCTAACTCCCAGCTGTCTGAACAGAGCTACATGACCCCACCTAACTCCCAGCTGTCTGAACAGAGCTACATGACCCCACCTAACTCTCAGCTGTTATAACAGAGCTACATGACCCCACCTAACTCCCAGCTGTCTGAACAGAGCTACATGACCCCACCTAACTCCCAGCTGTCTGAACAGAGCTACATGACCCCACCTAACTTCCAGCTGTCTGAACAGAGCTACATGACCCCACCTAACTCCCAGCTGTCTGAACAGAGCTACATGACCCCACCTAACTCCCAGCTGTCTGAACAGAGCTACATGACCCCACCTAACTCCCAGCTGTCTGAACAGAGCTACATGACCCCACCTAACTCCCAGCTGTCTGAACAGAGCTACATGACCCCACCTAACTCCCAGCTGTCTGAACAGAGCTACATGACCCCACCTAACTCCCAGCTGTCTGAACAGAGCTACATGACCCCACCTAACTCCCAGCTGTTATAACAGAGCTACATGACCCCACCTAACTCCCAGCTGTCTGAACAGAGCTACATGACCCCACCTAACTCCCAGCTGTCTGAACAGAGCTACATGACCCCACCTAACTCTCAGCTGTTATAACAGAGCTACATGACCCCACCTAACTCCCAGCTGTCTGAACAGAGCTACATGACCCCACCTAACTCCCAGCTGTCTGAACAGAGCTACATGACCCCACCTAACTCCCAGCTGTCTGAACAGAGCTACATGACCCCACCTAACTCCCAGCTGTCTGAACAGAGCTACATGACCCCACCTAACTCCCAGCTGTCTGAACAGAGCTACATGACCCCACCTAACTCCCAGCTGTCTGAACAGAGCTACATGACCCCACCTAACTCCCAGCTGTCTGAACAGAGCTACATGACCCCACCTAACTCCCAGCTGTTATAACAGAGCTACATGACCCCACCTAACTCCCAGCTGTCTGAACAGAGCTACATGACCCCACCTAACTCCCAGCTGTTATAACAGAGCTACATGACCCCACCTAACTCCCAGCTGTCTGAACAGAGCTACATGACCCCACCTAACTCCCAGCTGTTATAACAGAGCTACATGACCCCACCTAACTCCCAGCTGTTATAACAGAGCTACATGACCCCACCTAACTCCCAGCTGTTATAACAGAGCTACATGACCCCACCTAACTCCCAGCTGTTATAACAGAGCTACATGACCCCACCTAACTCCCAGCTGTTATAACAGAGCTACATGACCCCACCTAACTCCCAGCTGTTATAACAGAGCTACATGACCCCACCTAACTCCCAGCTGTTATAACAGAGCTACATGACCCCACCTAACTCCAAGCTGTCTGAACAGAGCTACATGACCCCACCTAACTCCCAGCTGTCTGAACAGAGCTACATGACCCCACCTAACTCCCAGCTGTCTGAACAGAGCTACATGACCCCACCTAACTCCCAGCTGTTATAACAGAGCTACATGACCCCACCTAACTCCCAGCTGTCTGAACAGAGCTACATGACCCCACCTAACTCCCAGCTGTCTGAACAGAGCTACATGACCCCACCTAACTCCCAGCTGTTATAACAGAGCTACATGACCCCACCTAACTCCCAGCTGTCTGAACAGAGCTACATGACCCCACCTAACTCCCAGCTGTTATAACAGAGCTACATGACCCCACCTAACTCCCAGCTGTTATAACAGAGCTACATGACCCCACCTAACTCCCAGCTGTTATAACAGAGCTACATGACCCCACCTAACTCCCAGCTGTTATAACAGAGCTACATGACCCCACCTAACTCCCAGCTGTCTGAACAGAGCTACATGACCCCACCTAACTCCCAGCTGTCTGAACAGAGCTACATGACCCCACCTAACTCCCAGCTGTCTGAACAGAGCTACATGACCCCACCTAACTCCCAGCTGTTATAACAGAGCTACATGACCCCACCTAACTCCCAGCTGTCTGAACAGAGCTACATGACCCCACCTAACTCCCAGCTGTCTGAACAGAGCTACATGACCCCACCTAACTCCCAGCTGTTATAACAGAGCTACATGACCCCACCTAACTCCCAGCTGTCTGAACAGAGCTACATGACCCCACCTAACTCCCAGCTGTTATAACAGAGCTACATGACCCCACCTAACTCCCAGCTGTTATAACAGAGCTACATGACCCCACCTAACTCCCAGCTGTTATAACAGAGCTACATGACCCCACCTAACTCCCAGCTGTTATAACAGAGCTACATGACCCCACCTAACTCCCAGCTGTTATAACAGAGCTACATGACCCCACCTAACTCCCAGCTGTCTGAACAGAGCTACATGACCCCACCTAACTCCCAGCTGTTATAACAGAGCTACATGACCCCACCTAACTCCCAGCTGTTATAACAGAGCTACATGACCCCACCTAACTCCCAGCTGTTATAACAGAGCTACATGACCCCACCTAACTCCCAGCTGTTATAACAGAGCTACATGACCCCACCTAACTCCCAGCTGTTATAACAGAGCTACATGACCCCACCTAACTCCCAGCTGTCTGAACAGAGCTACATGACCCCACCTAACTCCCAGCTGTTATAACAGAGCTACATGACCCCACCTAACTCCCAGCTGTCTGAACAGAGCTACATGACCCCACCTAACTCCCAGCTGTTATAACAGAGCTACATGACCCCACCTAACTCCCAGCTGTTATAACAGAGCTACATGACCCCACCTAACTCCCAGCTGTTATAACAGAGCTACATGACCCCACCTAACTCCCAGCTGTCTGAACAGAGCTACATGACCCCACCTAACTCCCAGCTGTTATAACGAGCTACATGACCCCACCTAACTCCCAGCTGTCTGAACAGAGCTACATGACCCCACCTAACTCCCAGCTGTCTGAACAGAGCTACATGACCCCACCTAACTCCCAGCTGTTATAACAGAGCTACATGACCCCCCTAACTCCCAGCTGTTATAACAGAGCTACATGACCCCACCTAACTCCCAGCTGTTATAACAGAGCTACATGACCCCACCTAACTCCCAGCTGTTATAACAGAGCTACATGACCCCACCTAACTCCCAGCTGTTATAACAGAGCTACATGACCCCACCTAACTCCCAGCTGTTATAACAGAGCTACATGACCCCACCTAACTCCCAGCTGTCTGAACAGAGCTACATGACCCCACCTAACTCCCAGCTGTTATAACAGAGCTACATGACCCCACCTAACTCCCAGCTGTCTGAACAGAGCTACATGACCCCACCTAACTCCCAGCTGTTATAACAGAGCGACATGACCCCACCTAACTCCCAGCTGTTATAACAGAGCTACATGACCCCACCTAACTCCCAGCTGTTATAACAGAGCTACATGACCCCACCTAACTCCCAGCTGTCTGAACAGAGCTACATGACCCCACCTAACTCCCAGCTGTTATAACGAGCTACATGACCCCACCTAACTCCCAGCTGTCTGAACAGAGCTACATGACCCCACCTAACTCCCAGCTGTCTGAACAGAGCTACATGACCCCACCTAACTCCCAGCTGTTATAACAGAGCTACATGACCCCACCTAACTCCCAGCTGTCTGAACAGAGCTACATGACCCCACCTAACTCCCAGCTGTCTGAACAGAGCTACATGACCCCACCTAACTCCCAGCTGTTATAACAGAGCTACATGACCCCACCTAACTCCCAGCTGTCTGAACAGAGCTACATGACCCCACCTAACTCCCAGCTGTTATAACAGAGCTACATGACCCCACCTAACTCCCAGCTGTCTGAACAGAGCTACATGACCCCACCTAACTCCCAGCTGTTATAACAGAGCTACATGACCCCACCTAACTCCCAGCTGTTATAACAGAGCTACATGACCCCACCTAACTCCCAGCTGTTATAACAGAGCTACATGACCCCACCTAACTCCCAGCTGTTATAACAGAGCTACATGACCCCACCTAACTCCCAGCTGTTATAACAGAGCTACATGACCCCACCTAACTCCCAGCTGTTATAACAGAGCTACATGACCCCACCTAACTCCCAGCTGTTATAACAGAGCTACATGACCCCACCTAACTCCCAGCTGTCTGAACAGAGCTACATGACCCCACCTAACTCCCAGCTGTCTGAACAGAGCTACATGACCCCACCTAACTCCCAGCTGTCTGAACAGAGCTACATGACCCCACCTAACTCCCAGCTGTTATAACAGAGCTACATGACCCCACCTAACTCCCAGCTGTCTGAACAGAGCTACATGACCCCACCTAACTCCCAGCTGTTATAACAGAGCTACATGACCCCACCTAACTCCCAGCTGTTATAACAGAGCTACATGACCCCACCTAACTCCCAGCTGTTATAACAGACCTAAATGACCCCACCTAACTCCCAGCTGTTATAACAGAGCTACATGACCCCACCTAACTCCCAGCTGTTATAACAGAGCTACATGACCCCACCTAACTCCCAGCTGTTATAACAGAGCTACATGACCCCACCTAACTCCCAGCTGTTATAACAGAGCTACATGACCCCACCTAACTCCCAGCTGTTATAACAGAGCTACATGACCCCACCTAACTCCCAGCTGTCTGAACAGAGCTACATGACCCCACCTAACTCCCAGCTGTCTGAACAGAGCTACATGACCCCACCTAACTCCCAGCTGTCTGAACAGAGCTACATGACCCCACCTAACTCCCAGCTGTTATAACAGAGCTACATGACCCCACCTAACTCCCAGCTGTCTGAACAGAGCTACATGACCCCACCTAACTCCCAGCTGTCTGAACAGAGCTACATGACCCCACCTAACTCCCAGCTGTTATAACAGAGCTACATGACCCCACCTAACTCCCAGCTGTCTGAACAGAGCTACATGACCCCACCTAACTCCCAGCTGTTATAACAGAGCTACATGACCCCACCTAACTCCCAGCTGTTATAACAGAGCTACATGACCCCACCTAACTCCCAGCTGTTATAACAGAGCTACATGACCCCACCTAACTCCCAGCTGTTATAACAGAGCTACATGACCCCACCTAACTCCCAGCTGTCTGAACAGAGCTACATGACCCCACCTAACTCCCAGCTGTTATAACAGAGCTACATGACCCCACCTAACTCCCAGCTGTTATAACAGAGCTACATGACCCCACCTAACTCCCAGCTGTTATAACAGAGCTACATGACCCCACCTAACTCCCAGCTGTTATAACAGAGCTACATGACCCCACCTAACTCCCAGCTGTTATAACAGAGCTACATGACCCCACCTAACTCCCAGCTGTCTGAACAGAGCTACATGACCCCACCTAACTCCCAGCTGTTATAACAGAGCTACATGACCCCACCTAACTCCCAGCTGTCTGAACAGAGCTACATGACCCCACCTAACTCCCAGCTGTTATAACAGAGCTACATGACCCCACCTAACTCCCAGCTGTTATAACAGAGCTACATGACCCCACCTAACTCCCAGCTGTTATAACAGAGCTACATGACCCCACCTAACTCCCAGCTGTCTGAACAGAGCTACATGACCCCACCTAACTCCCAGCTGTTATAACGAGCTACATGACCCCACCTAACTCCCAGCTGTCTGAACAGAGCTACATGACCCCACCTAACTCCCAGCTGTCTGAACAGAGCTACATGACCCCACCTAACTCCCAGCTGTTATAACAGAGCTACATGACCCCCCTAACTCCCAGCTGTTATAACAGAGCTACATGACCCCACCTAACTCCCAGCTGTTATAACAGAGCTACATGACCCCACCTAACTCCCAGCTGTTATAACAGAGCTACATGACCCCACCTAACTCCCAGCTGTTATAACAGAGCTACATGACCCCACCTAACTCCCAGCTGTTATAACAGGGTTATAACTCCAGGGTGGGTCTGGTTTCAAGATGTATTTTTGGCCTTTACTTCCCCCTCTTGACCTCTACTTCAGCAGGAGATGTTATAAATACTATCTAGCTACCCGCAACCTGTCTTTAGTCAGACAGCCTCTCTAGCTACCCGCAACCTGTCTTTAGTCAGACAGCCTCTCTAGCTACCCACAACCTGTCTTTAGTCAGACTACCTCTCTAGCTACCCACAACCTGTCTTTAGTCAGACTACCTCTCTAGCTACCCGCAACCTGTCTTTAGTCAGACAGCCTCTCTAGCTACCCACAACCTGTCTTTATCCTACGCTGATGGACTGATTACAGAACAGTTTCTACTAAAGGCCTTGGCATGACATGAAGGGATCCTACGCTGATGGACTGATTACAGAACAGTTTCCTCAGAAGGCCTTGACATGACATGAAGGGATCGTGCTGATGGACTGATTACAGAACAGTTTCCTCTGAAGGCCTTGACATTTAGGAGAGCCTTGTTAACCACTATGGGGTTTTAACCACTATGGGGTTTTAACCACTATGGGGTTTTAATCACTATGGGGTTTTAACCACTATGGGGTTTTAACCACTATGGGGTTTTAACCATGGGGTTTTAACCATGGGGTTTTAACCATGGGGTTTTAACCACTATGGGGGTTTAACCATGGGGTTTTAACCATGGGGTTTTAACCACTATGGGGTTTTAACCACTATGGGGTTTAACCACTATGGGGTTTTAACCATGGGGTTTTAACCACTATGGGGTTTTAACCACTATGGGGTTTTAACCACTATGGGGTTTTAACCACTATGGGGTTTTAACCACTATGGGGTTTTAACCACTATGGGGTTTTAACCATGGGGTTTTAACCATGGGGTTTTAACCACTATGGGGTTTAACCACTATGGGGTTTTAACCACTATGGGGTTTAACCACTATGGGGTTTTAACCACTATGGGGTTTAACCACTATGGGGTTTTAACCACTATGGAGTTTTAACCACTATGGGGTTTAACCACTATGGGGTTTTAACCATGGGGTTTTAACCACTATGGGGTTTTAACCACTATGGGGTTTTAACCACTATGGGGTTTTAACCACTATGGGGTTTTAACCACTATGGGGTTTTAACCATGGGGTTTTAACCACTATGGGGTTTTAACCACTATGGGGTTTTAACCACTATGGGGTTTTAACCACTATGGGGTTTTAACCACTATGGAGTTTTAACCACTATGGGGTTTTAACCACTATGGGGTTTTAACCACTATGGGGTTTTAACCACTATGGGGTTTTAACCACTATGGGGTTTTAACCACTATGGGGTTTTAACCACTATGGGGTTTTAACCACTATGGGGTTTTAACCACTATGGGGTTTTAACCATGGGGTTTTAACCACTATGGGGTTTTAACCATGGGGTTTTAACCACTATGGGGTTTTAACCACTATGGAGTTTTAACCACTATGGAGTTTTAACCATGGGGTTTTAACCACTATGGGGTTTTAACCATGGGGTTTTAACCACTATGGGGTTTTAACCACTATGGGGTTTTAACCACTATGGAGTTTTAACCACTATGGAGTTTTAACCATGGGGTTTTAACCACTATGGGGTATTAACCATGGGGTTTTAACCACTATGGGGTTTTAACCACTGTGGGGTTTTAACCACTATGGAGTTTTAACCACTATGGGGTTTTAACCACTATGGAGTTTTAACCATGGGGTTTTAACCACTATGGGGTATTAACCATGGGGTTTTAACCACTATGGGGTTTTAACCACTATGGAGTTTTAACCACTATGGGGTTTTACCACTATGGGGTATTAACCATGGGGTTTTAACCACTATGGGGTTTTAACCATGGGGTTTTAACCACTATGGGGTTTTAACCACTATGGGGTTTTAACCACTATGGGGTTTTAACCACTATGGGGTATTAACCACTATGGGGTATTAACCATGGGGTTTTAACCACTATGGGGTTTTAACCATGGGGTTTTAACCACTATGGGGTTTTAACCACTATGGGGTTTTAACCACTATGGGGTTTTAACCACTATGGGGGTTTAACCACTATGGAGTTTTAACCACTATGGAGTTTTAACCACTATGGGGTTTTAACCACTATGGGGTTTTAACCACTATGGGGTATTAACCACTATGGGGTATTAACCACTATGGGGTTTTAACCACTATGGGGTTTTAACCACTATGGGGTTTTAACCATGGGGTTTTAACCACTATGGGGTTTTAACCACTATGGGGTTTTAACCACTATGGAGTTTTAACCACTATGGGGTTTTAACCACTATGGGGTTTTAACCACTATGGGGTTTTAACCACTATGGAGTTTTAACCACTATGGGGTTTTAACCACTGTGGGGTTTTAACCACTATGGGGGTTTAACCACTATGGGGTTTTAACCACTATGGAGTTTTAACCATGGGGTTTTAACCACTATGGGGTATT
Source organism: Oncorhynchus mykiss (assembly GCF_013265735.2). NCBI lineage: Eukaryota > Metazoa > Chordata > Actinopteri > Salmoniformes > Salmonidae > Oncorhynchus > Oncorhynchus mykiss. The sequence goes on along the minus strand of NC_048587.1, from coordinate 1,531,411 downwards.
AACCATGGGGTTTTAACCACTATGGGGTTTTAACCACTGTGGGGTTTTAACCACTATGGAGTTTTAACCATGGGGTTTTAACCATGGGGTATTAACCATGGGGTTTTAACCACTATGGGGTTTTAACCACTATGGAGTTTTAACCACTATGGGGTTTTAACCACTATGGGGTTTTAACCATGGGGTTTTAACCACTATGGGGTTTTAACCACTATGGGGTTTTAACCACTATGGGGTTTTAACCACTATGCGGTTTTAACCACTATGGGGTTTTAACCACTATGGGGTTTTAACCACTATGGGGTTTTAACCACTATGGGGTTTTAACCATGGGGTTTTAACCACTATGGGGTTTTAACCACTATGGGGTTTTAACCACTATGGGGTTTTAACCACTATGCGGTTTTAACCACTATGGGGTTTTAACCACTGTGGGGTTTTAACCACTATGGAGTTTTAACCATGGGGTTTTAACCATGGGGTATTAACCATGGGGTTTTAACCACTATGGGGTTTTAACCACTATGGAGTTTTAACCACTATGGGGTTTTAACCACTATGGGGTTTTAACCACTATGGGGTTTTAACCATGGGGTTTTAACCACTATGGGGTTTTAACCACTATGGGGTTTTAACCACTATGGGGTTTTAACCACTATGCGGTTTTAACCACTATGGGGTTTTAACCACTATGGGGTTTTAACCACTATGGGGTTTTAACCACTATGGGGTTTTAACCATGGGGTTTTAACCACTATGGGGTTTTAACCACTATGGGGTTTTAACCACTATGGGGTTTTAACCATGGGGTTTTAACCACTATGGGGTTTTAACCATGGGGTTTTAACCACTATGGGGTTTTAACCATGGGGTTTTAACCATGGGGTTTTAACCATGGGGTTTTAACCATGGGGTTTTAACCACTATGGGGTTTTAACCACTATGGGGTTTTAACCACTATGGGGTTTAACCACTATGGGGTTTTAACCATGGGGTTTTAACCACTATGGGGTTTTAACCATGGGGTTTTAACCATGGGATTTTAACCATGGGGTTTTAACCACTATGGGGTTTTAACCACTATGGGGTTTTAACCACTATGGGGTTTTAACCACTATGGGGTTTTAACCACTATGGGGTTTTAACCACTATGGGGTTTTAACCACTATGGGGTTTTAACCACTATGGGGTTTTAACCACTATGGGGTTTTAACCACTATGGGGTTTAACCATGGGGTTTTAACCACTATGGGGTTTAACCATGGGGTTTTAACCACTATGGGGTTTTAACCACTATGGGGTTTTAACCACTATGGGGTTTTAACCACTATGGGGTTTTAACCACTATGGGGTATTAACCATGGGGTTTTAACCACTATGGGGTATTAACCATGGGGTTTTAACCACTATGGGGTATTAACCATGGGGTTTTAACCACTATGGGGTATTAACCATGGGGTTTTAACCACTATGGGGTTTTAACCACTATGGAGTTTTAACCATGGGGTTTTAACCATGGGGTTTTAACCATGGGGTTTTAACCATGGGGTTTTAACCACTATGGAGTTTTAACCATGGGGTTTTAACCACTATGGGGTATTAACCATGGGGTTTTAACCACTATGGGGTTTTAACCACTATGGAGTTTTAACCACTATGGAGTTTTAACCACTATGGGGTTTTAACCACTATGGGGTTTTAACCACTATGGGGTTTTAACCACTATGGGGTTTTAACCACTATGGGGTTTTAACCACTATGGAGTTTTAACCACTATGGGGTTTTAACCACTGTGGGGTTTTAACCACTATGGGGTTTTAACCACTATGGGGTTTTAACCACTATGGAGTTTTAACCACTATGGGGTATTAACCACTATGGGGTATTAACCACTATGGGGTTTTAACCACTATGGAGTTTTAACCACTATGGGGTTTTAACCACTGTGGGGTTTTAACCACTATGGGGTTTTAACCACTGTGGGGTTTTAACCACTATGGGGTTTTAACCACTATGGAGTTTTAACCACTATGGAGTTTTAACCACTATGGGGTATTAACCACTATGGGGTTTTAACCATGGGGTTTTAACCATGGGGTTTTAACCATGGGGTTTTAACCACTATGGGGTTTTAACCACTATGGGGTTTTAACCACTATGGGGTTTTAACCACTATGGAGTTTTAACCATGGGGTTTTAACCACTATGGGGTTTTAACCATGGGGTTTTAACCATGGGGTTTTAACCACTATGGGGTTTTAACCACTATGGGGTTTTAACCACTATGGGGTTTTAACCACTATGGAGTTTTAACCATGGGGTTTTAACCACTATGGAGTTTTAACCATGGGGTTTTAACCACTATGGGGTTTTAACCATGGGGTTTTAACCACTATGGGGTTTTAACCACTATGGGGTTTTAACCACTATGGGGTTTTAACCACTGTGGGGTTTTAACCACTATGGAGTTTTAACCACTATGGGGTTTTAACCACTATGGAGTTTTAACCATGGGGTTTTAACCACTATGGGGTATTAACCATGGGGTTTTAACCACTATGGGGTTTTAACCACTATGGAGTTTTAACCACTATGGGGTTTTAACCACTATGGGGTTTTAACCACTATGGGGTTTTAACCACTATGGGGTTTTAACCATGGGGTTTTAACCACTATGGGGTTTTAACCACTATGGGGTTTTAACCACTATGCGGTTTTAACCACTATGGGGTTTTAACCACTATGGGGTTTTAACCACTATGGGGTTTTAACCACTATGGGGTTTTAACCATGGGGTTTTAACCACTATGGGGTTTTAACCACTATGGGGTTTTAACCACTATGGGGTTTTAACCATGGGGTTTTAACCACTATGGGGTTTTAACCATGGGGTTTTAACCACTATGGGGTTTTAACCATGGGGTTTTAACCATGGGGTTTTAACCACTATGGGGTTTTAACCACTATGGGGTTTAACCACTATGGGGTTTTAACCATGGGATTTTAACCATGGGGTTTTAACCACTATGGGGTTTTAACCACTATGGGGTTTTAACCATGGGGTTTTAACCACTATGGGGTTTTAACCACTATGGGGTTTTAACCACTATGGGGTTTTAACCACTATGGGGTTTTAACCACTATGGGGTTTTAACCACTATGGGGTTTCAACCACTATGGGGTTTAACCATGGGGTTTTAACCACTATGGGGTTTAACCATGGGGTTTTAACCACTATGGGGTTTTAACCACTATGGGGTTTTAACCACTATGGGGTTTTAACCACTATGGGGTTTTAACCACTATGGGGTTTTAACCATGGGGTTTTAACCACTATGGGGTTTTAACCACTATGGGGTTTTAACCACTATGGGGTTTTAACCACTATGGGGTTTTAACCACTATGGGGTTTTAACCACTATGGGGTATTAACCATGGGGTTTTAACCACTATGGGGTATTAACCATGGGGTTTTAACCACGGGGTTAACCACTATGGGGTTTTAACCATGGGGTTTTAACCACTATGGGGTATTAACCATGGGGTTTTAACCACTATGGGGTATTAACCATGGGGTTTTAACCACGGGGTTTTAACCACTATGGGGTTTTAATAATGGGGTTTTAACCACTATGGGGTATTAACCATGGGGTTTTAACCACTATGGGGTATTAACCATGGGGTTTTAACCACTATGGGGTTTTAACCACTATGGGGTTTTAACCGTGGGGTTTTAACCACTATGGGGTATTAACCATGGGGTTTTAACCACTATGGGGTATTAACCATGGGGTTTTAACCACTATGGGGTTTTAACCACTATGGGGTTTTAACCACTATGGGGTTTTAACCACTATGGGGTTTTAACCACTATGGGGTTTTAACCATGGGGTTTTAACCATGGGGTTTTAACCACTATGGGGTTTTAACCACTATGGGGTTTTAACCACTATGGGGTTTTAACCATGGGGTTTTAACCACTATGGGGTTTTAACCACTATGGGGTTTTAACCACTATGGGGTTTTAACCATGGGGTTTTAACCACTATGGGGTTTTAACCATGGGGTTTTAACCACTATGGGGTTTTAACCACTATGGGGTTTTAACCATGGGGTTTTAACCATGGGGTTTTAACCATGGGGTTTTAACCACTATGGGGTTTTAACCACTATGGGGTTTAACCACTATGGGGTTTTAACCATGGGATTTTAACCATGGGGTTTTAACCACTATGGGGTTTTAACCACTATGGGGTTTTAACCACTATGGGGTTTTAACCATGGGGTTTTAACCATGGGGTTTTAACCACTATGGGGTTTTAACCACTATGGGGTTTTAACCACTATGGGGTTTTAACCACTATGGGGTTTTAACCACTATGGGGTTTTAACCACTATGGGGTTTTAACCACTATGGGGTTTAACCACTATGGGGTTTTAACCATGGGATTTTAACCATGGGGTTTTAACCACTATGGGGTTTTAACCACTATGGGGTTTTAACCACTATGGGGTTTTAACCATGGGGTTTTAACCATGGGGTTTTAACCACTATGGGGTTTTAACCACTATGGGGTTTTAACCACTATGGGGTTTTAACCACTATGGGGTTTTAACCACTATGGGGTTTTAACCACTATGGGGTTTTAACCACTATGGGGTTTTAACCACTATGGGGTTTTAACCACTATGGGGTTTTAACCACTATGGGGTTTTAACCACTATGGGGTTTAACCATGGGGTTTTAACCACTATGGGGTTTTAACCACTATGGGGTTTTAACCACTATGGGGTTTTAACCACTATGGAGTTTTAACCACTATGGGGTATTAACCACTATGGGGTTTTAACCATGGGGTTTTAACCACTATGGGGTTTTAACCACTATGGGGTATTAACCATGGGGTTTTAACCACTATGGGGTATTAACCATGGGGTTTTAACCACTATGGGGTATTAACCATGGGGTTTTAACCACTATGGGGTATTAACCATGGGGTTTTAACCACTATGGGGTTTTAACCACTATGGGGTTTTAACCACTATGGGGTTTTAACCACTATGGAGTTTTAACCATGGGGTTTTAACCACTATGGGGTATTAACCATGGGGTTTTAACCACTATGGGGTTTTAACCACTATGGAGTTTTAACCACTATGGAGTTTTAACCACTATGGGGTTTTAACCATGGGGTTTTAACCACTATGGGGTTTTAACCACTATGGGGTTTTAACAACTATGGGGTTTTAACCACTATGGGGTTTTAACCACTATGGGGTTTTAACCACTATGGGGTTTTAACCACTGTGGGGTTTTAACCACTGTGGGGTTTTAACCACTATGGGGGTTTAACCACTATGGAGTTTTAACCACTATGGAGTTTTAACCACTATGGGGTATTAACCACTATGGGGTTTTAACCATGGGGTTTTAACCATGGGGTTTTAACCACTATGGGGTTTTAACCACTATGGAGTTTTAACCACTATGGGGGTTTAACCACTATGGGGTTTTAACCACTATGGAGTTTTAACCATGGGGTTTTAACCACTATGGAGTTTTAACCATGGGGTTTTAACCACTATGGGGTTTTAACCACTATGGGGTTTTAACCACTATGGGGTTTTAACCACTATGGGGTTTTAACCACTATGGGGTTTTAACCACTATGGGGGTTTAACCACTATGGGGTTTTAACCACTATGGGGTTTTAACCACTATGGGGGTTTAACCACTATGGGGTTTTAACCACTGTGGGGTTTTAACCACTATGGAGTTTTAACCACTATGGGGTTTTAACCACTATGGGGTTTTAACCACTATGGGGTTTTAACCATGGGGTTTTAACCACTATGGGGTTTTAACCACTATGGGGTTTTAACCACTATGGAGTTTTAACCACTATGGGGTTTTAACCACTATGGGGTTTTAACCACTATGGAGTTTTAACCACTATGGGGGTTTAACCATGGGGTTTTAACCACTATGGGGTTTTAACCACTATGGGGTTTTAACCACTATGGGGTTTTAACCACTATGGGGTTTTAACCACTATGCGGTTTTAACCACTATGGGGTTTTAACCACTATGGGGTTTTAACCACTATGGGGTTTTAACCATGGGGTTTTAACCACTATGGGGTTTTAACCACTATGGGGTTTTAACCACTATGGGGTTTTAACCATGGGGTTTTAACCACTATGGGGTTTTAACCATGGGGTTTTAACCACTATGGGGTTTTAACCATGGGGTTTTAACCATGGGGTTTTAACCACTATGGGGTTTAACCACTATGGGGTTTTAACCATGGGATTTTAACCATGGGGTTTTAACCACTATGGGGTTTTAACCACTATGGGGTTTTAACCATGGGGTTTTAACCACTATGGGGTTTTAACCACTATGGGGTTTTAACCACTATGGGGTTTTAACCACTATGGGGTATTAACCATGGGGTTTTAACCACTATGGGGTATTAACCATGGGGTTTTAACCACGGGGTTAACCACTATGGGGTTTTAACCATGGGGTTTTAACCACTATGGGGTATTAACCATGGGGTTTTAACCACTATGGGGTTTTAACCACTATGGGGTTTTAACCATGGGGTTTTAACCACTATGGGGTTTTAACCATGGGGTTTTAACCACTATGGGGTTTTAACCACTATGGGGTTTTAACCATGGGGTTTTAACCATGGGGTTTTAACCACTATGGGGTTTTAACCACTATGGGGTTTTAACCACTATGGGGTTTTAACCACTATGAGGTTTTAACCATGGGGTTTTAACCACTATGGGGTTTTAACCATGGGGTTTTAACCACTATGGGGTTTTAACCACTATGGGGTTTTAACCACAATGGGGTTTTAACCATGGGGTTTTAACCACTATGGGGTTTTAACCATGGGGTTTTAACCATGGGGTTTTAACCACTATGGGGTTTTAACCACTATGGGGTTTTAACCACTATGGGGTTTTAATCACTATGGAGTTTTAACCACTATGGGGTTTTAACCACTATGGGGTATTAACCACTATGGGGTTTTAACCACTATGGGGTTTTAACCACTATGGAGTTTTAACCATGGGGTTTTAACCATGGGGTTTTAACCACTATGGGGTTTAACCACTATGGGTTTAACCACTATGGGGTTTTAACCATGGGGTTTCAACCATGGGGTTTTAACCATGGGGTTTTAACCACTATGGGGTTTTAACCACTATGGGGTTTTAACCACTATGGGGTTTTAACCATGGGGTTTTAACCACTATGGGGTTTTAACCACTATGGGGTTTTAACCACTATGGGGTTTAACCACTATGGGGTTTTAACCACTATGGGGTTTTAACCACTATGGGGTTTTAACCACTATGGAGTTTTAACCACTATGGAGTTTTAACCACTATGGGGTTTAACCATGGGGTTTTAACCACTATGGGGTTTAACCATGGGGTTTTAACCACTATGGGGTTTAACCATGGGGTTTTAACCACTATGGGGTTTAACCATGGGATTTTAACCACTATGGAGTTTTAACCACTATGGGGTTTTAACCACTATGGGGTTTTAACCACTATGGGGTTTTAACCACTATGGGGTTTTAACCACTATGGGGTTTTAACCACTATGGAGTTTTAACCACTATGGGGTTTTAACCACTATGGGGTTTTAACCATGGGGTTTTAACCACTATGGGGTTTTAACCACTATGGGGTTTTAACCACTATGGGGTTTTAACCACTATGGGGTTTTAACCACTATGGGGTTTTAACCACTATGGGGTTTTAACCACTATGGGGTTTTAACCATGGGGTTTTAACCACTATGGGGTTTTAACCACTATGGGGTTTTAACCACTATGGGGTTTAACCACTATGGAGTTTTAACCATGGGGTTTTAACCATGGGGTTTTAACCACTATGGGGTTTAACCACTATTGGTTTAACCACTATGGGGTTTTAACCATGGGGTTTCAACCATGGGGTTTTAACCATGGGGTTTTAACCACTATGGGGTTTTAACCACTATGGGGTTTTAACCATGGGGTTTTAACCATGGGGTTTTAACCACTATGGGGTTTTAACCACTATGGGGTTTTAACCATGGGGTTTTAACCATGGGGTTTTAACCACTATGGGGTTTTAACCACTATGGGGTTTTAACCACTATGGGGTTTAACCACTATGGGGTTTTAACCATGGGGTTTTAACCACTATGGGGTTTTAACCACTATGGGGTTTTAACCACTATGGGGTTTTAACCACTATGGGGTTTTAACCACTATGGGGTTTTAACCACTATGGGGTTTTAACCATGGGGTTTTAACCATGGGGTTTTAACCACTATGGGGTTTTAACCACTATGGGGTTTTAACCACTATGGGGTTTTAACCACTATGGGGTTTTAACCATTATGGGGTTTTAACCACTATGGGGTATTAACCACTATGGGGTTTTAACCACTATGAGTTTTAACCACTATGGGGTTTTAACCACTATGGGGTTTTAACCACTATGGGGTTTTAACCACTATGGGGTTTTAACCATGGGGTTTTAACCATGGGGTTTTAACCATGGGGTTTGACCCACAGGGTTTTAACTAATATGGGTTTGACCCACAGGGTTTTAACTAATATATGGGTTTGACCCACAGGGTTTTAACTAATATGGGTTTGACCCACAGGGTTTTATCTAATATGGGTTTGACCCACAGGGTTTTAACTAATATATGGGTTTGACCCACAGGGTTTTAACTAATATGGGTTTGACCCACAGGGTTTTAACTAATATGGGTTTGACCCACAGGGTTTTAACTAATATGGGTTTGACCCACAGGGTTTTAACTAATATATGGGTTTGACCCACAGGGTTTTAACTAATATGGGTTTGACCCACAGGGTTTTAACTAATATGGGTTTGACCCACAGGGTTTTAACTAATATATGGGTTTGACCCACAGGGTTTTAACTAATATGGGTTTGACCCACAGGGTTTTAACTGTGTGTATGTATATCTTCCAGGGAAAGTTAACCCCACCCAGTGTGAGGCCATGACCATGGTAGCAGCCCAGGTTATGGGAAACAACGTGGCTGTGACCATCGGAGGCAGCAACGGACACTTTGAGCTTAACGTCTTCAAGCCAATGATGGTAAGAACTGATATTACCGTGGACTGAGACAATGCTAATAGGCCAGTTTCACCGTGGACTAAGGCGATGCTAATAGGCCAGTTTCACCGTGGACTGAGACAATGCTAATAGGCCAGTTTCACCGTGGACTAAGGCGATGCTAATAGGCCAGTTTCACTGTGGACAGAGACAATGCTAATAGGCCAGTTTCACCGTGGACTGAGACAATGCTAATAGGCCAGTTTCACCGTGGACTGAGACAATACTTTGTATTTATTATGGATCCCCATTAGTTCCTGTCAAGGCAGCAGCTACTCTTCCTGGGGTTTATTATGGATCCCCATTAGTTCCTGCCAAGGCAGCAGCTACTCTTCCTGGGGTTTATTATGGATCCCCATTAGTTCCTGCCAAGGCAGCAGCTACTCTTCCTGGGGTTTATTATGGATCCCCATTAGTTCCTGCCAAGGCAGCAGCTACTCTTCCTGGGGTTTATTATGGATCCCCATTAGTTCCTGCCAAGGCAGCAGCTACTCTTCCTGGGGTTTATTATGGATCCCCATTAGTTCCTGCCAAGGCAGCAGCTACTCTTCCTGGAGTTTATTATGGATCCCCATTAGTTCCTGCCAAGGCAGCAGCTACTCTTCCTGGGGTTTATTATGGATCCCCATTAGTTCCTGCCAAGGCAGCAGCTACTCTTCCTGGAGTTTATTATGGATCCCCATTAGTTCCTGTCAAGGCAGCAGCTACTCTTCCTGGGGTCCGTCATGATTAAGGCAGTTTATACAATTTTAAAAACATTACGTTCACAGATTTCACAGCACACTGTGCCCTCAGGCCCCTCCTCCACCACCACCACCACATATCTACAGTACTAAATCCATGTGTACATATAGTGCTTATGTTATCGTGTGTGTGTGTGTCAGTGCCTATGTGTGTGTGTGTCTCTCCTCCTCCCAGATTAAGTGTTGACATCAGCTAGAGTGCTGGGGGATGCCTCAGTCATAATGTAACTCCTCCTCTCTCCTCCTCCCAGATTAAGTGTTGACCTCAGCCAGGCTGCTGGGGGATGCCTCAGTCATAATGTAACTCCTCCTCCTCCTCCTCCTCCCAGATTAAGAACGTGTTGAACTCAGCCAGGCTGCTGGGGGATGCCTCAGTCATAATGTAACTCCTCCTCTCTCCTCCTCCCAGATTAAGTGTTGACCTCAGCCAGGCTGCTGGGGGATGCCTCAGTCATAATGTAACTCCTCCTCTCTTCCTCCTCCTCCCAGATTAAGTGTTGACCTCAGCCAGGCTGCTGGGGGATGCCTCAGTCATAATGTAACTCCTCCTCTCTCCTCCTCCCAGATTAAGTGTTGAACTCAGCCAGGCTGCTGGGGGATGCCTCAGTCATAATGTAACTCCTCCTCCTCCCAGATTAAGTGTTGACCTCAGCCAGGCTGCTGGGGGATGCCTCAGTCATAATGTAACTCCTCCTCTCTTCCTCCTCCCAGATTAAGAACGTGTTGAACTCAGCCAGGCTGCTGGGGGATGCCTCAGTCTCCTTCACTGATAACTGTGTGGTGGGCATTGAAGCGAACATCGACAGGATCAACAAACTCATGAACGAGTCCTTGATGCTGGTCACCGCCCTCAACCCACACATAGGTATGTGTCGTAGTACCGTACGTGCTTCCAAGTAGTGTACGTACATACAGCAGGGGACCAAAAGTCATGAACGAGATCTAGATACCTGCTCTCTAGAGACAGCAGGAGCGGTAGAGATACTCTGAATGATCGGCTATGAAAAGCCAACTGACATTTACTCCTGAGGTGCTGACTTGCTGCACCCTCGACAACTACTGTGATTATTATTATTCGACCATGCTGGTCATTTATGAACATTTGAACATCTTGGCCATGTTCTGTTATAATCTCCACCCGGCACAGCCAGAAGAGCCACCCCACATAGCCTGGTTCCTCTCTAGGTTTCTTCCTAGGTTCTGGCCTTTCTTGGGAGTTTTTCCTAGCCACTGTGCTTCTACACCTGCACTGCTTGCTGTTTGGGGTTTCTGTACAGCACTTTGAGATATCAGCTGATGTAAGAAGTCCTTTATAAATACATTGATTTGATTTACTGTGCAGAATACAACTGCAGGAGAAATCAACAGGTTATCCATCAGTCTTTCACTTGTAACCACTAGAGGGCAGTAACTCAGTCCCACGTTTCAACAGTGCTGAGATCCACCAGACTGTAATGTGAGTATTGTCAATGAGATGTTTCGCTCTACAGCACAGTGAGTCTGTCTACTGCAGTAGATGGAGTCCTACTGAGACAGTCCACTCTGTCTGGTGGCTTAGTGTGTCGGGAGTCCACCCTCTGTCTGGTGGCTTAGTGTGTAGGGAGTCCACCCTCTGTCTGGTGGCTTAGTGTGTAGGGAGTCCACCCTCTGTCTGGTGGCTTAGTGTGTAGGGAGTCCACCCTCTGTCTGGTGGCTTAGTGTGTAGGGAGTCCACCCTCTGTCTGGTGGCTTAGTGTGTAGGGAGTCCACCCTCTGTCTGGTGGCTTAGTGTGTAGGGAGTCCACCCTCTGTCTGGTGGCTTAGTGTGTAGGGAGTCCACCCTCTGTCTGGTGGCTTAGTGTGTAGGGAGTCCACTCTCTGTCTGGTGGCTTAGTGTGTAGGGAGTCCACCCTCTGTCTGGTGGCTCAGTGTGTAGGGAGTCCACCCTCTGTCTGGTGGCTCAGTGTGTAGGGAGTCCACTCTCTGTCTGGTGGCTCAGTGTGTAGGGAGTCCACCCTCTGTCTGATGGCTTAGTGTGTAGGGAGTCCACTCTGTCTGGTGGCTTAGTGTGTAGGGAGTCCACCCTCTGTCTGGTGGCTTAGTGTGTAGGGAGTCCACCCTCTGTCTGGTGGCTTAGTGTGTAGGGAGTCCACTCTGTCTGGTGGCTTAGTGTGTAGGGAGTCCACCCTCTGTCTGGTGGCTTAGTGTGTAGGGAGTCCACCCTCTGTCTGGTGGCTCAGTGTGTAGGGAGTCCACCCTCTGTCTGGTGGCTCAGTGTGTAGGGAGTCCACCCTCTGTCTGGTGGCTTAGTGTGTAGGGAGTCCACCCTCTGTCTGGTGGCTCAGTGTGTAGGGAGTCCATTCTGTCTGGTGGCTCAGTGTGTAGGGAGTCCACTCTCTGTCTGGTGGCTTAGTGTGTAGGGAGTCCACCCTCTGTCTGGTGGCTCAGTGTGTAGGGAGTCCACCCTCTGTCTGGTGGCTCAGTGTGTAGGGAGTCCACCCTCTGTCTGGTGGCTCAGTGTGTAGGGAGTCCACCCTCTGTCTGGTGGCTTAGTGTGTAGGGAGTCCACCCTCTGTCTGGTGGCTTAGTGTGTAGGGAGTCCACCCTCTGTCTGGTGGCTTAGTGTGTAGGGAGTCCACCCTCTGTCTGGTGGCTTAGTGTGTAGGGAGTCCACCCTCTGTCTGGTGGCTTAGTGTGTTTTGCACTACGTATTGAATAGGGACATTACAGAACCCAGGAGTTCTCTGTTGGGACACTACAGAACCCAGGAGTTCTCTGTTGGGACATTACAGAACCCAGGAGTTCTCTGTTGGGACATTACAGAACCCCGGAGTTCTCTGTTGGGACATTACAGAACCCCGGAGTTCTCTGTTGGGACATTACAGAACCCAGGAGTTCTCTGTTGGGACATTACGGAACCCGGGAGTTCTCTGTTGGGACATTACAGAACCCGGGAGTTCTCGGTTGGGACATTACAGAACCCGGGAGTTCTCGGTTGGGACATTCTCTGTTGGGACATTACAGAACCCAGGAGTTCTCTGTAGGGACATTACAGAACCCAGGAGTTATCTGTTGGGACATTACAGAACCCAGGAGTTCTCGGTTGGGACATTACAGAACCCAGGAGTTCTCTGTTGGGACATTACAGAACCCAGGAGTTCTCGGTTGGGACATTACAGAACCCAGGAGATCTCTATGGGGACATTACAGAACCCAGGAGTTCTCTGGGACATTACAGAACCCAGGAGTTCTCTGTTGGGACATTACAGAACCCAGGAGTTCTCTGTTGGGACATTACAGAACCCAGGAGTTCTCGGGGACATTACAGAACCCAGGAGTTCTCTGTTGGGACATTACAGAACCCAGGAGTTCTCGGGGACATTACAGAACCCAGGAGTTCTCGGGGACCGCCAACTGTCACGACCACATACAATACTTATTTTCCACCATAATTAGAAAATAAATTCATTAAAAATCCTACAATGTGATTTTCTGTTTTTTTCTTCTCATTTTGTCTCTCATAGTTGAAGTGTACCTATGATGAAAATTACAGGCCCATCTTTAAGTGGGAGAACTTGCACAATTGGTGGCTGACTAAATACTTTTTTACCCCACTGTATATTGTCTTCGAGGGTCTGCTATTGGTTCCTTAATTGTGTTCTCTGAGGTTCAGGTCTTCAGTGTTTAGACGTTGAGGAAGTAGAAGGTCATGGTTTGTCATCAGTCTCAGTCTTAATGATGCTTCAGTATTTTAACGTCTGAATTCATCCCTTCTCCATCTTCAACAGGTTATGACAAAGCTGCTAAGATTGCCAAGACGGCTCACAAAGAGGGAGGAAATCTCAAGGAAACTGCTATCAAGCTAGGATACCTGACAGCAGAAGAGTTTGACGCGTGGGTCAAGCCACACGAGATGCTGGGACCCAAGTAGAACACAACACGCTGCAGAATGTCCATGGTTATAAATGTCTTGTCTGTACAAATAAAACAATAAAACATGTTTGTTGGAACACATTGTTGTATATTATTTAAACCTTATTTTACCAGGTCAGTTGACTGAGAACACATGGTTGTATATTATTTAAACCTTATTTTACCAGGTCAGTTGACTGAGAACACATGGTTGTAGATTATTTAAACCTTATTTTACCAGGTCAGTTGACTGAGAACACATGGTTGTATATTATGTAAACCTTATTTTACCAGGTCAGTTGACTGAGAACACATGGTTGTATATTATTTAAACCTTATTTTACCAGGTCAGTTGACTGAGAACACATGGTTGTATATTATTTAAACCTTATTTTACCAGGTCAGTTGACTGAGAACACATGGTTGTATATTATGTAAACCTTATTTTACCAGGTCAGTTGACTGAGAACACATGGTTGTATATTATGTAAACCTTATTTTACCAGGTCAGTTGACTGAGAACACATGGTTGTATATTATTTAAACCTTATTTTACCAGGTCAGTTGACTGAGAACACATGGTTGTATATTATTTAAACCTTATTTTACCAGGTCAGTTGACTGAGAACACATGGTTGTATATTATTTAAACCTTATTTTACCAGGGTCGGTTGACTGAGAACACATGGTTGTATATTATGTAAACCTTATTTTACCAGGTCAGTTGACTGAGAACACATGGTTGTATATTATGTAAACCTTATTTTACCAGGTCAGTTGACTGAGAACACATGGTTGTATATTATGTAAACCCTATTTTACCAGGTCAGTTGACTGAGAACACATGGTTGTATATTATTTAAACCTTATTTTACCAGGTCAGTTGACTGAGAACACATGGTTGTATATTATTTAAACCTTATTTTACCAGGTCAGTTGACTGAGAACACATGGTTGTATATTATTTAAACCTTATTTTACCAGGTCAGTTGACTGAGAACACATGGTTGTATATTATTTAAACCTTATTTTACCAGGTCGGTTGACTGAGAACACATGGTTGTATATTATTTAAACCTTATTTTACCAGGTCAGTTGACTGAGAACACATGGTTGTATATTATTTAAACCTTATTTTACCAGGTCAGTTGACTGAGAACACATGGTTGTATATTATTTAAACCTTATTTTACCAGGTCAGTTGACTGAGAACACATGGTTGTATATTATTTAAACCTTATTTTACCAGGTCAGTTGACTGAGAACACATGGTTGTATATTATTTAAACCTTATTTTACCAGGTCGGTTGACTGAGAACACATGGTTGTATATTATGTAAACCTTATTTTACCAGGTCAGTTGACTGAGAACACATGGTTGTATATTATGTAAACCTTATTTTACCAGGTCAGTTGACTGAGAACACATGGTTGTATATTATTTAAACCTTATTTTACCAGGTCAGTTGACTGAGAACACATGGTTGTATATTATTTAAACCTTATTTTACCAGGTCAGTTGACTGAGAACACATTGTTGTATATTATTTAAACCTTATTTTACCAGGTCAGTTGACTGAGAACACATGGTTGTATATTATTTAAACCTTATTTTACCAGGTCAGTTGACTGAGAACACATGGTTGTATATTATTTAAACCTTATTTTACCAGGTCAGTTGACTGAGAACACATGGTTGTATATTATTTAAACCTTATTTTACCAGGTCAGTTGACTGAGAACACATGGTTGTATATTATTTAAACCTTATTTTACCAGGTCAGTTGACTGAGAACACATTGTTGTATATTATTTAAACCTTATTTTACCAGGTCAGTTGACTGAGAACACATTGTTGTATATTATTTAAACCTTATTTTACCAGGTCAGTTGACTGAGAACACATGGTTGTATATTATGTAAACCTTATTTTACCAGGTCGGTTGACTGAGAACACATGGTTGTATATTATGTAAACCTTATTTTACCAGGTCAGTTGACTGAGAACACATGGTTGTATATTATTTAAACCTTATTTTACCAGGTCAGTTGACTGAGAACACATGGTTGTATATTATTTAAACCTTATTTTACCAGGTCGGTTGACTGAGAACACATGGTTGTATATTATGTAAACCTTATTTTACCAGGTCAGTTGACTGAGAACACATGGTTGTATATTATGTAAACCTTATTTTACCAGGTCAGTTGACTGAGAACACATGGTTGTATATTATTTAAACCTTATTTTACCAGGTCAGTTGACTGAGAACACATGGTTGTATATTATTTAAACCTTATTTTACCAGGTCAGTTGACTGAGAACACATGGTTGTATATTATTTAAACCTTATTTTACCAGGTCAGTTGACTGAGAACACATGGTTGTATATTATTTAAACCTTATTTTACCAGGTCAGTTGACTGAGAACACATGGTTGTATATTATTTAAACCTTATTTTACCAGGTCAGTTGACTGAGAACACATGGTTGTATATTATTTAAACCTTATTTTACCAGGTCAGTTGACTGAGAACACATGGTTGTATATTATGTAAACCTTATTTTACCAGGTCAGTTGACTGAGAACACATGGTTGTATATTATTTAAACCTTATTTTACCAGGTCAGTTGACTGAGAACACATGGTTGTATATTATGTAAACCTTATTTTACCAGGTCGGTTGACTGAGAACACATGGTTGTATATTATTTAAACCTTATTTTACCAGGTCGGTTGACTGAGAACACATGGTTGTATATTATTTTAACCTTATTTTACCAGGTCAGTTGACTGAGAACACATGGTTGTATATTATGTAAACCTTATTTTACCAGGTCAGTTGACTGAGAACACATGGTTGTATATTATTTAAACCTTATTTTACCAGGTCAGTTGACTGAGAACACATGGTTGTATATTATTTAAACCTTATTTTACCAGGTCAGTTGACTGAGAACACATGGTTGTATATTATTTAAACCTTATTTTACCAGGTCAGTTGACTGAGAACACATGGTTGTATATTATTTAAACCTTATTTTACCAGGTCAGTTGACTGAGAACACATGGTTGTATATTATGTAAACCTTATTTTACCAGGTCAGTTGACTGAGAACACATGGTTGTATATTATTTAAACCTTATTTTACCAGGTCGGTTGACTGAGAACACATTGTCATTTACAGCAACGACTTGGGGAATAGTTCCAGGGGAGAGGAGGGAAATGAATGAGCCAAAGCTGTTCCCTTCCTCAGTGCAGGAACAGACAGGCCTGATCTATGAATTAGATGTTTCATTCCTCAGTGCAGGAACAGACAGGCCTGATCTATAAATTAGATGTTTCATTCCTCAGTGCAGGAACAGACAGGCCTGATCTATAAATTAGCGGTTCCATTCCTCAGTGCAGGAACAGACAGGCCTGATCTATAAATTAGATGTTCCATTCCTCAGTGCCGGAACAGACAGGCCTGATCTATAAATTAGATGTTTCATTCCTCAGTGCAGGAACAGACAGGCCTGATCTGGTGTCTGTCACATCTCTGCCTGTCCTGAATCCCCTGCCCTGGTTGCTGTAGACCAGTGTTCCCCAACCCTGGTCCTCCAGTACCCCCAACCCTGGTCCTCAATTACCCCCAACCCTGGTCCTCAAACATGGTCCTCCAGTACCCCCAACAGTGTTCCCCAACCCTGGTCCTCCAGTACACCCAATCCTGGTCCTCCAGTACCCCCAACCCTGGTCCTTCAGTACCCCCAACCCTGTTCCCCAACTCTGGTCCCCAACCCTGGTCCTCCAGTACCCCCAACCCTGGTCCTCCAGTACACCCAACAGTGTTCCCCAACCCTGGTCCTCCAGTACCCCCAACAGTGTTCCCCAACCCTGGTCCTCCAGTACCCCCAACAGTGTTCCCCAACCCTGGTCCTCCAGTACCCCCAACTGTGTTCCCCAACCCTGGTCCTCCAGTACCCCCAACAGTGTTCCCCAACCCTGGTCCTCCAGTACCCACGACTCTGGTCCTCCAGTACCCACGACTCTGGTCCTCCAGTACCCCCAACTCTGGTCCTCCAGTACCCCCAACTCTGGACCTCCAGTACCCCCAACCCTGGACCTCCAGTACCCCCAACCCTGGACCTCCAGTACCCCCAACCCTGGTCCTCAATTACCCCCAACCCTGGTCCTCAAACATGGTCCTCCAGTACCCCCAACAGTGTTCCCCAACTGTGGTCCTCCAGTACACCCAATCCTGGTCCTCCAGTACCCCCAACCCTGGTCCTTCAGTACCCCCAACCCTGTTCCCCAACTCTGGTCCCCAACCCTGGTCCTCCAGTACCCCCAACCCTGGTCCTCCAGTACACCCAACAGTGTTCCCCAACCCTGGTCCTCCAGTACCCCCAACAGTGTTCCCCAACCCTGGTCCTCCAGTACCCCCAACAGTGTTCCCCAACCCTGGTCCTCCAGTACCCCCAACTGTGTTCCCCAACCCTGGTCCTCCAGTACCCCCAACAGTGTTCCCCAACCCTGGTCCTCCAGTACCCACGACTCTGGTCCTCCAGTACCCACGACTCTGGTCCTCCAGTACCCACGACTCTGGTCCTCCAGTACCCCCAACTCTGGTCCTCCAGTACCCCCAACTCTGGACCTCCAGTACCCCCAACCCTGGACCTCCAGTACCCCCAACCCTGGACCTCCAGTACCCCCAACTCTGGTCCTCCAGTACCCCCAACAGTGTTCCCCAACTCTGGTCCTCCAGTAGCCCCAACCCTGGTGCCCAACCCTGGTCCCCAACCCTGGTCCTCCAGTACCCCCAACCCTGGTCCCCAACCCTGGTCCCCCAGTACCCCCAACCCTGGTCCCCCAGTACCCCCAACTCTGGTCCTCCAGTACCCCCAACTCTGGTCCTCCAGTACCCCCAACTCTGGTCCTCCAGTACCCCCAACTCTGGTCCTCCAGTACCCCCAACTCTGGTCCTCCAGTACCCCCAACTCTGGTCCTCCAGTACCCCCAACTCTGGTCCTCCAGTACCCCCAACCCTGGTCCTCCAGTACACCCAACAGTGTTCCCCAACCCTGGTCCTCCAGTACCCCCAACCCTGGACCTCCAGTACCCCCAACAGGGTTCCCAAACTCTGGTCCTCCAGTACCCCCAACCCGGGGTCTCCTGTACCCCCAAACCCGGTCCTCCAGTACCCCCAAATCCTGTTTCCAAACTCTGGTCCTCCAGTACCCCCAACCCGGGGCCTCCAGTACCCCCAACAGTGTTCCCCAACTCTGGTCCTCCAGTACCCCCAACAGTGTTCCCCAACTCTGGTCCTCCAGTACCCCCAACCCTGGACCTCCAGTACCCCCAAAAGGGTTCCCCAACCCTGGACCACCAGTACCCCTAACTCTGGTCCTCCAGTACCCCCAACCCTGGTCCCCAACACCCCCAACCCTGGTCCTCCAGTACCCCCAACCCTGGTCCTCCAGTACCCCCAACCCTGGTCCTCCAGTACCCCCAACCCTGGTCCTCCAGTACCCCAACCCTGGTCCTCCAGCACCTCCAACCCTGGACCTCCAGTACCCCCAACCCTGGACCTCCAGTACCCCCAACGCTGGACCTCCAGTACCCCCAACGCTGGACCTCCAGTACCCCCAACTCTGGTCCTCCAGTACCCCCAACCCTGGTCCCCAACCCTGGTCCTCCAGTACCCCCAACCCTGGTCCCCAACCCTTTGTCCTCCAGTACCCCCAACCCTGGTCCCCAACCCTGGTCCCCCAGTACCCCCAACCCTGGTCCTCCAGTACCCCCAACTTTGGTCCTCCAGTACCCCCAACTCTGGTCCTCCAGTACCCCCAACTCTGGTCCTCCAGTATCCCCAACTCTGGTCCTCCAGTACCCCCAACTCTGGTCCCCAACCCTGGTCCTCCAGTACCCCCAACCCTGGTCCCCAACCCTGGTCCCCCAGTACCCCCAACCCTTGTCCCCCAGTACCCCCAACCCTGGTCCCCCAGTACCCCCAACCCTGGTCCCCCAGTACCCCCAACTCTGGTCCTCCAGTACCCCCAACTCTGGTCCTCCAGTACCCCCAACTCTGGTCCTCCAGTATCCCCAACTCTGGTCCTCCAGTACCCCCAACTCTGATCCTCCAGTAAACCCAACTCTGGTCCTCCAGTACCCCCAACCCTGGTCCTCCAGTACCCCCAACCCTGGTCCTCCAGTACCCCCAACCCTGATCCTCCAGTACCCCCAACTCTGGTCCTCCAGTACCCCCAACCCTGGTCCTCCAGTACCCCCAACCCTGGTCCTCCAGTACCCCCAACCCTGGACCTCCAGTACCCCCAACAGGGTTCCCAAACTCTGGTCCTCCAGTACCCCCAACCCGGGGTCTCCTGTACCCCCAAACCCGGTCCTCCAGTACCCCCAAATCCTGCTTCCAAACTCTGGTCCTCCAGTACCCCCAACAGGGTTCCCAAACTCTGGTCCTCCAGTACCCCCAACCCGGGGTCTCCTGTACCCCCAAACCCGGTCCTCCAGTACCCCCAAATCCTGCTTCCAAACTCTGGTCCTCCAGTACCCCCAACCCGGGGCCTCCAGTACCCCCAACAGTGTTCCCCAACTCTGGTCCTCCAGTACCCCCAACAGTGTTCCCCAACTCTGGTCCTCCAGTACCCCCAACAGTGTTCCCCAACTCTGGTCCTCCAGTACCCCCAAATCCTGCTTCCAAACTCTGGTCCTCCAGTACCCCCAACCCGGGGCCTCCAGTACCCCCAACAGTGTTCCCCAACTCTGGTCCTCCAGTACCCCCAACAGTGTTCCCCAACTCTGGTCCTCCAGTACCCCCAACCCTGGACCTCCAGTACCCCCAAAAGGGTTCCCCAACCCTGGACCACCAGTACCCCCAACCCTGGTCCCCAACACCCTCAACCCTGGTCCTCCAGTACCCCCGACCCTGGTCCTCCAGTACCCCCGACCCTGGTCCTCCAGTACCCCCGACCCTGGTCCTCCAGTACCCCCGACCCTGGTCCTCCAGTACCCCCGACTCTGGTCCTCCAGTACCCTCGACCCTGGTCCTCCAGTACCCCCGACCCTGGTCCTCCAGTACCCCCGTCCCTGGTCCTCCAGTTCCCCCAACTCTGGTCCTCCAGTACCCTCGACCCTGGTCCTCCAGTACCCCCGACCCTGGTCCTCCAGTACCCCCGTCCCTGGTCCTCCAGTTCCCCCGTCCCTGGTCCTCCAGTTCCCCCAACCCTGGTCCTCCAGTTCCCCCAACCCTGGTCCTCCAGTACCCCCAACCCTGGTCCCCAACACCCTCAACCCTGGTCCTCCAGTACCCCCAACCCTGGTCCTCCAGTACCCCCAACCCTGGTCCCCAACACCCCCAACCCTGGTCCCCAACACCCTCAACCATGGTCCCCAACACCCTTAACCCTGGTCCCCAACACCCTCAACCCTGGTCCTCCAGTACCCCCAACCCTGGTCCCCAACACCCTCAACCCTGGTCCTCCAGTACCCCCAAACCTGGTCCCCAACAACCTCAACCCTGGTCCTCCAGTACCCCCGACTCTGGTCCTCCAGTACCCCCAACTCTGGTCCTCCAGTACCCCCAACTCTGGTCCTCCAGTACCCCCAGCTCTGGTCCCCCAGTACCCCCAGCTCTGGTCCCCCACTACCCCAACTCTGGTCCCCCAGTACCCCCAACTCTGATCCTCCAGTACCCCCAACAGTGTTCCCCAACCCTGGTCCTCCAGTACCCCCAACCCTGGTACCCAACCCTGGTCCTCCAGTACCCCCAACCCTGGTCCCCAACCCTGGTCCTCCATTACCCCCAACCCTGGTCCCCAACCCTGGTCCCCCAGTACCCCCAACCCTGGTCCCCCAGTACCCCCAACCCTGGTCCCCCAGTACCCCCAACTCTGGTCCTCCAGTACCCCCAACTCTGGTCCTCCAGTACCCCCAACTCTGGTCCTCCAGTACCCCCAACTCTGGTCCTCCAGTACCCCCAACTCTGGTCCTCCAGTACCCCCAACAGTGTTCCCCAACTCTGGTCCTCCAGTACCCCCAACCCTGGACCTCCAGTACCCCCAAAAGGGTTCCCCAACCCTGGACCACCAGTACCCCCAACCCTGGTCCCCAACACCCTCAACCCTGGTCCTCCAGTACCCCCGACCCTGGTCCTCCAGTACCCCCGACCCTGGTCCTCCAGTACCCCCGACCCTGGTCCTCCAGTACCCCCGACCCTGGTCCTCCAGTACCCCCGACTCTGGTCCTCCAGTACCCTCGACCCTGGTCCTCCAGTACCCCCGACCCTGGTCCTCCAGTACCCCCGTCCCTGGTCCTCCAGTTCCCCCAACTCTGGTCCTCCAGTACCCTCGACCCTGGTCCTCCAGTACCCCCGACCCTGGTCCTCCAGTACCCCCGACCCTGGTCCTCCAGTACCCCCGTCCCTGGTCCTCCAGTTCCCCCGTCCCTGGTCCTCCAGTTCCCCCAACCCTGGTCCTCCAGTACCCCCAACCCTGGTCCTCCAGTACCCCCAACCCTGGTCCTCCAGTACCCCCAACCCTGGTCCCCAACACCCTCAACCATGGTCCCCAACACCCTTAACCCTGGTCCCCAACACCCTCAACCCTGGTCCTCCAGTACCCCCAACCCTGGTCCCCAACACCCTCAACCCTGGTCCTCCAGTACCCCCAAACCTGGTCCCCAACAACCTCAACCCTGGTCCTCCAGTACCCCCGACTCTGGTCCTCCAGTACCCCCAACTCTGGTCCTCCAGTACCCCCAACTCTGGTCCTCCAGTACCCCCAACTCTGGTCCTCCAGTAGCCCCAGCTCTGGTCCCCCAGTACCCCCAGCTCTGGTCCCCCAGTACCCCAACTCTGGTCCTCCAGTACCCCCAACCCGGGGCCTCCAGTACCCCCAACAGTGTTCCCCAACTCTGGTCCTCCAGTACCCCCAACAGTGTTCCCCAACTCTGGTCCTCCAGTACCCCCAACCCTGGACCTCCAGTACCCCCAAAAGGGTTCCCCAACCCTGGACCACCAGTACCCCCAACCCTGGTCCCCAACACCCTCAACCCTGGTCCTCCAGTACCCCCGACCCTGGTCCTCCAGTACCCCCGACCCTGGTCCTCCAGTACCCCCGACCCTGGTCCTCCAGTACCCCCGACCCTGGTCCTCCAGTACCCTCGACCCTGGTCCTCCAGTACCCCCGACCCTGGTCCTCCAGTACCCCCAACCCTGGTCCCCAACACCCCCAACCCTGGTCCCCAACACCCTTAACCCTGGTCCCCAACACCCTCAACCCTGGTCCCCAACACCCTCAACCCTGGGCCCCAACACCCTCAACCCTGGTCCTCCAGTACCCCCAACCCTGGTCCCCAACACCCTCAACCCTGGTCCTCCAGTACCCCCAACCCTGGTCCCCAACACCCTCAACCCTGGTCCTCCAGTACCCCAAACTCTGGTCCTCCAGTACCCCCAACCCGGGGTCTCCTGTACCCCCAAACCCGGTCCTCCAGTACCCCCAAATCCTGCTTCCAAACTCTGGTCCTCCAGTACCCCCAACCCGGGGCCTCCAGTACCCCCAACAGTGTTCTCCAACTCTGGTCCTCCAGTACCCCCAACAGTGTTCCCCAACTCTGGTCCTCCAGTACCCCCAACCCTGGACCTCCAGTACCCCCAAAAGGGTTCCCCAACCCTGGACCACCAGTACCCCCAACTCTGGTCCTCCAGTACCCCCAACCCTTGTCCCCAACACCCTCAACCCTGGTCCTCCAGTACCCCCGACCCTGGTCCTCCAGTACCCCCAACCCTGGTCCTCCAGTACCCTCAACCCTGGTCCTCCAGTACCCCCAACCCTGGTCCTCCAGTACCCCCAACCCTGGTCCCCAACACCCTCAACCCTGGTCCCCAACACCCTCAACCCTGGTCCTCCAGTACCCTCAACCCTGGTCCCCAACACCCTCAACCCTGGTCCCCAACACCCTCAACCCTGGGCCCCAACACCCTCAACCCTGGGCCCCAACACCCTCAACCCTGGTCCCCAACACCCTCAACCCTGGTCCTCCAGTACCCTCAACCCTGGTCCCCAACACCCTCAACCCTGGTCCCCAACACCCTCAACCCTGGGCCCCAACACCCTCAACCCTGGTCCTCCAGTACCCCCAACCCTGGTCCCCAACACCCTCAACCCTGGTCCTCCAGTACCCCCAACCCTGGTCCTCCAGTACCCCCAACCCTGGTCCCCAACACCCCCAACCCTGGTCCCCAACACCCTCAACCATGGTCCCCAACACCCTTAACCCTGGTCCCCAACACCCTCAACCCTGGGCCCCAACACCCTCAACTCTGGTCCTCCAGTACCCCCAACCCGGGGCCTCCAGTACCCCCAACAGTGTTCCCCAACTCTGGTCCTCCAGTACCCCCAACAGTGTTCCCCAACTCTGGTCCTCCAGTACCCCCAACCCTGGTCCCCAACACCCTCAACCCTGGTCCTCCAGTACCCCCGACCCTGGTCCTCCAGTACCCCCGACCCTGGTCCTCCAGTACCCCCGACCCTGGTCCCCAACACCCTCGACCCTGGTCCTCCAGTACCCCCAACCCTGGTCCTCCAGTACCCCCAACCCTGGTCCTCCAGTACCCCCAACCCTGGTCCTCCAGTACCCTCAACCCTGGTCCTCCAGTACCCCCAACCCTGGTCCCCAACACCCTCAACCCTGGTCCCCAACACCCTCAACCCTGGTCCCCAACACCCTCAACCCTGGTCCCCAACACCCTCAACCCTGGTCCTCCAGTACCCTCAACCCTGGTCCCCAACACCCTCAACCCTGGTCCCCAACACCCTCAACCCTGGGCCCCAACACCCTCAACCCTGGGCCCCAACACCCTCAACCCTGGTCCCCAACACCCTCAACCCTGGTCCTCCAGTACCCTCAACCCTGGTCCCCAACACCCTCAACCCTGGTCCCCAACACCCTCAACCCTGGGCCCCAACACCCTCAACCCTGGTCCTCCAGTACCCCCAACCCTGGTCCCCAACACCCCCGACCCTGGTCCTCCAGTACCCCCAACCCTGGTCCTCCAGTACCCCCGACCCTGGTCCCCAACACCCCCAACCCTGGTCCTCCAGTACCCCCAACCCTGGTCCTCCAGTACCCTCAACCCTGGTCCTCCAGTACCCCCAACCCTGGTCCCCAACACCCTCAACCCTGGTCCCCAACACCCTCAACACCCTCAACCCTGGTCCTCCAGTACCCTCAACCCTGGTCCCCAACACCCTCAACCCTGGTCCCCAACACCCTCAACCCTGGTCCCCAACACCCTCAACCCTGGTCCTCCAGTACCCCCAACCCTGGTCCCCAACACCCCCAACCCTGGACCTCCAGTACCCCCAACCCTGGACCTTCAGTACCCCCAACCCTGGACCTCCAGTACCCCCAACAGGGTTCCCCAACCCTGGTCCTCCAGTACCCCCAACTCTGGTCCTCCAGTACTCCCAACCCTGGTCCCCAACACCCTCAACCCTGGTCCTCCAGTACCCTCAACCCTGGTCCCCAACACCCCCAACCCTGGTCCTCCAGTACCCCCAACCCTGGTCCTCCAGTACCCCCAACCCTGGTCCTCCAGTACTCCCAACCCTGGTCCCGAACACCCTCAACCCTGGTCCTCCAGTACCCTCAACCCTGGTCCCCAACACCCTCAACCCTGGTCCTCCAGTACCCTCAACCCTGGTCCCCAACACCCCCAACCCTGGTCCCCAACACCCTCAACCCTGGTCCTCCAGTACCCTCAACCATGGTCCCCAACACCCTCAACCCTGGTCCCCTACACCCTCAACCCTGGTCCCCAACACCCTCAACCCTGGTCCTCCAGTACCCCCAACTTTGGTCCTCCAGTACCCCCAACCCTGGTCCTCCAGTACCCCCAACCCTGGTCCTCCAGTACCCCCAACCCTGGTACCCAACCCTGGTCCTCCAGTACCCCCAACCCTGGTCCCCAACCCTGGTCCTCCATTACCCCCAACCCTGGTCCCCAACCCTAGTCACCCAGTACCCCCAACCCTGGTCCCCCAGTACCCCCAACCCTGGTCCCCCAGTACCCCCAAATCCTGCTTCCAAACTCTGGTCCTCCAGTACCCCCAACCCGGGGCCTCCAGTACCCCCAACAGTGTTCCCCAACTCTGGTCCTCCAGTACCCCCAACAGTGTTCCCCAACTCTGGTCCTCCAGTACCCCCAACCCTGTACCTCCAGTACCCCCAACCCTGGTCCCCAACCCTAGTCACCCAGTACCCCCAACCCTGGTCCCCCAGTACCCCCAACCCTGGTCCCCCAGTACCCTCAACCCTGGTCCTCCAGTACCCCCAACCCTGGTCCCCAACACCCCCAACCCTGGACCTCCAGTACCCCCAACCCTGGACCTTCAGTACCCCCAACCCTGGACCTCCAGTACCCCCAACCCTGGACCTCCAGTACCCCCAACCCTGGACCTCCAGTACCCCCAACAGGGTTCCCCAACCCTGGTCCTCCAGTACCCCCAACCCTGGTCCTCCAGTACTCCCAACCCTGGTCCCCAACACCCTCAACCCTGGTCCTCCAGTACCCTCAACCCTGGTCCCCAACACCCTCAACCCTGGTCCTCCAGTACCCTCAACCCTGGTCCCCAACACCCCCAACCCTGGTCCCCAACACCCTCAACCCTGGTCCTCCAGTACCCTCAACCATGGTCCCCAACACCCTCAACCCTGGTCCCCAACACCCTCAACCCTGGTCCTCCAACACCCTCAACCCTGGTCCTCCAGTACCCCCAACTTTGGTCCTCCAGTACCCCCAACCCTGGTCCTCCAGTACCCCCAACCCTGGTCCTCCAGTACCCCCAACCCTGGTACCCAACCCTGGTCCTCCAGTACCCCCAACCCTGGTCCCCAACCCTGGTCCTCCATTACCCCCAACCCTGGTCCCCAACCCTAGTCACCCAGTACCCCCAACCCTGGTCCCCCAGTACCCCCAACCCTGGTCCCCCAGTACCCCCAAATGCTGCTTCCAAACTCTGGTCCTCCAGTACCCCCAACCCGGGGCCTCCAGTACCCCCAACAGTGTTCCCCAACTCTGGTCCTCCAGTACCCCCAACAGTGTTCCCCAACTCTGGTCCTCCAGTACCCCCAACAGTGTTCCCCAACCCTGGACCTCCAGTACCCCCAACTCTGGTCCTCCAGTACCCCCAACAGTGTTCCCCAACTCTGGTCCTCCAGTACCCCAAACCCTGGTACCCAACCCTGGTCCTCCAGTACCCCCAACCCTGGTCCCCAACCCTAGTCCCCCAGTACCCCCAACCCTGGTCCCCAACCCTAGTCCCCCAGTACCCCCAACCCTGGTCCCCAACCCTGGTCCTCCAGTACCCCCAACCCTGGTCCCCAACCCTGGTCCTCCATTACCCCCAACCCTAGTCCCACAGTACCCCCAACCCTGGTCCCCCAGTACCCCCAACCCTGGTCCCCCAGTACCCCCAACCCCGGTCCTCCAGTACCCCCAAATCCTGCTTCCAAACTCTGGTCCTCCAGTACCCCCAACCCTGGACCTCCAGTACCCCCAACAGGGTTCCCCAACCCTGGACCCCCAGTACCCCCAACTCTGGTCCTCCAGTACCCCCAACCCTGGACCTCCAGTACCCCCAACAGGGTTCCCCAACCCTGGACCCCCCAGTACCCCCAACTCTGGTCCTCCAGTACCCCCAACCCTGGTCCCCAACACCCCCAACTCTGGTCCTCCAGTACCCCCAACCCTGGACCTCCAGTACCCACAACAGGGTTCCCCAACCCTGGACCCCCCAGTACCCCCAACTCTGGACCTCCAGTACCCCCAACCCTGGACCTCCAGTGCCCCCAACCCCCAACCCTGGACCTCCAGTACCCCCAACTCTGGTCCTCCAGTACCCCCAACAGTGTTCCCCAACTCTGGTCCTCCAGTACCCCCAACCCTGGTCCCCAACCCTGGTCCTCCAGTACCCCCAACCCTGGTACCCAACCCTGGTCCTCCAGTACCCCCAACCCTGGTCCTCCATTACCCCCAACCCTGGTCCCCAACCCTGGTCCCCCAGTACCCCCAACCCTGGTCCCCCGGTACCCCCAACCCCGGTCCTCCAGTACCCCCAACCCCGGTCCTCCAGTACCCCCAAATCCTGCTTCCAAACTCTGGTCCTCCAGTACCCCCAACCCGGGGCCTCCAGTACCCCCAACAGTGTTCCCCAACTCTGGTCCTCCAGTACCCCCAACCCTTGACCTCCAGTACCCCCAACAGGGTTCCCCAACCCTGGACCCCCCAGTACCCCCAACTCTGGTCCTCCAGTACCCCCAACCCTGGACCTCCAGTACCCCCAACAGGGTTCCCCAACCCTGTACCCCCAACAGGGTTCCCCAACCCTGGACCCCCCAGTACCCCCAACCCTGGTCCCCAACACCCCCAACCCTGGTCCTCCAGTACCCCCAACCCTGGTCCTCCAGTACCCCCAACCCTGGTCCTCCAGTACCCCCAACCCTGGTCCTCCAGTACCCCCAACCCTGGTCCTCCAGTACCCCCAACCCTGGTCCTCCAGTACCCCCAACCCTGGTCCCCCAGTACCCCCAACCCTGGTCCCCAACACCCTCAACCCTGGTCCCCAACACCCTCAACCCTGGTCCTTCAGTACCCCCAACCCTGGTCCTCCAGTACCCCCAACCCTGGTCCTCCAGTACCCTCAACCCTGGTCCTCCAGTACCCTCAACCCTGGTCCCCAACACCCTCAACCCTGGTCCTCCAGTACCCCCAACCCTGGTCCTCCAGTACCCCCAACCCTGGTCCTCCAGTACCCCCAACCCTGGTCCTCCAGTACCCTCAACCCTGGTCCTCCAGTACCCTCAACCCTGGTCCCCAACACCCTCAACCCTGGTCCTCCAGTACCCCCAACAGTGTTCCCCAACCCTGGTCCCCCAACAGAACACAGTTCATGGACGCATTTACCATTACATGGATGCATATACAATTCCATAGATACATATACAATTACTGTCAAGTTATCTAGGTGTTATAATTATTTCAGCTGTGCCCAAACTTGAAAACGGCTTGCTCAACACGTGAAGGATGAAAAGGGACAACTCAATTCCTTTTTAGTGTTTTATTATGGTTTTGATGCCATTTGTTGAATATGTTGAAACGGTTGATTTGTTGAATAGAGTAGTTGAATGACAGAGGAATAGGGAATAGGTTGATAACCTTAAACAGAGAATAAACCTGCATTATTTTACACAATAAACAATGCATGACACAGCAACAAAGCATGGCTTTGAATAAAGTAAACGTTGAAACAATTTCATCTAGCACTTCAAGCAATTACTTCTGCAGTCAGAAAATATTCACAAAAAAGAAGTCACCACTCTTACCAGAGTTAAACATATAAATTGTGCTAAGCACTGGATGCAACATAATAAATAATTCCAAACATTACATACCAGTTGCGTCTTTAGGGTTGAACAATGAGCTGTTTGTATGTTGAGGACCCAAGCAAAGCTAAGCCCAAACATTTTATACCCATTCTTATCTGCCAGGTGCGCATGTAAAAGTACTCCCTCCAGAAATCATGGCTCAATTTTTTAGTTCCACCCGTGTTTTTGGGTTATCTGCCCTCTTGAGGCCTGGAGTTCTTTAAAGGAAGAGCTGCCATTGTGCTCATGTTTTGAGTGTTCTGTTTTTTGACGCAACACCTCCCACTTGACCTCCTGGTTCTTGAACCCAAGGAGGTCACACGAACCTCGGTGTTGGGGCAGGTTCGATTTCAGCTATCAGGTTTTCCCTTCTTCAACAGGAAGTAAAACAATGATGCGTCTGACATCCCTATGAAGAACTGTAGCAGGTATTTTAGTTGAGAGTTTCTTTGACTTCTCTTGAGCTGCAAGGAACACGTCTCTTAGTGCATCTTCACACTCCCCGACAGTGAGTACAGCTTGTTTGGCTCTGGACCTCCAGTTTGTTGAAAGAGCATCCTCCCACTTTGGTTTATCTGAGGCTGAATTCTTGGTCAACATTTCTTTCCATCTCGTTGCGGCTCTCCAAACCCAGGCAATGACTCGGATCAGCCTGGTCAGACTGCTGAATTTCCTGATGTCAATCAGTTTGGTTACCGCAGAGCCGGCTGGTGATCTTCGGATCCGAGTCTTGGGTTCATCTGGGTTATTTTGCTGTGCATCACTCTGGTTTCTCTTGACCTGCGCTCTGGTCAGTGCTGCCGAGAAAGCTTTCCTTCAAAGTTTGTTTATGCCTTCCTTGGCATACGCAGCGATTTCTTTGGCTGACTTATGTGGCCACTCTTTCACAGGTTGCCTCAGGAATGCTGGTCCATCCTGCCACATGGAATCTTCCTGGAGGTCTTCTGGGGCTGCCCCTCTTGTTATGATGTCAGCACTGTTCAGGCCTCCTGGGATCCACCACCAGTCTTCTACGGATGTGGATTTCTGGATCTCTCCAACTCTATTCGCAAAGAAAGTTTGATATCCATAGCTGTCTCTCTGGATTGCTCCCAACACAGTTTGACTGTCCAGTAGATGGAGCCATCGTTCAATTTCTATTCGACTGTGCAATTTCTATTCGACGAGGTGAAGTCTGCAATCAAAGAAGCCGAGACTGCCTTTGATGGAGTTGCTCAAATACCTGTTATTGCTGTAAATAGAGATGGTTTCGAGCTACGGTGGGATGGTGCGAAGGCACAAGTCCAAGATGCAATCACAAGCCTAGCAGAGTGAGAGATGTGGATTCCAGTAGCATGTTGCTTCAAAAAACAGAACACTCAAAACATGAGCACAATGGCAGCTCTTCCTTAAAATAAATCCTGGCTCATTTTTTTAGTTCCACCCGTGTTTTTGTGTTATTTGCCCTCTTGAGGCCTGGAGTTCTTTAACGGAAGAGCTGGCATTGTGCTCATGTTTTGAGTGTTCTGTTTTTTGAGGCAACAGTACTATATACCTAGTCTGCTTTATGGCTCTAATCTGATAGTGGTAGTGAGGTGGTAGATGTCTAGTCTCATTTATGGCTATAATCTGATAGTGGTAATGGGGTGGTAGATGTCTATTCTCCCTTATGGATCTAATCTGATAATGGAAGTGGGGTTGTAGATGTCTAGGCTCCCTTATGATTCAAATCTGATAGTGGTAGATGTCGAGTCTCCCTTATCGCTCTAATGTGATAGTGGTAATGGGGTGGTAGATGTCTAGTCTCCCTTATCGCTCTAATGTGATAGTGGTAACGGGGTGGTAGATGTCTAGTCTCCCTTATGGCTCTAATGTGATAGTGGTAATGGGGTGGTAGATGTATATTCTCCCTTTAGTCTCTAATCTGATAGTGGATTTGGTGTGGTTGATGCCTAGTCTCATTTATGGCCCTAATCTGATAGTGGTAATGGGGTGGTAGATGTCTAGTCTCCCTTATGGTTCAAATCTGATAGTGGTAATGGG
This sequence comes from Oncorhynchus mykiss, assembly GCF_013265735.2. Classification (NCBI taxonomy): domain Eukaryota; kingdom Metazoa; phylum Chordata; class Actinopteri; order Salmoniformes; family Salmonidae; genus Oncorhynchus; species Oncorhynchus mykiss. The sequence continues at coordinate 1,500,154 of NC_048587.1, read as the reverse complement.
GTGGTAGATGTCTAGACTCCCTTATGGCTTTAATGTGATAGTGGTAGTGGGGTGGTAGATGTCTCGTCTCCCTTATGGCTCTAATCTGATAGTGGTAGTGGGGTGGTAGATGTCTAGTCTCCCTTATGGCTCTAATCTGATAGTGGTAATGGGGTGGTAGATGTCTAGTCTCCCTTATAGTTCAAATCTGATAGTGGTAATGGGGTGGTAGATGTCTAGACTCCCTTATGGCTTTAATGTGATAGTGGTAGTGGGGTGGTAGATGTCTCGTCTCCCTTATGGCTCTAATCTGATAGTGGTAGTGGGGTGGTTGATGTCTAGACTATTTATGGCTCTAATCTGATAGTGGTAGTGGGGTGGTAGATGTCTCGTCTCCCTTATGGCTCTAATCTGATAGTGGATTTAGGGTGGAAGATGTCTAGTCTCGTTTATGGTTCCAATCTGATATTGGTAGTGGGGTGGTAGATGTCTCTTATCCAGTCTGCTTTATGGCTATAATCTGATAGTGGTGGTGGGGTGGTAGATGTCTAGTCTCCCTTATGGCTCTAATGTGATAGTGGGGTGGTAGATGTCTAGTCTCCCTTTTGGCTCTAATCTGATAGTGGTAGATGTCTAGTCTGCTTTATGGCTATAATCTGATAGTGGGGTGTAGATGTCTAGTCTCCCTTATGGCTCTAATCTGATAATGGTATATATGCCTTGTTTACTTTATGGATCTAATTTGATAGTGTTAGTGGGGTGGTAGATGTCTAGTCTCCCTTATGGATCTAATCTGATAATGGAAGTGGGGTTGTAGATGTCTAGGCCTCCTTATGGTTCAAATCTTATAGTGGTAGCTGTGTGGTAGATGTCTAGTCTCCCTTATATGGTTCTAATCTGATAGTGGTAGTGGGGTGGTAGATGTCTAGACTCCCTTATGCCTCTAATCTGATAGTGGATTTGGGGTGGTAAAATGCCTAGTCTCTTTTATGGCTCTAATCTGATAGTGGTAGTGGGGTGGTAGATGTCTATTATCCATTATGGCTCTAATCTGATAGTGGATTTGGGGTGGTTGATGTCTAGTCTCCCTTATGGCTTTAATCTGATAGTGGTAATGGGGTAGAATCCTAATCTCCCTTATGGCTCTAATCTGATAGTGGATTTGGGGTGGTTGATGTCCAGTCTCCCTTACGGCTCTAATCTGATAGTGGTAATGGGGTGGTAGATATCTAGTCTCCCCTATGGCTCTACTGTGATAGTGGTAATGGGGTGGTAGACGTCTAGTCTCCCTTATGGCTCTAATGTGATAGTGGTAGTGGGGTGGTAGATGTCTAGTGTCCCGTATGGCTCTAATCTGATAGTGGTAATGGGGTGGTAGATGTCTAGTGTCCCTTATGACTCTAATGTGGTCGTGGGAATGAAGTGGTAGATGTCTAGCCTCCCTTATGGCTCTCATCTGATAGTGGTATATACCTAATCTGCTTTGTGGCTCTAATGTAATAGTGGTAGTGGGGTGGTAGATGTCTAGTCTCCCTTATGGCTCTATTCTGATAGTGATGGTGGGGTGGAAGATGTCTAGGCTCCCTTATGGCTATAATCTGCTAGTGGATTTTGTGTGGTAGATGTCCATTCTCTCTTATGGCTCTAATCTGATAGTGGTAATGGGGTGGTTGATGTCTAGTCTCCCTTATGGTTCAAATCTGATAGTGGTAATGGGGTGGTAGATGTCTAGTCTCCTTTATGGCTCTAATCTGATAGTGGTAGTGGGGTGATAGATGTCTAGTCTCCCTTATGGTTCAAATCTGATAGTGGTAATGGGGTGGTAGAGTCTAGTCTCCCTTATGGTTCAAATCTGATAGTGGTAGTGGGGTGGTAGATGTCTAGTCTCCTTTATGGCTCTAATTTGATAGTGGTAATGGGGTGGTAGATGTCTAGTCTCCCTTATGGCTCTAATGTGATAGTGGTAATGGGGTGGTAGATGTATATTCTCCTTTATGGCTCTAATCTGATAGTGGTAATGGGGTGGTAGATGTCTAGTCTCCCTTATGGCTCTAATGTGATAGTGGGAATTAAGTGGTTGATGTCTAGTTTCCCTTAGGGCTCTAATCTGATAGTGGTAATGGGGTGGTAGATGTATATTCTCCCTTATGGCTCTAATCTGATAGTGGTAATGGGGTGGTAGATGTCTAGTCTCCCTTATGGCTCTAATGTGATAGTGGGAATTAAGTGGTTGATGTCTAGTTTCCCTTAGGGCTCTAATCTGATAGTGGTAGTGGGGTGGTAGATGTATATTCTCCATTATGGCTCTAATCGTATAGTGGTAATGGGGTGGTAGATGTCTAGTCTCCCTTATGGCTCTAATGTGATAGTGGGAATTAAGTGGTTGATGTCTAGTTTCCCTTAGGGCTCTAATCTGATAGTGGTAATGGGGTGGTAGATGTATATTCTCCCTTTAGGCTCTAATCTGATAGTTGATTTGGGGTGGTTGATGCCTAGTCTCCTTTATGGCCCTAATCTGATAGTGGTAATGGGGTGGTAGATGTCTAGTCTCCCTTATGGCTCTAATGTGATAGTGGTAGTGGGGTGGAAGATGCCTAGTCTCCCTTACGACTCTAATGTGATAGTGGGAAGAAAGTGGTAAATGTCTAGTCTCCCTTATGGCTCTAATCTGATAGTGGTGGTGGGGTGGTAAATGTATAGTCTCTCTTATGGTTCTAATCTGATAGTGTTAGTGGGGTGGTTGATGCCTAGTCTCCTTTATGGCCCTAATCTGATAGTGGTAATGGGGTGGTAAATGTATATTCTCCCTTATGGCTCTAATGTGATAGTGGTAATGGGGTGGTAGATGTCTAGTCTCCCTTACGACTCTAATGTGATAGTGGGAAGAAAGTGGTAGATGTCTAGTCTCCCTTATGGCTTTAATCTGATAGTGGTATGTACCTAGTACGCTTTGTGGCTCTAATCTGATAGTGGTGGTGGGGTGGTAGATGTCTAGTATCACTTATGGCTCTAATCTGGTATTGGTAATGGGGTGGTAGATGTCTAGTCTCCTTTATGGCTCTAATCTGATAGTGGTATGTACCTAGTCTGCTTTGTGGCTGTAATCTGATAGTGATAATGGGATGGTAGATGTCTAGTCTCCTTTATGGCTCTAATCTAATAGTGGTAGTAGGGTGGTAGATGTCTAGTCTCCCTTATGGCTCTAATCTGATAGTGGTATGTACCTAGTCTGCTTTGTGGCTCTAATCTGATAGTGGTGGTGGGGTGGTAGATGTCTAGTCTCCCTTATGGCTCTAATGTAATAGTGGTAATGGGGTGGTAGATGTCTCCCTTATGGCTCTAATCTGATAGTGGTAATGGGGTTGTAGATGTCTAGTCTCCTTTATGGCTCTAATCTAATAGTGGTACTGGGGTGGTAGATGTCTAGTGTCCCTTATGGCCCTAATGTGATAGTGGGAATTAAGTGGTTGATGTCTAGTTTCCCTTAGGGCTCTAATCTGATAGTTGTAATGGGGTGGTAGATGTATATTCTCCCTTATGGCTCTAATCTGATAGTGGTAATGGGGTGGTAGATGTCTAGTCTCCCTTATCGCTCTAATGTGATAGTGGTAACGGGGTGGTAGATGTCTAGTCTCCCTTATGGCTCTAATGTGATAGTGGGAATTAAGTGGTTGATGTCTAGTTTCCCTTAGGGCTCTAATCTGATAGTGGTAATGGGGTGGTAGATGTATATTCTCCCTTATGGCTCTAATCTGATAGTGGTAATGGGGTGGTAGATGTCTAGTCTCCCTTATCGCTCTAATGTGATAGTGGTAATGGGGTGGTAGATGTCTAGTCTCCCTTATCGCTCTAATGTGATAGTGGTAACGGGGTGGTAGATGTCTAGTCTCCCTTATGGCTCTAATGTGATAGTGGTAATGGGGTGGTAGATGTATATTCTCCCTTTAGTCTCTAATCTGATAGTGGATTTGGTGTGGTTGATGCCTAGTCTCATTTATGGCCCTAATCTGATAGTGGTAATGGGGTGGTAGATGTCTAGTCTCCCTTATGGTTCAAATCTGATAGTGGTAATGGGGTGGTAGATGTCTAGACTCCCTTATGGCTTTAATGTGATAGTGGTAGTGGGGTGGTAGATGTCTCGTCTCCCTTATGGCTCTAATCTGATAGTGGTAGTGGGGTGGTAGATGTCTAGTCTCCCTTATGGCTCTAATCTGATAGTGGTAATGGGGTGGTAGATGTCTAGTCTCCCTTATAGTTCAAATCTGATAGTGGTAATGGGGTGGTAGATGTCTAGACTCCCTTATGGCTTTAATGTGATAGTGGTAGTGGGGTGGTAGATGTCTCGTCTCCCTTATGGCTCTAATCTGATAGTGGTAGTGGGGTGGTTGATGTCTAGACTATTTATGGCTCTAATCTGATAGTGGTAGTGGGGTGGTAGATGTCTCGTCTCCCTTATGGCTCTAATCTGATAGTGGATTTAGGGTGGAAGATGTCTAGTCTCGTTTATGGTTCCAATCTGATATTGGTAGTGGGGTGGTAGATGTCTCTTATCCATTATCACTCTAATCTGATAGTGGATTTGGGGTGGTAGATGTCAAGTCTCCCTTATGGCTCTAATCTTATATTGGTAGTTTTTGTGGTAGATGTCTATTCTCCCTTTCGGCTCTAATCTGATAGTGGTAGTGGGGTGGTAGATGTCAAGTGTCCCTTATGGCTCCAATCTGATAGTGCTAATGGGGTGCTAGATGTCTAGTCTCCCTTATTGGTCTAATCTGATAGTGGAGTGGTAGATGTCTAGACTCCCTTATGGTTCTAATCTGATAGTGGTAGTGGGGTTGTAGATGTCTAGACTCCCTTTCGGCTCTAATCTGATAGTGGTAGTGGGGTGGTAGATGTATAGTCTCCCTAATGGCTCTATTCTGATAGTGGTAATGGGGTGGTAGATGTCTAGTCTCCCCTATGGCTCTAATCTGATAGTGGTAATGAAGTGGTAGATGTCTAGTCTCCCTAATGGCTCTATTCTGATAGTGGTAATGGGGTGGTAGATGTCTAGTCTCCCTTATTGGTCTAATCTGATAGTGGTAGTGGAGTGGTAGATGTATAGTCTCCCTAATGGCTCTATTCTGATAGTGGTAATGGGGTGGTAGATGTCTAGTCTCCCCTATGGCTCTAATCTGATAGTGGTAATGAAGTGGTAGATGTCTAGTCTCCCTTATGGCTCTAATCTGATATTGGTAATGGGGTTGTAGATGTCTAGACTATTTTTAGCTCTATTCTGATAGTGGTAACGGGGTGGTAGATATCTAGTCTCCTTTATGGCTCTAATCTTATAGTGGTAGTGGGCTGGTAGATGTCTAGTCTCCCTTTTGGCTCTAATCTGATAGTGGTAATGGGGTGGAAGATGTCTAGTCTCGTTTATGGTTCTAATCTGAAAGTGGTATATGCCTTGTCTGCTTTATGGCACTAATCTGATAGTGGTAGTGGGGTGGTAGATGTCTCTTATCAATTATGGCTCTAATCTGATAGTGGATTTGGGGTGGTAGATGTCTAGTCTCCCTTATGGTGGCTCTAATCAGATGGTGGTAGTGGGGTGGTAGATGTCTCATCTCCTTTATGGTTCTAATCTGACAGTGGTAGTGGGGTGGTAGATGTCTAGTCTCCCTTTTGGCTCTAATCTGATAGTGGTAGATGCCTCGTCTGCTTTTAGGTTTTAATGTGATAGTGGTAGTGGGGTGGTAGATGTCTCTTATCAATTATTGCTCTAATCTGATAGTGGATTTGGGGTGGTAGATGTCTAGTCTCCCTTATGACTATCAGCTGATATCTCAAAGTGCTGTACAGAAACCCAGCCTAAAACCCCAAACAGCAAGCAATGCAGGTGTAGAAGCACGGTGGCTAGGAAAAACTCCCTAGAAAGGAACCAGGCTATGTGGGGTGGCCAGTCCTCTTCTGGCTGTGCCGGGTGGAGATTATAACAGAACATGGCCAAGATGTTCAAATGTTCATAAATGACCAGCATGGTCGAATAATAATAAGGCAGAACAGTTGAAACTGGAGCAGCTGCACGGCCAGGTGGACTGGGGACAGCAAGGAGTCATCATGTCAGGTAGTCCTGGGGCATGGTCCTAGGGCTCAGGTCAGTTGAAACTGGAATAGGGTTCTGTTCTAAAGTAGTGCACTATACAGGGAATAGGGTTCTGTTATAAAGTAGTGCACTACACAGGGAATAGGGCTCCATTTGGGACACAGCCCAGAGAGATGAGGAGAGTTAGAGTGACATGTAGGAGATCAGCAGGTATCTCCCCTGGGGAAGGACTTAGCTCAGACCTCCAGAGCTGGGGCAGCCTGTCTAAGGACAGACACCCTGCCGACCTTACCTGCAACGTCAATGGCACCCTACTCCCTATATAGTACCCTTCGTTTGACCGCGACCCGTCGGGGCTCTGGACAAAAGTATTCTACCGTATAGGGAATAGGGTGCCATTTGGGATGCAGTCCCTGGCTCTGTTAGCTGGACCCCTGCTGAGCTTTATTGATTGTGGGCTAGCTGATTGGGAGAGGAGGCATTAGCAAGTCATGCCCTTTCTGGCAGAAGCTTGTTCATTAGTATGGAAACCAGACTAGACGACCTGCTTCTCGTTGCCTTCCCTTAGCCACAACCTCAGGCATAGTTCAATATCGGTGCTTTATTCATGGACACAACACTCTGCAAAGTACTGTGTTCAGGTTATACACAATCTGATGTTGTTTTTCCCCATTTAGAAATATTTTAGCTTTTTGGGGAGAAGTCAAAGATTTCCTTGATTAGGTAGTAGAATGTACACAGTGTGATATGAACGTCTGGTTGATTAGGTAGTAGAATGTACACAGTGTGATATGAACGTCTGGTTGATTAGGTAGTAGAATGTACACAGTGTGATATGAACGTCTGGTTGATTAGGTAGTAGAATGTACAGTGTGATATGAACGTCTGGTTGATTAGGTAGTAGAATATACACAGTGTGATATGAACGTCTGGTTGATTAGGTAGTAGAATATACACAGTGTGATATGAACGTCTGGTTGATTAGGTAGTAGAATATACACAGTGTGATATGAACGTCTGGTTGATTAGGAAGTACAATGTACACAGCATGATAGAAACGTCTGGTTGATTAGGAAGTACAATGTACACAGAGTGTTATGAACGTCTGGTTGATTAGGTAGTACAATGTACACAGCATGATAGAAACGTCTGGTTGATTAGGTAGTACAATGTACACAGCATGATAGAAACGTCTGGTTGATTAGGTAGTACAATGTACACAGAGTGACAGCAGTCAGTCCAGCAGTATTCAATACATGTAGCAGTCAGTCCAGCACCATTCAACACATGTAGCAGTCAGTCCAGCACCATTCAATACATGTAGCAGTCAGTCCAGCACCATTCAATACATGTAGCAGTCAGTCCAGCACCATTCAATACATGTAGCAGTCAGTCCAGCACCATTCAACACATGTAGTAGTCAGTCCAGCACCATTCAATACATGTAGCAGTCAGTCCAGCACCATTCAACACATGTAGTAGTCAGTCCAGCAGTCCTGCTGTCCTGTCCTGGCTAGACAGATTGTGGTATAGCAGGAACTGTCTGGTCCTGGCCATGCAGATTGTGGTATAGCAGGGACTGTCTGGTCCTGGCCATGCAGATTGTGGTATAGCAGGGACTGTCTGGTACTGGCCATGCAGATTGTGGTATAGCAGGGACTGTCTGGTCCTGGCCATGCAGATTGTGGTATAGCAGGAACTGTCTGGTCCTGGACAGGTAGATTGTTGTATAGCAGGGACTGTCTGGTCCTGGCCATGCAGATTGTGGTATAGCAGGGACTGTCTGGTCCTGGCCATGCAGATTGTGGTATAGCAGGAACTGTCTGGTCCCGGCCAGTCAGATTGTGGTATAGCAGGGACTGTCTGGTCCTGGCCAGGCAGAGCATAGCCACCTTGGTTCTCTTACACATTGGTCAGTGCTCTCCGGGATCCTTGGGACTTCCCTTACCCTAAACCCTAAACTTCATTGGGGACCCGGATAGCACAGACCCTTACACATCACCCAGACAGGCTGTTCCATGGTGTCCTATGCAACAAACACAAGTGTTTCATAGATCGAAGTCTGACACGGTCCCCTGGTAATACTTTATCAGAAGCACTATGATTCCAAGAAGAGTCCGTTGAGAGATGAGAGATGAACACGAAAACAAACTTGAACATCAAGAGCAAATGAACATGTCCTGTGAGTATATTGTCATCATCATGGGAGGACAGGATGTTGTAGACGGTTGGGACTAAATCATCCTTCCGAGTGCTCATATTGTTGTTTACACACCCGCAGACACACACACACACGCGTGTGCACGCACGCACGCACACACACACACACACAAACAGAGAGAGAGAGACAGTATACAATCCTCTGAAGGGACGTAATATGAAGCCTAATTTCAAAGCTGAGGAGTCAATGAACTGTTTGTCTTCAAGACTCAGGAGTCAATGAACTGTTTGTCTTCAAGACTCAGGAGTCAATGAACTGTTTGTCTTCAAGACTCAGGAGTCAATGAACTGTTTGTCTTTCAAGACTCAGCAGTCAATGAACTGTTTGTGTTCACTCCTCAGGATTAACTGTTTGTGTTCACTCCTCAGGAGTCAATGATCTGTTTGTGTTCACTCCTCAGGAGTCAATGAACTGTTTGTCTTCACTCCTCAGGAGTCAATGATCTGTTTGTGTTCACTCCTCAGGAGTCAATGAACTGTTTGTGTTCACTCCTCAGGAGTCAATGATCTGTTTGTGTTCACTCCTCAGGAGTCAATGATCTGTTTGTGTTCACTCCTCAGGAGTCAATGAACTGTTTGTCTTCACTCCTCAGGAGTCAATGAACTGTTTGTGTTCACTCCTCAGGAGTCAATGAACTGTTTGTCTTCACTCCTCAGGATTAACTGTTTGTGTTCACTTCCATTGTGTTAGTACAGATGATGACTCCAGCTAGACACAGGGGACATACTAACTCAGATGTACAGGCAGTAAACTCTCTGATACCTTTTATATAATTCATGTTTTAAATGTTTTTAGTGATTCATGATGTGTGAAGCAGTGAAGGCATTTACCCTTTTACAATGTTAATCATTTAGCCGACGCTCTTATCCAGAGAGACTTACAGTCAGTCAGTCGTCTTCAGATAGCTAGGTGAGACAACCACATATTACAGTAGTTAGTATATTCAGATAGCTAGGTGGGACAACCACATATCTCAGTAGTTAGTATATTCAGATAGCTAGGTGAGACAACCACATATCACAGTAGTTAGTATATTCAGATAGCTACGTGAGACAACCACATATCACAGTAGTTAGATATTCAGATAGCTAGGTGAGACTACCACATATCACAGTAGTTAGTATATTCAGATAGCTAGGTGGACAACCACATATTACAGTAGTTAGTATATTCAGATAGCTAGGTGGACAACCACATATCACAGTAGTTAGTATATTCAGATAGCTAGGTGAGACGACCACATATCACAGTAGTTAGTATATTCAGATAGCTAGGTGGGACAACCACATATCACAGTAGTTAGTATATTCAGATAGCTAGGTGGACAACCACATATCACAGTAGTTAGTATATTCAGATAGCTAGGTGGGACCATCCCATATCACAGTAGTTAGTATATTCAGATAGCTAGGTGGGACAACCACATATCACAGTAGTTAGTATATTCAGATAGCTAGGTGGGACAACCACATATCACAGTAGTTAGTATATTCAGATAGCTAGGTGGGACAACCACATATCACAGTAGTTAGTATATTCAGATAGCTAGGTGGGACAACCACATATCACAGTAGTTAGTATATTCATCTTCAGATAGCTAGGTGGGACAACCACATATCACAGTAGTTAGTATATTCAGATAGCTAGGTGAGACAACCACATATCACAGTAGTTAGTATATTCAGATAGCTAGGTGGGACAACCACATATCACAGTAGTTAGTATATTCAGATAGCTAGGTGAGACAACCCCATATCACAGTAGTTAGTATATTCAGATAGCTAGGTGGGACAACCCCAAATCACACTCGTAGTAAGTTCATTTTTTTCCTCAGTAAAGTAGCTATCAGCAAGGTCAGAGCTAGTAAGAGGGAAAATAGTCAAGCTCGAGTGTTAGGTCACGAAATGCTTTTCAATATCTAAAAATTAAAATAAAAATGGAAATTATGTTGATACATTTTCAGTATAACACAGTATATCCTACAGTATATCCTACAAAATAACATAATACGCCATAAACCTTATCTATTGCTTATTGTAGAGTCAGTATTATTAGACTGTTACATTAATTTGTTCTTTGAGATGTATGGCAGGAAGGCAGGTTGTGTAGAGAGGGGAGGGAGGATGGAGGTCGATGCCTTTTAACCGTACAGTTGCCAAGGCGCTCGAGATTCCTGACACGTGATTGGCCAAGGAGTCGATGCGCGTCCACGTGCTAGTTGTGAGAGCGCTCCCGATAGCCCAGCGCCCGTCTGCAACAGAGAGGATGGTGAAGCGAGAGGGATATCTGGGCAACCAAAAATATATTTTCCAGCAGGTGTCATTTTTTCCCCGTTTTTTTCGCTTACCGGTGAGGATTTTTTTATATGGAGGTCTATGAGAGAAAAAAAAATCGTTTAAAAAACATGCATTTGCTCCGTGTGGCTTATTTAATCAAATATACGTTTCGTAATGATGAGGTTATTACGAGTGTACTGATATAAGTAGGAAACGAGACATCCGGGAAACTTTGAGAAAAAAACACTTTATATCGGAGTTGTGCCTGGACGTCACTAGTTATCACAGTCACAAAGTAGTAGAACCGCCCATGTATACAATTTATCTTCTTAAAATTGGATTTTAAACCACCTAACCCTAACCACACTGTTAACCTTATGGCTAACCTTAAATGAATACCAAAAAGCTAAATTAATTTGTGATAAGACATTTTTTACTTTGTGACTTTGGTAACTATTGGAAACCGTTGTGCCTGTTGTTTCACAGGCGTATCTGCCCTGTCATTGGCTAGAATGGTCCCACCTGATCTTGCCGCCTTCCATTTTTGAAGACACTTATTTTCCGTTGTTAGAGCGGGCACTTGATTATCTGACCAATATAATAGATAATCTGTGTCTGACATCAAGCCCCGTTCGTGGTGTAGATAGAAGAGAAGAGTTAAGAGGAGAGGACTGGTAGAGAGAGTGCCACAATCTGACTGCAAGCATCGATAGAAATAACGCCACATTTCCATAATTTCCAAATGAATTATCATCACATGGATTCGACTGACAACTGACGACCTGATCTGAGGGTCTCTATCGGAACACACGGGCTGTGGTCGGGTAGGATACACCTCAAATATCTCTTGTGGTTTAGCTAGTAACACGTCTTTGTTTTCTCCTCCGGGGGAACGTACCGGGACAACATATCTAGATAGGACAGCTGTACCAGTTGCATTGCGCGCCTCACTTCAGCTATAGGAGCTGTCCCAGGTCCTGGAACCGATTATAGCTCCTAATACATGACCTGCTTTTCAGCCATTATTTATTTTGTAAAGCGAAAAACATTTGACTGAATACGTTAATGTGGGTTGTTTGCTACACTGCGCGTGTTGATACACTAAAAGTGTCCGTTTTTAAAACCGACTATACTAGGATACGGCCATTTAACATCAAATTTGAAAAATAATGTGTCACCTTCTTTGTTGACGGTTCTAGAACATCTATGTAAAATTAGTTGATTGCTCATTTTGAGAAAAAAAGTAAGTATTGTGAGGGTTATCTACACTAAAGCTAAGTTTTTCACTGAAAGGTTCAGGATTTTACATGTTTTTATTCTAAAACTAGATATTTCTAAAACAGAATACCCAAATTGTAATCCTACAATGAAACAGCCACCCAATAACTCTTCTATCTGCAGTAGTTAACAGAATTACAGTCCATGAACAGCATCCAATAAGAGTCAAGAATCGTTGTTAGCTGGACAACACACTAACAAGGTGATAACAGAGGTTCTGTAGTCTAGTCCAGCCGATCAAAACACACTGAAGACCAGTAAACTGATATTTATCTCTTGTGATTCTCTGATCCACCTCTACACAGATGACACCATCCTGTATACTTCTGGCCCCTCTTTGGACACTGTGTTAACTAACCTCCAGACGAGCTTCAACGCCATACAACTGTCCTTCCGTGGCCTCCAACTGCTCTTAAATGCAAGTAAAACTAAATGCATGCTCTTCAACCGATCGCTGCCTGCACCTGCCCGCCCGTCCAGAATCACTACTCTGTACGGTTCTGACTTAGAATATGTGGACAACTACAAATATCTAGGTGTCTGGTTAGACTGTAAACTCTCCTTCCAGACTCACATTAAGCATCTCCAATCCAAAATTAAATCTAGAATCGGCTTCCTATTTCGCAACAAAGCATCCTTCACTCATGCTGCCAAACATACCATCGTAAAACTGACCATCCTACCGATCCTCGACTTTGGCGATGTCATTTACAAAATAGCCTTCAACACTCTACCCAGCAAATTGGATGCAGTCTTTCACAGTACCATCCGTTTTGTCACCAAAGCCCAATGTACTACCCACCACCGCGACCTGTATGCTCCCGTTGGCTGGCCCTCGCTTCATACTCGCCAAACCCACTGGCTCCAGGTCATCTAATAGTCATTGCTAGGTAAAGCCCCGCCTTATCTCAGCTCACTTGTCACCAAAACAACACCCACTCGTAGCACGCGCTCCAGCAGGTATATTTCACTGGTCACCCCCAAAGCCAATTCCTACTTTGGCCGCCTTTCCTTCCAGTTCTCTGCTGCCAATGACTGGAACAAATTGCAAAAATCACTGAAGCTGGAGACTCATGTCTCCCTCACTAACTTTAAGCATCAGCTGTCAGAGCAGCTCACAGATCACTGCACCTGTACATAGCCCATCTGTAAATAGCACATCTATCTACCTCATCCCCATACTGTATTTATTTATTTATCTTGCTCCTTTGCACCCCAGTATCTCTACTTGCACATTCATCTTCTGCACATACATCACTCCAGTGTTTAATTGCTAAATTGTAATTATTTCGCCACTACTATTTATTCCTTTACCTCACTACTCTTCTACATTTGCACACACTGTAAATATATTTTTCTATTGTGTTATTGACTGTACGTTTGTTTATGTGTAACTCTATTGTTTGTGTCTCACTGCTTTGCTTTATCTTGTCCAGGTCGCAGTTGTAAATGAGAACTTGTTCTCAACTAGCCTACCTGGTTAAATAAAGGTGTTCTCAACTAGCCTACCTGGTTAAATAAAGGTGTTCTCAACTAGCCTACCTGGTTAAATAAAGGTGTTCTCAACTAGCCTCCCTGGTTAAATAAAGGTGTTCTCAACTGGCCTACCTGGTTAAATAAAGGTGTTCTCAACTGGCCTACCTGGTTAAATAAAGGTGAAATTAAATATAAAATAAAAAATCTGCTCTTTCCCATCTCTCTTTCAGGAGCCCTTCACACTGCCAGGAGATCACGTAAAGTCATGGCGCAGACAAACAGTTATAGTCAGAGCAGCAATGGAGTGGCTGATGAATCCCCCAACATGCTGGTCTACAGAAAGGTAAGAAAGGCATCTAATATAAATAACCTAATGGGTTCTGATACTTCTCCTCAGTCCCCGACCCAAATTGTTCAAGTGGTGGGTGTTGGTGCTCTCTCCATAATGGAATGATAACTCATAGATACCTGCCTTCTATGGATGGTAATGTACTGGGTTTTGGATACCATAGAATCAGGGGTTTGGGGTGCTCGACTCAGTAGTTTCATCTAAAGTCCCAGGGTGCAGGGTTCAAAAGGGACTGGAAAAGGGTTTGGGTTTTGGATATCTTCATTTCATCTTTGTTTATTGTACCACAAATCCATAGCATGTTATTGCTGCTCTGTGTTCACATTCAATGCTTTGTTTTTTTAAAAAGAAACCCCTGAACGCTTTTTGACAATGTGTTGAAACAGAATCTAAATCATCATCTGACTCTTATTGCCCCTTGGTTTGGTGTTGAAGTAGACTCAGAATGCCCCTTGGTTTGGTGTTGAAGTAGACTCTGAATGACGCTGGTTTGGTGTTGAAGTAGACTCTGAATGCCCCTTGGTTTGGTGTTGAAGTAGACTCTGAATGCCCCTTGGTTTGGTGTTGAAATAGACTCTGAATGCCCCTTGGTTTGGTGTTGAAGTAGACTCTGAATGCCCCTTGGTTTGGTGTTGAAGTAGACTCTGAATGCCCCTTGGTTTGGTGTTGAAGTAGACTCTGAATGCCCCTTGGTTTGGTGTTGAAGTAGACTCAGAATGACCCTTGGTTTGGTGTTGAAGTAGACTCTGAATGCCCCTTGGTTTGGTGTTGAAGTAGACCCAGAATGCCCCTTGGTTTGGTGTTGAAGTAGAGTCAGAATGCCCCTTGGTTTGGTGTTGAAGTAGACTGAATGCCCCTTGGTTTGGTGTTGAAGTAGACTCTGAATGCCCCTTGGTTTGGTGTTGAATTAGACTGAATGCCCCTTGGTTTGGTGTTGAAGTAGACTCTGAATGCCCCTTGGTTTGGTGTTGAAGTAGACTGAATGCCCCTTGGTTTGGTGTTGAAGTAGACTCTGAATGCCCCTTGGTTTGGTGTTGAAGTAGACTCAGAATACCCCTTGGTTTGGTGTTGAAGTAGAGTCAGAATGCTCCTTGGTTTGGTGTTGAAGTAGACTCAATGCCCCTTGGTTTGGTGTTGAAGTAGAGTCAGAATGCTCCTTGGTTTGGTGTTGAAGTAGACTCAATGCCCCTTGGTTTGGTGTTGAAGTAGACTCAGAATGCTCCTTGGTTTGGTGTTGAAATGTACTCAGAATGCCCCTTGGTTTGGTGTTGAAGTAGACTCAGAAATCCCCTTTGTTTGGTGTTGAAGTAGACTCAGAATACCCCTTGGTTTGGTGTTGAAGTAGACTCAGAATGCTCCTTGGTTTGGTGTTGAAGTAGACTCAATGCCCCTTGGTTTGGTGGTGAAGTAGACTCAATGCCCCTTGGTTTGGTGTTGAAATGTACTCAGAATGCCCCTTGGTTTGGTGTTGAAATGTACTCAGAATGCCCCTTGGTTTGGTGTTGAAGTAGACTCAGAAATCCCCTTTGTTTGGTGTTGAAGTAGACTCAGAATTCCCCTTGGTTTGGTGTTGAAATGTACTCAGAATGCTCCTTGGTTTGGTGTTGAAGTAGACTCAGAAATCCCCTTTGTTTGGTGTTGAAGTAGACTCAGAATTCCCCTTGGTTTGGTGTTGAAATGTACTCAGAATGCCCCTTGGTTTGGTGTTGAAGTAGACTCAGAAATCCCCTTTGTTTGGTGTTGAAGTAGACTCAGAATTCCCCTTGGTTTGGTGTTGAAATGTACTCAGAATGCCCCTTGGTTTGGTGTTGAAGTAGACTCAGAAATCCCCTTTGTTTGGTGTTGAAGTAGACTCAGAATTCCCCTTGGTTTGGTGTTGAAATGTACTCAGAATGCCCCTTGGTTTGGTGTTGAAGTAGACTCAGAATGCTCCTTGGTTTGGTGTTGAAGTAGACTCAATGCCCCTTGGTTTGGTGGTGAAGTAGACTCAATGCCCCTTGGTTTGGTGTTGAAATGTACTCAGAATGCCCCTTGGTTTGGTGTTGAAGTAGACTCAGAATTCCCCTTGGTTTGGTGTTGAAATGTACTCAGAATGCTCCTTGGTTTGGTGTTGAAGTAGACTCAGAAATCCCCTTTGTTTGGTGTTGAAGTAGACTCAGAATTCCCCTTGGTTTGGTGTTGAAATGTACTCAGAATGCCCCTTGGTTTGGTGTTGAAGTAGACTCAGAATGCTCCTTGGTTTGGTGTTGAAGTAGACTCAATGCCCCTTGGTTTGGTGGTGAAGTAGACTCAATGCCCCTTGGTTTGGTGTTGAAATGTACTCAGAATGCCCCTTGGTTTGGTGTTGAAATGTACTCAGAATGCCCCTTGGTTTGATGTTGAAGTAGACTCAGAATTCCCCTTGGTTTGGTGTTGAAATGTACTCAGAATGCTCCTTGGTTTGGTGTTGAAGTAGACTCAGAAATCCCCTTTGTTTGGTGTTGAAGTAGACTCAGAATTCCCCTTGGTTTGGTGTTGAAATGTACTCAGAATGCCCCTTGGTTTGGTGTTGAAGTAGACTCAGAAATCCCCTTTGTTTGGTGTTGAAGTAGACTCAGAATTCCCCTTGGTTTGGTGTTGAAATGTACTCAGAATGCCCCTTGGTTTGGTGTTGAAATGTACTCAGAATGCCCCTTGGTTTGATGTTGAAGTAGACTCAGAATTCCCCTTGGTTTGGTGTTGAAATGTACTCAGAATGCCCCTTGGTTTGGTGTTGAAGTAGACTCAGAAATCCCCTTTGTTTGGTGTTGAAGTAGACTCAGAATGCTCCTTGGTTTGGTGTTGAAGTAGACTCAGAATGCTCCTTGGTTTGGTGTTGAAGTAGACTCAATGCCCCTTGGTTTGGTGGTGAAGTAGACTCAATGCCCCTTGGTTTGGTGTTGAAATGTACTCAGAATGCCCCTTGGTTTGGTGTTGAAGTAGACTCAGAATTCCCCTTGGTTTGGTGTTGAAATGTACTCAGAATGCTCCTTGGTTTGGTGTTGAAGTAGACTCAGAAATCCCCTTTGTTTGGTGTTGAAGTAGACTCAGAATTCCCCTTGGTTTGGTGTTGAAATGTACTCAGAATGCCCCTTGGTTTGGTGTTGAAGTAGACTCAGAAATCCCCTTTGTTTGGTGTTGAAGTAGACTCAGAATACCCCTTGGTTTGGTGTTGAAGTAGACTCAGAATGCTCCTTGGTTTGGTGTTGAAGTAGACTCAATGCCCCTTGGTTTGGTGGTGAAGTAGACTCAATGCCCCTTGGTTTGGTGTTGAAATGTACTCAGAATGCCCCTTGGTTTGGTGTTGAAATGTACTCAGAATGCCCCTTGGTTTGGTGTTGAAGTAGACTCAGAAATCCCCTTTGTTTGGTGTTGAAGTAGACTCAGAATTCCCCTTGGTTTGGTGTTGAAATGTACTCAGAATGCCCCTTGGTTTGGTGTTGAAGTAGACTCAGAAATCCCCTTTGTTTGGTGTTGAAGTAGACTCTGAATGCCCCTTGGTTTGGTGTTGAAGTAGACTCTGAATGCCCCTTGGTTTGGTGTTGAAGTAGACTCTGAATGCCCCTTGGTTTGGTGTTGAAGTAGACTCAGAATGACCCTTGGTTTGGTGTTGAAGTAGACTCTGAATGCCCCTTGGTTTGGTGTTGAAGTAGACCCAGAATGCCCCTTGGTTTGGTGTTGAAGTAGAGTCAGAATGCCCCTTGGTTTGGTGTTGAAGTAGACTGAATGCCCCTTGGTTTGGTGTTGAAGTAGACTCTGAATGCCCCTTGGTTTGGTGTTGAATTAGACTGAATGCCCCTTGGTTTGGTGTTGAAGTAGACTCTGAATGCCCCTTGGTTTGGTGTTGAAGTAGACTGAATGCCCCTTGGTTTGGTGTTGAAGTAGACTCTGAATGCCCCTTGGTTTGGTGTTGAAGTAGACTCAGAATACCCCTTGGTTTGGTGTTGAAGTAGAGTCAGAATGCTCCTTGGTTTGGTGTTGAAGTAGACTCAATGCCCCTTGGTTTGGTGTTGAAGTAGAGTCAGAATGCTCCTTGGTTTGGTGTTGAAGTAGACTCAATGCCCCTTGGTTTGGTGTTGAAGTAGACTCAGAATGCTCCTTGGTTTGGTGTTGAAATGTACTCAGAATGCCCCTTGGTTTGGTGTTGAAGTAGACTCAGAAATCCCCTTTGTTTGGTGTTGAAGTAGACTCAGAATACCCCTTGGTTTGGTGTTGAAGTAGACTCAGAATGCTCCTTGGTTTGGTGTTGAAGTAGACTCAATGCCCCTTGGTTTGGTGGTGAAGTAGACTCAATGCCCCTTGGTTTGGTGTTGAAATGTACTCAGAATGCCCCTTGGTTTGGTGTTGAAATGTACTCAGAATGCCCCTTGGTTTGGTGTTGAAGTAGACTCAGAAATCCCCTTTGTTTGGTGTTGAAGTAGACTCAGAATTCCCCTTGGTTTGGTGTTGAAATGTACTCAGAATGCTCCTTGGTTTGGTGTTGAAGTAGACTCAGAAATCCCCTTTGTTTGGTGTTGAAGTAGACTCAGAATTCCCCTTGGTTTGGTGTTGAAATGTACTCAGAATGCCCCTTGGTTTGGTGTTGAAGTAGACTCAGAAATCCCCTTTGTTTGGTGTTGAAGTAGACTCAGAATTCCCCTTGGTTTGGTGTTGAAATGTACTCAGAATGCCCCTTGGTTTGGTGTTGAAGTAGACTCAGAAATCCCCTTTGTTTGGTGTTGAAGTAGACTCAGAATTCCCCTTGGTTTGGTGTTGAAATGTACTCAGAATGCCCCTTGGTTTGGTGTTGAAGTAGACTCAGAATGCTCCTTGGTTTGGTGTTGAAGTAGACTCAATGCCCCTTGGTTTGGTGGTGAAGTAGACTCAATGCCCCTTGGTTTGGTGTTGAAATGTACTCAGAATGCCCCTTGGTTTGGTGTTGAAGTAGACTCAGAATTCCCCTTGGTTTGGTGTTGAAATGTACTCAGAATGCTCCTTGGTTTGGTGTTGAAGTAGACTCAGAAATCCCCTTTGTTTGGTGTTGAAGTAGACTCAGAATTCCCCTTGGTTTGGTGTTGAAATGTACTCAGAATGCCCCTTGGTTTGGTGTTGAAGTAGACTCAGAATGCTCCTTGGTTTGGTGTTGAAGTAGACTCAATGCCCCTTGGTTTGGTGGTGAAGTAGACTCAATGCCCCTTGGTTTGGTGTTGAAATGTACTCAGAATGCCCCTTGGTTTGGTGTTGAAATGTACTCAGAATGCCCCTTGGTTTGATGTTGAAGTAGACTCAGAATTCCCCTTGGTTTGGTGTTGAAATGTACTCAGAATGCTCCTTGGTTTGGTGTTGAAGTAGACTCAGAAATCCCCTTTGTTTGGTGTTGAAGTAGACTCAGAATTCCCCTTGGTTTGGTGTTGAAATGTACTCAGAATGCCCCTTGGTTTGGTGTTGAAGTAGACTCAGAAATCCCCTTTGTTTGGTGTTGAAGTAGACTCAGAATTCCCCTTGGTTTGGTGTTGAAATGTACTCAGAATGCCCCTTGGTTTGGTGTTGAAATGTACTCAGAATGCCCCTTGGTTTGATGTTGAAGTAGACTCAGAATTCCCCTTGGTTTGGTGTTGAAATGTACTCAGAATGCCCCTTGGTTTGGTGTTGAAGTAGACTCAGAAATCCCCTTTGTTTGGTGTTGAAGTAGACTCAGAATGCTCCTTGGTTTGGTGTTGAAGTAGACTCAGAATGCTCCTTGGTTTGGTGTTGAAGTAGACTCAATGCCCCTTGGTTTGGTGGTGAAGTAGACTCAATGCCCCTTGGTTTGGTGTTGAAATGTACTCAGAATGCCCCTTGGTTTGGTGTTGAAGTAGACTCAGAATTCCCCTTGGTTTGGTGTTGAAATGTACTCAGAATGCTCCTTGGTTTGGTGTTGAAGTAGACTCAGAAATCCCCTTTGTTTGGTGTTGAAGTAGACTCAGAATTCCCCTTGGTTTGGTGTTGAAATGTACTCAGAATGCCCCTTGGTTTGGTGTTGAAGTAGACTCAGAAATCCCCTTTGTTTGGTGTTGAAGTAGACTCAGAATACCCCTTGGTTTGGTGTTGAAGTAGACTCAGAATGCTCCTTGGTTTGGTGTTGAAGTAGACTCAATGCCCCTTGGTTTGGTGGTGAAGTAGACTCAATGCCCCTTGGTTTGGTGTTGAAATGTACTCAGAATGCCCCTTGGTTTGGTGTTGAAATGTACTCAGAATGCCCCTTGGTTTGGTGTTGAAGTAGACTCAGAAATCCCCTTTGTTTGGTGTTGAAGTAGACTCAGAATTCCCCTTGGTTTGGTGTTGAAATGTACTCAGAATGCCCCTTGGTTTGGTGTTGAAGTAGACTCAGAAATCCCCTTTGTTTGGTGTTGAAGTAGACTCAGAATTCCCCTTGGTTTGGTGTTGAAATGTACTCAGAATGCCCCTTGGTTTGGTGTTGAAGTAGACTCAGAAATCCCCTTTGTTTGGTGTTGAAGTAGACTCAGAATTCCCCTTGGTTTGGTGTTGAAATGTACTCAGAATGCCCCTTGGTTTGGTGTTGAAGTAGACTCAGAATGCTCCTTGGTTTGGTGTTGAAGTAGACTCAATGCCCCTTGGTTTGGTGGTGAAGTAGACTCAATGCCCCTTGGTTTGGTGTTGAAATGTACTCAGAATGCCCCTTGGTTTGGTGTTGAAGTAGACTCAGAATTCCCCTTGGTTTGGTGTTGAAATGTACTCAGAATGCTCCTTGGTTTGGTGTTGAAGTAGACTCAGAAATCCCCTTTGTTTGGTGTTGAAGTAGACTCAGAATTCCCCTTGGTTTGGTGTTGAAATGTACTCAGAATGCCCCTTGGTTTGGTGTTGAAGTAGACTCAGAATGCTCCTTGGTTTGGTGTTGAAGTAGACTCAATGCCCCTTGGTTTGGTGGTGAAGTAGACTCAATGCCCCTTGGTTTGGTGTTGAAATGTACTCAGAATGCCCCTTGGTTTGGTGTTGAAATGTACTCAGAATGCCCCTTGGTTTGATGTTGAAGTAGACTCAGAATTCCCCTTGGTTTGGTGTTGAAATGTACTCAGAATGCTCCTTGGTTTGGTGTTGAAGTAGACTCAGAAATCCCCTTTGTTTGGTGTTGAAGTAGACTCAGAATTCCCCTTGGTTTGGTGTTGAAATGTACTCAGAATGCCCCTTGGTTTGGTGTTGAAGTAGACTCAGAAATCCCCTTTGTTTGGTGTTGAAGTAGACTCAGAATTCCCCTTGGTTTGGTGTTGAAATGTACTCAGAATGCCCCTTGGTTTGGTGTTGAAATGTACTCAGAATGCCCCTTGGTTTGATGTTGAAGTAGACTCAGAATTCCCCTTGGTTTGGTGTTGAAATGTACTCAGAATGCCCCTTGGTTTGGTGTTGAAGTAGACTCAGAAATCCCCTTTGTTTGGTGTTGAAGTAGACTCAGAATGCTCCTTGGTTTGGTGTTGAAGTAGACTCAGAATGCTCCTTGGTTTGGTGTTGAAGTAGACTCAATGCCCCTTGGTTTGGTGGTGAAGTAGACTCAATGCCCCTTGGTTTGGTGTTGAAATGTACTCAGAATGCCCCTTGGTTTGGTGTTGAAGTAGACTCAGAATTCCCCTTGGTTTGGTGTTGAAATGTACTCAGAATGCTCCTTGGTTTGGTGTTGAAGTAGACTCAGAAATCCCCTTTGTTTGGTGTTGAAGTAGACTCAGAATTCCCCTTGGTTTGGTGTTGAAATGTACTCAGAATGCCCCTTGGTTTGGTGTTGAAGTAGACTCAGAATGCTCCTTGGTTTGGTGTTGAAGTAGACTCAATGCCCCTTGGTTTGGTGGTGAAGTAGACTCAATGCCCCTTGGTTTGGTGTTGAAATGTACTCAGAATGCCCCTTGGTTTGGTGTTGAAATGTACTCAGAATGCCCCTTGGTTTGATGTTGAAGTAGACTCAGAATTCCCCTTGGTTTGGTGTTGAAATGTACTCAGAATGCTCCTTGGTTTGGTGTTGAAGTAGACTCAGAAATCCCCTTTGTTTGGTGTTGAAGTAGACTCAGAATTCCCCTTGGTTTGGTGTTGAAATGTACTCAGAATGCCCCTTGGTTTGGTGTTGAAGTAGACTCAGAAATCCCCTTTGTTTGGTGTTGAAGTAGACTCAGAATTCCCCTTGGTTTGGTGTTGAAATGTACTCGGAATGCCCCTTGGTTTGGTGTTGAAGTAGACTCAGAATGCTCCTTGGTTTGGTGTTGAAGTAGACTCAATGCCCCTTGGTTTGGTGGTGAAGTAGACTCAATGCCCCTTGGTTTGGTGTTGAAATGTACTCAGAGTGCCCCTTGGTTTGGTGTTGAAATGTACTCAGAATGCCCCTTGGTTTGATGTTGAAGTAGACTCAGAATTCCCCTTTGTTTGGTGTTGACGTAGATACATCTCAAATGTCTGTTCCCTACATAGTGCACTACTTTTGACCAGGGCCCATATAAGTCTGGGCCCAGGTTCCCAGAAGCATCTCAAGGCTAAGTTAATGGTTAGAATCTTCATAGGAGCATCGCTAAATCTCTGAGCTGTTTCCCAGAAACCGTCGTTAGTGAAGTTGAAGGCTTTTCGTTTAGCGACTGCCTCAGACCACTCGTAGAACAGCTAACAGCTAGCTTTCTGACCTTCCGCATCACTTTATACACAGAAGAGATCTGCTAAACATAGAATCAAATCAAATGTATTTATAAAGCCCTTCTTACATCAGCTGATATCTCAGAGTGCTGTACAGAGGGCCTCCCGGGTGGCACAGTGGTTTAGGGCACTGCATCGCAGCGCTAGCTGTGCCACCAGAGACCCTGGTTTCGCGCCCACGCTCTGTCGCAGCCGGCCGCGACCGGGAGGCCCGTGGGGCGACGCACAGTTAGGAAGGGTTTGGCCGGTAGGGATATTCGAGCCTCATCGCGCACCAGCAACTCCTGTTGCGGGCCGGGCCGGGCGCAGTGCGCGCTAACCAAGGTCGCCAGGTGCACAGTGTTTCCTCTAACACATTGGTGCAGCTGGCATCCGGGTTGGATGCGCGTTGTGTTAAGAAGCAGTGTGGCTTGGTTGGGTTGGGTTGTGTTTTGTAGGACTTTCGACCTTCGTCTCTCCAGAGCCCGTATGAGACAAGATAGTAACTATTAACTATTAATAATTGGATAC
This sequence comes from Oncorhynchus mykiss, assembly GCF_013265735.2. NCBI lineage: Eukaryota > Metazoa > Chordata > Actinopteri > Salmoniformes > Salmonidae > Oncorhynchus > Oncorhynchus mykiss. Next base: position 1,477,319 of record NC_048587.1, on the reverse strand, counting down.
TACGAAATTGGGGAGAAAAGGTATATTTTTTTAAGTGCTGTACAGAAACCCAGCCTAAAACCCCAAACAGCAAGCAATGCAGGTGTAGAAGCAATGACGCTGTTTATCTGTCTCTGTGACCACCGATAATTTGGGAACGAAGTTCACTCTGAACACAAAGTTGCCCAACGTCTTTACAATTGAACAAACCGAGGATAAACATATGCTTCAAATGAAAACCGAGATGACTGCATAAAAAACTCCAAATACAGATATATTTAAATCATATTGAAATTAATATAATGTTGAACAAATCATCTATTTGTAGTTGGCACCTCGATATACAGTGTTGCATGATGATGTGCCAAATACATCTGTGATTGAGTGCATTATTATACGGTAGGCATTAGAATAAGCTGCCTCAATATTTGCAGCCGTTTAGGTGATAATCTCTGTAGGAGCTGATCCGTCATCAGTATTGTGGAATAATTGTAATGTTAAGGTAAGATTGGAATGGAGTAAAGCTGATCCTAGAACAGCGATGCCCTTTCCTTCGATCCCGTCAGTATCGACACTATGCTCTAACGACGCACTTAGTGACCGTTCTGTCTGCGTGGTGTTTGGGGAAAAGCATGTTACAGCTTTGGCCGTTGTAGGAAAGATGTTAAAACACTCCTAAGTTCCATCGCTATGGGGAAACCAGGCCCAGATCAAAGGTAGTTCTATCGCTATGGGGAAACCAGGCCCAGATCAAAGGTAGTTCCATCGCTATGGGGAAACCAGGCCCAGGTCAAAGGTTGTTCAATCACTATGGGGAAACCAGGCCCAGATCAAAGGTAGTTCCATCACTATGGGGAAACCAGGCCCAGATCAAAGGTTGTTCCATCGCTATAGGGAAACCAGGCCCAGATCAAAGGTAGTTCCATCGCTATGGGGAAACCAGGTTGCTTCATCGCTATGGGGAAACCAGGCCCAGGTCAAAGGTTGTTCCATCGCTATGGGGAAACCAGTCCCAGGTCAAAGTTAGTTCCATCGCTATGGGGAAACCAGGTTGTTCCATCGCTGTGGGAAACCAGGCCCAGATCAAAGGTAGTTCCATCGCTATGGGGAAACCAGGCCCAGGTCAAAGGTTGTTCCATCGCTATGGGGAAACCAGGTTGTTCCATCGCTATGGGGAAACCAGGCCCAGGTCAAAGGTAGTTCCATCGCTATGGGGAAACCAGGCCCAGATCAAAGGTTGTTCCATCGCTATGGGGAAACCAGGCCCAGATCAAAGTTAGTTCCATCGCTATGGGGAAACCAGGTTGTTCCATCGCTATGGGGAAACCAGGCCCAGATCAAGGTAGTTCCATCGCTATGGGGAAACCAGGCCCAGATCAAGGTAGTTCCATCGCTATGGGGAAACCAGGCCCAGATCAAAGTTAGTTCCATCGCTATGGGGAAACCAGGTTGTTCCATCGCTATGGGGAAACCAGGCCCAGGTCAACGGAAGGGAATCAGCTGGTTTCATTCCAGTTGTGATTAGACTGAAGGGAATCAGCTGGTTTCATTCCAGTTGTGATTAGACTGAAGGCAAATCAGCTGGTTTCATTCCAGTAGACCAACCTCTGTCCTGGATAGATAGAGACTGTCCCATGATTACCAGGCAAGTCAGTTAAGAACAAATTCTTATTTTCAATGACGGCCTAGGAACAGTGGGTTAACTGTTGGTATGTTCGAGTACAATCTTTTTCTTTTTGGACCTCCAGACCACGGTGTGTGTGTCATGCCAAACCTTTAGCATGGATCTGCTCTGAAAACATCCCAAAGAATCAAATGACTACATCTGCTGTGACGAACGACGATCAATGAAAGGGCCACTGTTGTGTCGACATGAAACGAGAGAAGTCCTAGGTTAAATGGTTGGACTCTGTAGACTTATGAAATCTGTATAAGAGAGAGAGAGAGAGAGAGAGAGAGAGGGAGGGAGGGGGAGAGAGAGAGAGGGGGAGAGAGGAAAGTAACAGATGGTTTGTTGTTACAGGAAGTGCTCAGGTTAATGACTTCCCAGGAGTGCTTTCCATCCTGAGGAGAAAGGCCAGCTGTCATTAATGTCCATGTCAAGCTAATTAAAGGCTATACCCTGCTCCTCCCTCTATCGTTCCTATGGCTGTTAGAGTCCACCTCCCTGCTGCTGTATGGTTCCTATGGCTGTTAGATTTCACCCCCTGCTCCTCCCTCTATGGTTCCTCTGGCTGTTACAGAGTCCACCCCCTGCTGCTGTATGGTTCCTATGGCTGTTAGTCCACCCCCTGCTCCTCCCTCTCCTACAGGACTTTACCCTAATACTGACCTGGTTCTCCCAACAGGACTTTACCCTAATACTGACCTGGTTCTCCTACAGGACTTTATCCTAATATTGCCCTGGTTCTCCTACAGGACTTTACCCTAATACTGACCTGGTTCTCCTACAGGACTTTACCCTAATACTGACCTGGTTCTCCTATAGGACTTTACCCTAATACTGACCTGGTTCTCCTATAGGACTTTACCCTAATACTGACCTGGTTCTCCTACAGGACTTTACCCTAATACTGACCTGGTTCTCCTACAGGACTTTATCCTAATACTGGTTCTCCTACAGGACTTTACCCTAATACTGACCTGGTTCTCCTACAGGACTTTACCCTAATACTGACCTGGTTCTCCTACAGGACTTTACCCTAATACTGGTTCTCCTACAGGACTTTACCCTAATACTGACCTGGTTCTCCTACAGGACTTTACCCTAATACTGACCTGGTTCTCCTACAGGACTTTACCCTAATACTGACCTGGTTCTCCTACAGGACTTTACCCTAATACTGACCTGGTTCTCCTACAGGACTTTACCCTAATACTGACCTGGTTCTCCCAACAGGACTTTACCCTAATACTGACCTGGTTCTCCTACAGGACTTTACCCTAATACTGACCTGGTTCTCCCAACAGGACTTTACCCTAATACTGACCTGGTTCTCCTACAGGACTTTACCCTAATACTGACCTGGTTCTCCCAACAGAACTTTACCCTAATACTGACCTGGTTCTCCTACAGGACTTTACCCTAATACTGACCTGGTTCTCCTACAGGACTTTACTCTAATCTTATAAGTTTTGTATATTTTAATGGGACCATATAGTTTTGATAGATGCTTCATGTCTGCAGGTGCGGTTACGTTTTCAATAGTTATTATAAAAGACTTCGTCGATGTTCTGGGTTTGAATCTGGATTTGTGTGAACCTAAAAGGAGGAGGATGAAGGTGGATGGGTTCCTCAGAGATAAGTGCAGGGATTTTTCTGCCATTATAATCCTTGGGCAGGCTGCCAAAGCGTTTATTTTTCAGGTCGCCTAAGCCCTCAATATATATATTTTTTAAATACATTTTTGTGATGGCAGAACACATTCAGTGTAATCTTAAATGACGAAAAGCAGATATAAAGTGTATATATCATATTTGTTATATTATATTGTTATATTACAATATCTTTTTTGGGGAAAAATCACACAAACGTGTGTCCCTAGAGTCTCACAGTGCACTACTTTTGACCAGAGCCCTATTGAACGAGGTGGCGTTTGAGCCAACCAGGGCCAGTGGCACACATCACTGATTTATTTGCCTGTGTTTGTTTAGCTGATGGTTCTCATAGGTTGTAGTAGTCCGCCTGGTCAGGGACGACATTTCATTCATTTTGTAGATGTTTTTTATCCAGATTGACCTACAGGAGCAATTAGGTGTTAAGTGCCTTGCTCAAGGGCACTTAGACACATTTTTTTTTGTACCTAGTTGGTCAGGGATTCGAACCAGCGACTTTTAGGTTACTGGCCCAATGCTCTTAACCTCTATGCTACCTGCTACAAGTGGAACCGGCGTTCAGACAGGCCCTGATAGAGGCTCTAAGGAAGAACAGAGGAGTAGACAGACAGACGGACGGACGGACGGACAGACGGACAGAGGACTAGTGGGTCATCCTGGGGACTAACAGACAGAGGACTAGTGGGTCATCCTGGAGACTAACAGACAGACAGAGGACTAGTGGGTCATCCTGGGGACTAACAGACAGAGGACTAGTGGGTCATCCTGGAGACTTACAGACAGACAGAGGACTAGTGGGTCATCCTGGAGACTTACTGTTGACCAGGGCCCATAGGGTAGTGCACTACTGTTGACCAGGGCCCATAGGGTAGTACACTACTGTTGACCAGTGTAGTATGTATGTGATAGGGTGCCATTTATGACTCATCCAGGGAGTGTAATGTATTACCCAGAATTCACAGCCCAGCACACCAGAACCCCACCAGCCAATAGAGACAGAGACAGGCTGACTGAATGGAGGGAGACAGGCTGGCTGAATGGAGGGAGACAGGCTGGGTGAATGGAGGGAGACAGGCTGGCTGAATGGAGGGAGACAGGCTGGGTGAATGGAGGGAGACATGCTGGCTGAATGGAAGGAGACAGGCTGGCTGAATGGAGGGAGACAGGCTGGGTGAATGGAGAGATACAGGCTGGCTGAATGGAGAGAGACAGGCTGGCTGAATGGAGGGAGACAGGCTGGCTGAATGGAGGGAGACAGGCTGGCTGAATGGAGGGAGACAGGCTGGCTGAATGGAGGGAGACAGGCTGGCTGAATGGAGGGAGACATGCTGGCTGAATGGAGGGAGACAGGCTGGCTGAATGGAGGGAGACAGGCTGGCTGAATGGAGGGAGACAGGCTGGGTGAATGGAGGGAGACAGGCTGGCTGAATGGAGGGAGACAGGCTGGGTGAATGGAGGGAGACAGGCTGGCTGAATGGAGGGAGACAGGCTGGCTGAATGGAGGGAGACAGGCTGGCTGAATGGAGGGAGACAGGCTGGCTGAATGGAGGGAGACAGGCTGGCTGAATGGAGGGAGACAGGCTGGCTGAATGGAGGGAGACAGGCTGGCTGAATGGAGGGAGATAGGCTGGCTGAATGGAGGGAGACAGGCTGGCTGATTAAATTAAATGACAAAACAATCACAAAATAATTAAGTCGGAGCAAAACGGTGGCCATCCAGTACGATGACATCTTCCTACCAGTGAGGACTCTGAACAATCTCTCTCTCAATTCAATTTCAATTAAATTTCAATTCAATATCAATTCAATTTAAGGGTCTTTATTGGCAAAGCAAGTGAAATACATAATAAACAGAAGTGAAAAAAAAATGTTTATTTTTTTTATTTTTACAGGAAACATTACACAAAAGTTCCAAAAGAATAAAGACATTTCAAATGTGGTACTTCACCCAGTAGATATGGGAGTTTATCAAAATTGGATTTGTTTTCTAATTCTTTGTCGGTCTGTGTAATCTGAGGGAAATATGTCTCTCTAATATGGTCATACATTAGGCAGGAGGTTAGGAAGTGCAGCTCAGTTTCCACCTCATTTTGTGGGCAGTGAGCACATAGGCTGTCTTCTCTTGAGAGCCATGTCTGCCTACGGCGGCCTTTCTCAATAGCAAGGCTATGCTCACTGAGTCTCTACATAGTCAAAGCTTTCCTTAAGTTTGGGTCAGTGTCATCGGAAATTCATAATTCCTACATGTGTACATGTATCACTCAGTCTGTTTATAGGAATTTGTAAGATTCTTATTTGCACAAAATAGACAGAGACCAGTCTTATCAAAATTAGATAATAGTATTTATTCTCGGAGCGCGCTCCCATTGAACCACGAACAACAGTTTATATATAAAATATGACGTCATTGGTTATAGAATGAATCTCCTCCTCTCGATCAAGACAAAGCAGGTTAAAAAGTTTATTCCAACCCACTAGCGCCCTCCAGATACACCCTATATGAAGATTACTTCTGAAGTCACACCTTCATCTATCACCATTTTAGCAGACAGCTCCAGATAATGGAGCGGCAGGGTAGCCTAGTGGTTAGAGCGTTGCAAGTTCAAATCCCCGAGCTGGCAAGGTACAACATCGTTCTGTCGTTCTGCCCCTGAACAGGCAGTTAACCCACTGTTCCTAGGCTGTCATTGAAAATAAGAATTTGTTCTTAACTGACTTGCCTAGTAAAATAAAGGTAAAAAAAATGAAAACCTAGGGAGGCACTCACTGCCTTATCTGAACATCCCAGAGCTTAGTTGAGTCGGTTCAACCATAGGTTAACAACCTTTTTGCTCACTAAAAACCCACAACCAATGGGTTCTCCAACCTAGTTGGAATGATGTTTATCATGCTTCACAATCTCTTCCTTATGAACTAACATATTGTATATTGTAAAACAGGGTATAGTTTAATGAGTTATAGTTCTATTTAAATGTAGATATTGTTTAGTCATTATTCATAAAATTCTTCAGTCAGTCACAGTGGTCAGGTATTCTATCACTGTGTACTTTCTATTTAGGGCTAAATAGCATTCTTGTTTGCTCAATTTTTTTGTTCTTTCCAATGTGTCAAGTAATTATATTTTTTGTTTTCTCATTATTTGGTTGAGTCTAATTGTGTTGCTGTCCTGGGGCTCTGTAGGGTGTGTTTGTGTTTGTGAACCGAGCCCCAGGACCAGCTTGCTTAGGAGACTCTTCTCCAGGTTCATCTCTCCGTAGGTGATGGCTTTGTCATGCAAGGTTTGGGAATTGCTTCCTTTTAGGTGGTTGTCGAATTGACAGGCTCTTTTCTGGATTGTCATAATTAGTGGGTATCGGACTAATTCTGCTGTGCATTATTTGGTGTTTTCCAGCAGACATGTCAGCAGAGCTCTCATTCCTGTAGCAGCACATGACTCTAGCCCCAGCAGTTCTCTCCACCTCCCCCATCCCTTTATCCCTGCCAGTACAGCTCAGGTCCCTCACTGAGGATATTTTGGCAGAATTCTGCATGAAGAGTCTCAATTTGGTGTTTGTCCCATTTTGTGAATTCCTGGTTGGTGTGCGGACCCGAGACCTCACAACCATAAAGGGCAATGGGCTCTATAACTGATTTAAGTATTTTTAGCCAGATCCTAATTGGTATGTTGAATTTTATGTTCCATTTGATGGCATAGAATGCACTTATTGCCTTGTCTCTCAGCTCATTCACATGTATGTATAGTTTTTTTGTGTGCTCTAGGGCAACAGTGTCTAGATGGAATTTGTATTTGTGGTCCTGTTGACTGGACCTTTTTTGCAACACCCTTATGCTTGTCTTACTGAGATTTACTGTCAGGGCCCAGGTCTGTCAGGGCCCAGGTCTGACAAGGCCCAGGTCTGTCAGGGCCCAGGTCTGACAAGGCCCAGGTCTGTCAGGGCCCAGGTCTGTCAGGGCACAGGTCTGTCAGGGCACAGGTCTGTCAGGGCACAGGTCTGTCAGGGCACAGGTCTGTCAGGGCCCAGGTCTGTCAGGGCCCAGGTCTGACAGAATATGTGCAGAAGATCTAGGTGCTGCTGTAGGCCCTCCTTGGTTGGTGACAGAAGCACCAGATCATCTGCAAACAGTAGACATTTGACTTCAGAATCTAGTAGGTTGAGGCCGGCTGCTGCAGACTGTTGTAGTGCCTTGCCAATATATATATATTGAAGAGGGTGTGGCTTAAGTTGCATCCCTGTCTCACCCCACGGCCCTGTGGGAAGATTTTGTATATATTTTTTTTGTGGGGGGGGGGCAATTTTAGCCGTACGCTTGTTTGTGTACATGGGTTTTATAATGTTGTATGTTTTTCCCCCAACACCACTTTCCATCAATTTGTATGGCAGACCCCATGCCAATATAGTCAAAAGCTTTTTTTGAAATCAACAAGGCATGAGGAGACTTTGTTTTGGTTTATTTCTTTGTCAATTTGAGTGTGCAGGGTGAATACGTGGTCTGTCGTATGATAATTTCGTAAAAAGCCAATTTTACATTTGCTCAGTACATTGTTTTTCCTGAGGAAATGTACGAGTCTGCTGTTAAGGATAATGCAGAGGATTTTCCCCAGTTTGCTGTTGACACATATCCCACGGTAGTTATTGGGGGCATATCTCCACTTTTGTGGATTGGGGTGATCAGTCCTTGCTTCCAAATATTGGGCAAGATGCCAGAGCTAAGGATGATGTTAAAGAGTTTAAATTTAGCCAATTGGAATTTGTTGTCTGTGTATTTGATCATTTCATTTCGGATACCATCAACATTTTGTCCTGTAGCTCATTCAATGTAATTGGAGAAAACAGTGGGTTCTGGTAGTCGTTAATAGTTGATTCTAAGATTTGTATTTTATCATGTGTATGTTTTTGCTGTTTGTTCTTTGTTATAGAGCCAAAACGATTGGAGAAGTGGTTTACCCATACATCTCCATTTTGGATAGATAACTCTTCCTGTTGTTGTTTGTTTATTGTTTGCCAATTTTCCCAGAAGTGGTTTGATTCTATGGATTCTTCAATTACATTGAGCTGATTTCTGACGTGTTCCCTCTTTTTCAGTAGTGTATTTCTGTATTGTTTTAGTGATTCACCATAGTGAAGGTGTAGACTCAGGTTTTCTGGGTCTCTATGTTTTTGGTTTGACAGGTTTCTCAATTTCTTCATCAACATTGTCAATGTTGTTCATTTTCTTAGAATTTCTGCTTGAAATTTTAAAGATTTATAGGGATGCTGAGAGGTCAATTATACTGTTTAGGTTTTCAACTGCCAAGTTTATACCTTTACTATTACAGATAAATGTTTTGTCCAGGAAGATGTCTAAAAGGGATTGAATTTGTTGTTGCCTAATTGTTTTTTGGTAGGTTTCCAAACTACTTTCCTTCCATCTACAGCATTTCTTAATATTATTCAGTTCCTTTGGCTTTGATGCCTCATTGTTACGTTCCCCAGTTTATGTGTTGTAGTTTGTGTTTGTGCATGTGTTTATTTCAGGAAATGGCTTCCTGAAATCCCTCAAGCAGCTGATTGGTCGACTCCAGGGCTAATTGGAGAGCTGACCCCGCCCCCTCGTCAAGACACAGCTGTCTCCAATTACCCATTCCTTCAGAAGCTATATAAAAGCCAGTGTTCTGTTCAGGAGAGAGATATTTTTGCTGGGAGGTCATTGCAGAGCGATTGTTTGTGATAGAGATTTGCTGGGAGGTCATTGCAGAGCGATTGTTTGTGATAGAGAGATTTGCTGGGAGGTCATTGCTGAAAGTTGGTATGTTCTGTGAGTTTGTTGCTCAGGTAGAGCTTATTTGATGTCCTTTGTTTTTTTAGTTTGTTTGTGAAATTGTTTAATATTCTGTTTCATTTGTTCCCAGGGGGAAAGGGGAAGGCACCTTGGGAGTGTTTAGGCAAGAGGCCCGCGGGCATACATATACCCGTAGTATATTCACTGTCTAGGCACACTAGGGAAGACCTGGGCGGACCACCCCCTGTATTTTGGTTAGGGCACCAGGTGGTGCTAAATTAGGTAAAAGTGGTTAGGCAGGTAAGATAAGGAGAGGGGGCTTTGAGATTTACTTTCTTTGCTTTGGTTCCGTCCAGCCCCTTTTCCCCATATTACCGTGTACAGGAATAAAGTCCTTGTAAACAGTACCACATTCTGCCTGTTGTCATCCTTACTCGCACCTACAATCCATACCTTTTTCACTTCACGGAGAGTTTAGTTGTAGCAGGGTGTTGCGTTCCCTCTTCATAGAGGCGTGCGTAACACTCATGATTAAGTATTGCTCTGTTCAAGTAGACTGTGATTTTTCTGTGATCTGATAGGGATGTCAGTGGGCTGACTGTGAACGCTCTGAGAGACTCTGGGTTGAGGTCGGTGATAAAGTAGTCTACAGTACTACTGCCAATAGATGAGCTATAAGTGTACCTACCATAGGAGTCCCCTCGAAGCCTACCATTGACTATGTACATACCCAGCGTGCGACAGAGCTGTAGGAGTTGTGACCCATTTTTGTTAGTTATGTTGTCATAGTTGTGTCTAGGGGGGCACATGAAGGAGGAAATGCTGTCCAGATAGGTGTTTGTCCCCCTGTGTGCTGAGAGTGTCAGGTTCTTGTCCGGTTCTGGCATTTAGGTCGCCACAGACTAGTACATGTCCCTGGGCCTGGAAATTATTGATTTCCCCCTCCAGGATGGAGAAGCTGTCTTCATTAAAGTATGGGGATTCTAGTGGGGGGATATAGGTAGCACACAGTAGGACATTTTTAGAGTTTCTAGCCAAATGTAAAATTGTCCTATTTTGATTAATTTAATAGAGTGAGATAGGTCTGCTCTATACCACATTAGCATACCCCCTGAGTCTCTTCCCTGTTTCATACCTGGTAGTTTGGTGGATGGGACTACCAGCTCTCTGTAACCAAGAGGACAACCAGTGGGTCCGTCTCCTTTATACCATGTTTCACACCTGGTAGTTTGGTGGATTGGACTACCATCTCTATGTAACCTAGAGGACAACCAGTGGGTCCATCTCCTCTATACCAGGTTTCACACCTGGTAGTTTGGTGGATGGGACTACCAGCTCTCTGTAACCTAGATGGCAACCAGTGGGTCCATCTCCTCTATACCACCCACCTGGTAGTGTGGTGGATGGGACTACCATCTCTCTGTAACCTAGAGGACAACCAGTGGGTCCATCTCATCTATACCACCCACCTGGTAGTGTGGTGGATGGGACTACCAGCTCTCTGTAACCGAGAGGGCAACCAGTGGGTCCATCTCCTCTATACCATGTTTCCTGTAGGATTACAATGTCTTTATTCCTGATTTCTTTCTTTCTGTGTCTCTCTGTGTCTCTCTGTGTGTCTCTCCCTTTCTCTCTCTGTCTCTCTGTCTCTGTGTCTGTGTGTCTCTGTGTGTCTCTGTGTGTCTCTCTGTGTCTCTCTGTGTCTCTCTGTGTCTCTCTGTGTCTCTCTCTCTCTGTCTCTCTGTGTCTCTGTGTCTCTGTGTCTCTCTGTCTCTGTCTCTCGCTCTCTCGCTCTCTCGCTCTCTCGTCTTTAATGTCTGAGGAGTCCTTTTGATGTCTGGGGAGTCAGTTTGATGTCTGGGGAGTCAGTTTGATGTCTGAGGAGTCCGTTTGATGTCTGAGGAGTCCGTTTGATGTCTGAGGAGTCCGTTTGATGTCTGAGGAGTCCGTTTGATGTCTGAGGAGTCAGTTTGAATTTCTTTGATGTCTGAGGAGTCAGTTTGATGTCTGAGGAGTCAGTTTGATGTCTGAGGAGTCAGTTTGATGTCTGAGGAGTCAGTTTGATGTCTGAGGAGTCAGTTTGATATCTGAGGATTCCGTTTGATGTATAAGGAGTCAGTTTGATGTTTTTTAATGTCTGATTGAATATCATGCACATTGTCGATACCTTTTAATCCCCAGATGTGATTTATATTATTATTCCTATGTATGCCATCTCCTAACTCCCTCAACCCTGTCTGGCAGAGGATGGCTCAATGACAGATTAAACCACAGCCCTGCTGCCTGCCGTGTCATTGTGTTATTTTATCTTCTTTTCGCTCCAGGGAATCACCACCTAATCAACAGTAAGAGGTGATGTAGTGATCCTGTTATTAGATCTAATTTCTTAATGATTATCCAGATTAACGTTAGACGGAGGAAGGTCATCCCTCTCCTCGCTGTCCTCTCTTGTCCTCTCCCTCCAAACTTTCCTCTCCCCTCTCTCCTCTCCTCTCTCTCCTCTTCTCTCTCTCCTCTCCTCTCGTCTCTCTCCTCACTTTCCTCTCCTCTCTTGTCCTCTCCTCTCTCTCCTCTCTTGTCCTCTCCTCTCTCTCTCCCCTTTCCCCTCTCTCCTCTCTTGTCCTCTCCTCTCTCTCTCCTCTTTCCTCTCTTTCCTCTCCCCTCTTGTCCTTTCCTCTCTCACTCCTCTTTCCTCTCTCTCCTCGCTTGTCCTCTTCTCTCTCTCTGCTCTCCTCTGTTCTCTCTCCAACACAGTTTAGCTTGCTGCTGAATCAATTATAGTCCTGGAGGGAAGCTGTGAATACAACAACGGGCGGCGACCTCTGATGCTCTGAAAGTCGTTGCACTGAAACATTTTGCATCTTCTAAATCAGTCTTGCTCTCTCTTCAAACGGTCTGATAATGAATAAGAGCTATTTTAAATTAGAGCATCATGGCTGATGATAATGAATAAGGGTTATTTTGAATGAGAGCATCATGGCTGATAATATTGAATAAGGGGTATTTTAAATCAGAGCATCATGGCTGATGATAATGAATAAGGGTTATTTTGAATAAGAGCATCATGGCTGATGATAATGAATAAGGGTTATTTTGAATAAGAGCATCATGGCTGATGATAATGAATAAGGGTTATTTTGAATGAGAGCATCATGGCTGATAATATTGAATAAGGGTTATTTTAAATTAGAGCATCATGGCTGATGATAATGAATAAGGGTTATTTTGAATAAGAGCATCATGGCTGATGATAATGAATAAGGGTTATTTTGAATGAGAGCATCATGGCTGATAATATTGAATAAGGGGTATTTTAAATGAGAGCATCATGGCTGATGATAATGAATAAGGGTTATTTTGAATAAGAGCATCATGGCTGATAATATTGAATAAGGGGTATTTTAAATGAGAGCATCATGGCTGATAATATTGAATAAGGGTTATTTTAAATTAGAGCATCATGGCTGATAATATTGAATAAGGGTTGCAAATAAATTCATTAAAAATCATACAATGTGATTTTCTGGATTTTTTTTCTCATTTTGTCTGTCATAGTTGAAGTGTACCTATGATGAAAATTACAGGCCTCTCTCATATTTTTAAGTGGTAGAACTTGCACAATTGGTGGCTGACTAAATACTTTTTTGCCACACTGTATATAGATAGTCTTGATGACAGCTGTAACAAACCAGTTTCCTTGATGAAAGTGTTTTGTGGTTGTACAGTATCCTCAAACAATAGCATGGTATTGTTTCACTCTAATAGCTACTGTATATTGGACACTGCAGTTAGATTAACAATCATTTAGGCTTTCTGATGATATAAGACATTTCAATGTTCTGGAAAGTTGGCTGTTGTTTACAACACCATTCTAGTCACATATCGCATATTGAGCAGCAACTGCCCTGATTTCGGAATAACAAAATAATCACAAAATAATATAGTCGGAGCAAAACGGTGGCCATCCAGTACGACGACATCTTCCTACCAGTGAGGACTCTGAACAATCTCTCTCTCAATTCAATTTCAATTCAATTTCAATTCAATATCAATTAAATTTCAATTCAATATCAATTCAATATCAATTCAATTTAAGGGTCTTTATTGGCAAAGCAAGTGAAATACATAATAAACAGAAGTGAAAAAAAAACCTTTATTTTTTTATTTTTACAGGAAACATTACACAAAAGTTCCAAAAGAATAAAGACATTTCAAATGTGGTACTTCACCCAGTAGATATGGGAGTTTATCAAAATTGGATTTGTTTTCTAATTCTTTGTCGGTCTGTGTAATCTGAGGGAAATATGTCTCTCTAAATGGTCATACATTAGGCAGGAGGTTAGGAAGTGCAGCTCAGTTTCCACCTCATTTTGTGGGCAGTGAGCACATAGGCTGTCTTCTCGAGAGCCATGTCTGCCTACGGCGGCCTTTCTCAATAGCAAGGCATTGCTCACTGAGTCTCTACATAGTCAAAGCTTTCCTTAAGTTTGGGTCAGTGTCATCGGAAATTCATAATTCCTACATGTGTACATCAATTAAAATCACTCAGTCTATTTATAGGAATTTGTAAGATTCTTATTTGCACAAAATAGACAGAGACCAGTCTTATCAAAATTAGATAATAGTATTTATTCTCGGAAAGCGCTCCCATTGAACCACGAACAACAGTTTATATACAAAATATGACGTCATTGGTTATAGAATGAATCTCCTCCTCTCGATCAAGACAAAGCAGGTTAAAAAGTTTATTCCAACCCACTAGCGCCCTCCAGATACACCCTATATGAAGATTACTTCTGAAGTCACACCTTCATCTATCACCATTTTAGCAGACAGCTCCAGATAATGGAGCGGCAGGGTAGCCTAGTGGTTAGAGCGTTGGACTAGTAACCGAGAGGTTGCAAGATCAAATCCCCGATCTGGCAAGGTACAACATCTGTCGTTCTGCCCCTGTGAACCGAGCCCCAGGACCAGCTTGCTTAGGAGACTCTTCTCCAGGTTCATCTCTCTGTAGGTGATGGCTTTGTTATGGAAGGTTTGGGAATTGCTTCCTTTTAGGTGGTTGTCGAATTGACAGGCTGGATTTTCATAATTAGTGGCTATCGGACTAATTCTGCTGTGCATTATTTGGTGTTTTCCAGCAGACATGTCAGCAGAGCTCTCATTCCTGTAGCAGCACATGACTCTAGCCTCAGCAGTTCCCTCCACCTCCCCCATCCCTTTATCCCTGCCAGTACAGCTCAGGTCCCTCACTGAGGATATTTTGGCAGAATTCTGCATGAAGAGTCTCAATTTGGTGTTTGTCCCATTTTGTGAATTCCTGGTTGGTGTGCGGACCCGAGACCTCACAACCATAAAGGGCAATGGGCTCTATAACTGATTTAAGTATTTTTAGCCAGATTCTAATTGGTATGTTGAATTTTATGTTCCATTTGATGGCATAGAATGCACTTCTTGCGTTGTCTCTCAGCTCGTTCACATGTATGTATAGTTTTTTGTGTGCTCTAGGGCAACAGTGTCTAGATGGAATTTGTATTTGTGGTCCTGGTGACTGGACCTTTTTTGCAACACCCTTATGCTTGTCTTACTGAGATTTACTGTCAGGGCCCAGGTCTGTCAGGGCCCAGGTCTGTCAGGGCCCAGGTCTGTCAGGGCCCAGGTCTGACAGAATCTGTGCAGAAGATCTAGGTGCTGCTGTAGGCCCTCCTTGGTTGGGGACAGAAGCACCAGATCATCAGCAAACAAGACATTTGACTTCAGATCCTAGTAGGTTGAGGCCGGCTACTGCAGACTGTTGTAGTGCCTTGCCAATATATATATATTGAAGAGGTTGGGGCTTAAGCTGCATCCCTTTCTCACCCCACGGCCCTGTGGGAAGATTTGTGTTTTCTGGGACGATTTTAACCGCTTGTTTGTGTACATGGGTTTTATAATGTTGTATGTTTTTCCCCCAACACCACTTTCCATCAATTTGTATAGCAGACCCCATGCCAATATAGTCAAAAGCTTTTTTTGAAATCAACAAGGCATGAGGAGACTTTGTTTTGGTTTATTTCTTTGTCAATTCGAGTGTGCAGGGTGAATACGTGGTCTGTCGTATGATAATTTTGTAAAAATCCAATTTTACATTTGCTCAGTACATTGTTTTTCCTGAGGAAATGTACGAGTCTGCTGTTAAGGATAATGCAGAGGATTTTCCCCAGTTTGCTGTTGACACATATCCCACGGTAGTTATTGGGGGCATATCTCCACTTTTGTGGATTGGGGTGATCAGTCCTTGCTTCCAAATATTGGGCAAGATGCCAGAGCTAAGGATGATGTTAAAGAGTTTAAATTTAGCCAATTGGAATTTGTTGTCTGTGTATTTGATCGTTTCATTTCGGATACCATCAACACCACATGCCTTTTTGGGATGGAGGGTTTGTATTTTGTCCTGTAGCTCATTCAATGTAATTGGAGAATCCAGTGGGTTCTGGTCTTTAATAGTTGATTCTAAGATCTGTATTTTATCATGTGTATGTTTTTGCTGTTTGTTCTTTGTTATAGAGCCAAGAAGATTGGAGAAGTGGTTTATACATCTCCATTTTGGATAGATAACTCTTCCTGTTGTTGTTTGTTTAGTGTTTGCCAATTTTCCCAGAAGTGGTTTGATTCTATGGATTCTTCAATTACATTGAGCTGATTTCTGACGTGTTCCCTCTTTTTCAGTAGTGTATTTCTGTATTGTTTTAGTGATTCACCATAGTGAAGGTGTAGACTCAGGTTTTCTGGGTCTCTATGTTTTTGGTTTGACAGGTTTCTCAATTTCTTCATCAACATTGTCAATGTTGTTCATTTTCTTAGAATTTCTGCTTGAAATTTTAAAGATTTATAGGGATGCTGAGAGGTCAATTATACTGTTTAGGTTTTCAACTGCCAAGTTTATACCTTAACTATTACTATTTACTGACTCCGTTTGAATTTCTTTGATGTCTGAGGAGTCAGTTTGAATTTCTTTGATGTCTGAGTAGTCAGTTTGATGTCTGTGTAGTCAGTTTGATGTCTGGGGAGTCAGTTTGATGTCCTTTAATGTCTGAGGAGTCAGTTTGGTGTCTGAGGAGTCAGTTTGGTGTCTGAGGAGTCCGTTTGGTGTCTGAGGAGTCCGTTTGATGTCTGAGGAGTCCGTTTGATGTCTGAGGAGTCAGTTTGATGTTTTTTAATGTCTGAGGAAGTCAGTTTGATGTCTGAGCAGTCAGTTTGATGTCTAAGGACTCAGTTTGATGTCTGAGGAGTCAGTTTGATATCTGAGGATTCCGTTTGATGTATAAGGAGTCCGTTTGATGTCTGAGGAGTCTGTTTGATGTTTTTTAATGTCTGAGGAATTCAGTTTGATGTCTGAGCAGTCAGTTTGATGTCTGAGGACTCAGTTTGATGTCTGAGGAGTCAGTTTGATGTATAAGGAGTCAGTTTGATGTCTGAGGATTCCGTTTGATGTATAAGGAGTCAGTTTGATGTCTGAGGAGTCTGTTTGATGTCTGAGGAGTCAGTTTGATGTTTTTTCAATGTCTGAGGAAGTTAGTTTGATGTCTGAGCAGTCAGTTTGATGTCTAAGGACTCAGTTTGATGTCTGAGGAGTCCGTTTGAATTTCTTTGATGTCTGAGGAGTCAGTTTGATGTCTGAGGACTCAGTTTGATGTCTGAGGATTCCGTTTGATGTCTAAGGACTCAGTTTGATGTCTGAGGAGTCAGTTTGATATCTGAGGATTCCGTTTGATGTATAAGGACTCAGTTTGATGTCTGAGGATTCCGTTTGATGTCTAAGGACTCAGTTTGATGTCTGAGGAGTCAGTTTGATATCTGAGGATTCCGTTTGATGTATAAGGAGTCAGTTTGATGTCTGAGGAGTCCGTTTGATGTCTGAGGAGTCAGTTTGATGTTTTTTAATGTCTGAGGAAGTCAGTTTGATGTCTGAGCAGTCAGTTTGATGTCTAAGGACTCAGTTTGATGTCTGAGGAGTCAGTTTGATATCTGAGGATTCCGTTTGATGTATAAGGAGTCCGTTTGATGTCTGAGGAGTCTGTTTGATGTCTGAGGAGTCAGTTTGAATTTCTTTGATGTCTGAGTAGTCAGTTTGATGTTTTTTACTGTCTGAGGAATTCAGTTTGATGTCTGAGCAGTCAGTTTGATGTCTGAGGACTCAGTTTGATGTCTGAGGAGTCAGTTTGATGTATAAGGAGTCAGTTTGATGTCTGAGGATTCCGTTTGATGTATAAGGAGTCAGTTTGATGTCTGAAGAGTCCGTTTGATGTCTGAGGAGTCAGTTTGATGTTTTTTCAATGTCTGAGGAAGTTAGTTTGATGTCTGAGCAGTCAGTTTGATATCTAAGGACTCAGTTTGATGTCTGAGGAGTCCGTTTGAATTTCTTTGATGTCTGAGGAGTCAGTTTGATGTCTGAGGAGTCAGTTTGATATCTGAGGATTCCGTTTGATGTATAAGGAGTCAGTTTGATGTCTGAGGAGTCCGTTTGATGTCTGAGGAGTCAGTTTGATGTTTTTTAATGTCTGAGGAAGTCAGTTTGATGTCTGAGCAGTCAGTTTGATGTCTAAGGACTCAGTTTGATGTCTGAGGAGACAGTTTGATGTCTGAGGAGTCAGTTTGATGTTTTTTAATGTCTGAGGAAGTCAGTTTGATGTCTGAGCAGTCAGTTTGATGTCTAAGGACTCAGTTTGATGTCTGAGGAGTCAGTTTGATATCTGAGGATTCCGTTTGATGTATAAGGAGTCCGTTTGATGTCTGAGGAGTCTGTTTGATGTCTGAGGAGTCAGTTTGAATTTCTTTGATGTCTGAGTAGTCAGTTTGATGTTTTTTACTGTCTGAGGAATTCAGTTTGATGTCTGAGCAGTCAGTTTGATGTCTGAGGACTCAGTTTGATGTCTGAGGAGTCAGTTTGATGTATAAGGAGTCAGTTTGATGTCTGAGGATTCCGTTTGATGTATAAGGAGTCAGTTTGATGTCTGAAGAGTCTGTTTGATGTCTGAGGAGTCAGTTTGATGTTTTTTCAATGTCTGAGGAAGTTAGTTTGATGTCTGAGCAGTCAGTTTGATATCTAAGGACTCAGTTTGATGTCTGAGGAGTCCGTTTGAATTTCTTTGATGTCTGAGGAGTCAGTTTGATGTCTGAGGACTCAGTTTGATGTCTGAGGATTCCGTTTGATGTCTAAGGACTCAGTTTGATGTCTGAGGAGTCAGTTTGATATCTGAGGATTCCATTTGATGTATAAGGAGTCAGTTTGATGTCTGAGGAGTCCGTTTGATGTCTGAGGAGTCAGTTTGATGTTTTTTAATGTCTGAGGAAGTCAGTTTGATGCCTGAGGAGTCCGTTTGATTTCCGAGGAGTCAGTTTGATGTCTAAGGACTCAGTTTGATGTCTGAGGAGTCAGTTTGATGTCTGAGGAGTCAGTTTGATGTCCCTTAATGTCTGAGGAGTCAGTTTGATGTCTGAGGAGTCAGTTTGATGTTTTTTAATGTCTGAGGAAGTCAGTTTGATGTCTGAGGAGTCCGTTTTATTTCCGAGGAGTCAGTTTGATGTTTTTTAATGTCTGAGGAAGTCAGTTTGATGTCTGAGCAGTCAGTTTGATGTCTAAGGACTCAGTTTGATGTCTGAGGAGTCTGTTTGAATTTCTTTGATGTCTTAGGAGTCAGTTTGATGTCTGAGGAGTCAGTTTGATGTTTTTTAATGTCTGAGGAAGTCAGTTTGATGTCTGAGGAGTCCGTTTGAATTTCTTTGATGTCTGAGGAGTCCGTTTGATGTCTGAGGACTCAGTTTGATGTCTGAGGATTCCGTTTGATGTCTAAGGACTCAGTTTGATGTCTGAGGAGTCAGTTTGATATCTGAGGATTCCGTTTGATGTATAAGGACTCAGTTTGATGTCTGAGGATTCCGTTTGATGTCTAAGGACTCAGTTTGATGTCTGAGGATTCCGTTTGATGTATAAGGAGTCAGTTTGATGTCTGAGGAGTCCGTTTGATGTCTGAGGAGTCAGTTTGATGTTTTTTAATGTCTGAGGAAGTCAGTTTGATGTCTGAGCAGTCAGTTTGATGTCTAAGGACTCAGTTTGATGTCTGAGGAGTCTGTTTGAATTTCTTTGATGTCTGAGGAGTCAGTTTGATGTCTGAGGAGTCAGTTTGATATCTGAGGATTCCGTTTGATGTATAAGGAGTCAGTTTGATGTCTGAGGAGTCCGTTTGATGTCTGAGGAGTCAGTTTGATGTTTTTTAATGTCTGAGGAAGTCAGTTTGATGTCTGAGCAGTCAGTTTGATGTCTAAGGACTCAGTTTGATGTCTGAGGAGACAGTTTGATGTCTGAGGAGTCAGTTTGATGTTTTTTAATGTCTGAGGAAGTCAGTTTGATGTCTGAGCAGTCAGTTTGATGTCTAAGGACTCAGTTTGATGTCTGAGGAGTCAGTTTGATATCTGAGGATTCCGTTTGATGTATAAGGAGTCCGTTTGATGTCTGAGGAGTCTGTTTGATGTCTGAGGAGTCAGTTTGAATTTCTTTGATGTCTGAGTAGTCAGTTTGATGTTTTTTACTGTCTGAGGAATTCAGTTTGATGTCTGAGCAGTCAGTTTGATGTCTGAGGACTCAGTTTGATGTCTGAGGAGTCAGTTTGATGTATAAGGAGTCAGTTTGATGTCTGAGGATTCCGTTTGATGTATAAGGAGTCAGTTTGATGTCTGAAGAGTCTGTTTGATGTCTGAGGAGTCAGTTTGATGTTTTTTCAATGTCTGAGGAAGTTAGTTTGATGTCTGAGCAGTCAGTTTGATATCTAAGGACTCAGTTTGATGTCTGAGGAGTCCGTTTGAATTTCTTTGATGTCTGAGGAGTCAGTTTGATGTCTGAGGACTCAGTTTGATGTCTGAGGATTCCGTTTGATGTCTAAGGACTCAGTTTGATGTCTGAGGAGTCAGTTTGATATCTGAGGATTCCGTTTGATGTATAAGGAGTCAGTTTGATGTCTGAGGAGTCCGTTTGATGTCTGAGGAGTCAGTTTGATGTTTTTTAATGTCTGAGGAAGTCAGTTTGATGCCTGAGGAGTCCGTTTGATTTCCGAGGAGTCAGTTTGATGTCTAAGGACTCAGTTTGATGTCTGAGGAGTCAGTTTGATGTCTGAGGAGTCAGTTTGATGTCCCTTAATGTCTGAGGAGTCAGTTTGATGTCTGAGGAGTCAGTTTGATGTTTTTTAATGTCTGAGGAAGTCAGTTTGATGTCTGAGGAGTCCGTTTGATTTCCGAGGAGTCAGTTTGATGTTTTTTAATGTCTGAGGAAGTCAGTTTGATGTCTGAGCAGTCAGTTTGATGTCTAAGGACTCAGTTTGATGTCTGAGGAGTCCGTTTGAATTTCTTTGATGTCTTAGGAGTCAGTTTGATGTCTGAGGAGTCAGTTTGATGTTTTTTAATGTCTGAGGAAGTCAGTTTGATGTCTGAGGAGTCCGTTTGAATTTCTTTGATGTCTGAGGAGTCCGTTTGATGTCTGAGGACTCAGTTTGATGTCTGAGGATTCCGTTTGATGTCTAAGGACTCAGTTTGATGTCTGAGGAGTCAGTTTGATATCTGAGGATTCCGTTTGATGTATAAGGACTCAGTTTGATGTCTGAGGATTCCGTTTGATGTCTAAGGACTCAGTTTGATGTCTGAGGATTCCGTTTGATGTATAAGGAGTCAGTTTGATGTCTGAGGAGTCCGTTTGATGTCTGAGGAGTCAGTTTGATGTTTTTTAATGTCTGAGGAAGTCAGTTTGATGTCTGAGCAGTCAGTTTGATGTCTAAGGACTCAGTTTGATGTCTGAGGAGTCCGTTTGAATTTCTTTGATGTCTTAGGAGTCAGTTTGATGTCTGAGGAGTCAGTTTGATGTTTTTTAATGTCTGAGGAAGTCAGTTTGATGTCTGAGGAGTCCGTTTGAATTTCTTTGATGTCTGAGGAGTCCGTTTGATGTCTGAGGACTCAGTTTGATGTCTGAGGATTCCGTTTGATGTCTAAGGACTCAGTTTGATGTCTGAGGAGTCAGTTTGATATCTGAGGATTCCGTTTGATGTATAAGGACTCAGTTTGATGTCTGAGGATTCCGTTTGATGTCTAAGGACTCAGTTTGATGTCTGAGGATTCCGTTTGATGTATAAGGAGTCAGTTTGATGTCTGAGGAGTCCGTTTGATGTCTGAGGAGTCAGTTTGATGTTTTTTAATGTCTGAGGAAGTCAGTTTGATGTCTGAGCAGTCAGTTTGATGTCTGAGGACTCAGTTTGATGTCTGAGGAGACAGTTTGATGTATAAGGAGTCAGTTTGATGTCTGAGGATTCCGTTTGATGTATAAGGAGTCAGTTTGATGTCTGAAGAGTCCGTTTGATGTCTGAGGAGTCAGTTTGATGTTTTTTCAATGTCTGAGGAAGTTAGTTTGATGTCTGAGCAGTCAGTTTGATATCTAAGGACTCAGTTTGATGTCTGAGGAGTCCGTTTGAATTTCTTTGATGTCTGAGGAGTCAGTTTGATGTCTGAGGACTCAGTTTGATGTCTGAGGATTCCGTTTGATGTCTAAGGACTCAGTTTGATGTCTGAGGAGTCAGTTTGATATCTGAGGATTCCGTTTGATGTATAAGGAGTCAGTTTGATGTCTGAGGAGTCCGTTTGATGTCTGAGGAGTCAGTTTGATGTTTTTTAATGTCTGAGGAAGTCAGTTTGATGTCTGAGCAGTCAGTTTGATGTCTAAGGACTCAGTTTGATGTCTGAGGAGTCAGTTTGATGTCTGAGGAGTCAGTTTGATGTTTTTTAATGTCTGAGGAAGTCAGTTTGATGTCTGAGCAGTCAGTTTGATGTCTAAGGACTCAGTTTGATGTCTGAGGAGTCAGTGTAATATCTGAGGATTCCGTTTGATGTATAAGGAGTCCGTTTGATGTCTGAGGAGTCTGTTTGATGTCTGAGGAGTCAGTTTGAATTTCTTTGATGTCTGAGTAGTCAGTTTGATGTTTTTTACTGTCTGAGGAATTCAGTTTGATGTCTGAGCAGTCAGTTTGATGTCTGAGGACTCAGTTTGATGTCTGAGGAGTCAGTTTGATGTATAAGGAGTCAGTTTGATGTCTGAGGATTCCGTTTGATGTATAAGGAGTCAGTTTGATGTCTGAAGAGTCTGTTTGATGTCTGAGGAGTCAGTTTGATGTTTTTTCAATGTCTGAGGAAGTTAGTTTGATGTCTGAGCAGTCAGTTTGATATCTAAGGACTCAGTTTGATGTCTGAGGAGTCCGTTTGAATTTCTTTGATGTCTGAGGAGTCAGTTTGATGTCTGAGGACTCAGTTTGATGTCTGAGGATTCCGTTTGATGTCTAAGGACTCAGTTTGATGTCTGAGGAGTCAGTTTGATATCTGAGGATTCCGTTTGATGTATAAGGAGTCAGTTTGATGTCTGAGGAGTCCGTTTGATGTCTGAGGAGTCAGTTTGATGTTTTTTAATGTCTGAGGAAGTCAGTTTGATGTCTGAGCAGTCAGTTTGATGTCTAAGGACTCAGTTTGATGTCTGAGGAGTCCGTTTGATGTCTGAGGAGTCAGTTTGATGTCCCTTAATGTCTGAGGAGTCAGTTTGATGTCTGAGGAGTCAGTTTGATGTTTTTTAATGTCTGAGGAAGTCAGTTTGATGTCTGAGGAGTCCGTTTGATTTCCGAGGAGTCAGTTTGATGTTTTTTAATGTCTGAGGAAGTCAGTTTGATGTCTGAGCAGTCAGTTTGATGTCTAAGGACTCAGTTTGATGTCTGAGGAGTCCGTTTGAATTTCTTTGATGTCTTAGGAGTCAGTTTGATGTCTGAGGAGTCAGTTTGATGTTTTTTAATGTCTGAGGAAGTCAGTTTGATGTCTGAGGAGTCCGTTTGAATTTCTTTGATGTCTGAGGAGTCCGTTTGATGTCTGAGGAGTCCGTTTGAATTTCTTTGATGTCTGAGGAGTCAGTTTGATGTTTTTTAATGTCTGAGGAAGTGGGTTTGATGTCTGAGCAGTCAGTTTGATGTCTAAGGACTCAGTTTGATGTCTGAGGAGTCAGTTTGATGTCTGAGGAGTCCGTTTGATGTATAAGGAGTCCGTTTGATGTCTGAGGAGTCAGTTTGAATTTCTTTGATGTCTGAGTAGTCAGTTTGATGTCTGAGGAGTCAGTTTGAATTTCTTTGATGTCTGAGTAGTCAGTTTGATGTCTGAGGAGTCAGTTTGATGTCTGAGCAGTCAGTTTGATGTCCTGTAATGTCTGAGGAGTCAATTTGATGTCTGAGGACTCAGTTTGATGTCCGAGGACTCAGTTTGATGTCTGAGGACTCAGTTTGATGTCTGAGGACTCAGTTTGATGTCTGAGGACTCAGTTTGATGTCTGAGGAAGCAGTTTGATGTCTGAGGAGTCACTTTGATGTCTGAGGAGTCAGTTTGATGTCTGGGGAGTCAGTTTGGTGTCTGAGGAGTCAGTTTGATGTCTGAGGAGTCAGTTTGGTGTCCTTTAATGTCTGAGGAGTCAGTTTGATGTCTGAGGAGTCAGTTTGATGAACACCTTCAGTACCAGAAGTAAAATGGATGGAAAAGTCCAGTGCCTCTCTTGGGAAGCAAATCATTAATCAAATTATTTGGCCGAAGGTCCTTTGATGTCTGCTACTGTTTGAATATCATGCACATTGTCGATACCTTTTAATCCCCAGATGTGATTTATATTATTATTCCTATGTATGCCGTCTCCTAACTCCCTCAACCCTGTCTGGCAGAGGATGGCTCAATGACAGATTAAACCACAGCCCTGCTACCTGCCTTGTCATTGTGTTATTTTATCTTCCTTTCGCTCCAGGGAATCACCACCTAATCAACAGTAAGAGGTGATGTAGTGATCCTGTTATTAGATCTAATTTCTTAATGATTATCCAGATTAACGTTAGACGGAGGAAGGTCATCCCTCTCCTCGCTGTCCTCTCTTGTCCTCTCCCTCCAAACTTTCCTCTCCCCTCTCTCCTCTCCTCTCTCTCCTCTTCTCTCTCTCCTCTCCTCTCGTCTCTCTCCTCACTTTCCTCTCCTCTCTTGTCCTCTCCTCTCTCTCCTCTCTTGTCCTCTCCTCTCTCTCTCTCCTTTCCCCTCTCTCCTCTCTTGTCCTCTCCTCTCTCTCTCCTCTTTCCTCTCTTTCCTCTCCCCTCTTGTCCTCTCCTCTCTCTCTCCTCTTTCCTCTCTCTCCTCGCTTGTCCTCTTCTCTCTCTCTGCTCTCCTCTGTTCTCTCTCCAACACAGTTTAGCTTGCTGCTGAATCAATTATAGTCCTGGAGGGAAGCTGTAAAATACAACAACGGGCGGCGACCTCTGATGCTCTGAAAGTCGTTGCACTGAAACATTTTGCATCTTCTAAATCAGTCTTGCTCTCTCTTCAAACGGTCTGATAATGAATAAGAGCTATTTTAAATTAGAGCATCATGGCTGATGATAATGAATAAGGGTTATTTTGAATGAGAGCATCATGGCTGATAATATTGAATAAGGGTTATTTTAAATGAGAGCATCATGGCTGATGATAATGAATAAGGGTTATTTTGAATGAGAGCATCATGGCTGATAATATTGAATAAGGGGTATTTTAAATGAGAGCATCATGGCTGATGATAATGAATAAGGGTTATTTTAAATGAGAGCATCATGGCTGATGATAATGAATAAGGATTATTTTGAATGAGAGCATCATGGCTGATAATATTGAATAAGGGTTATTTTAAATGAGAGCATCATGGCTGATAATATTGAATAAGGGTTATTTTAAATTAGAGCATCATGGCTGATGATAATGAATAAGGGTTATTTTAAATTAGAGCATCATGGCTGATAATAAATAAGGGTTATTTTAAATGAGAGCATCATGGCTGATGATAATGAATAAGGGTTATTTTGAATGAGAGCATCATGGCTGATAATATTGAATAAGGGTTATTTTAAATTAGAGCATCATGGCTGATGATATTGAATAAGGGTTGCAAATAAATTCATTAAAAATCATACAATGTGATTTTCTGGATTTTTTTTCTCATTTTGTCTGTCATAGTTGAAGTGTACCTATGATGAAAATTACAGGCCTCTCTCATATTTTTAAGTGGTAGAACTTGCACAATTGGTGGCTGACTAAATACTTTTTTGCCACACTGTATATAGATAGTCTTGATGGCAGCTGTAACAAACCAGTTTCCTTGATGAAAGTGTTTTGTGGTTGTACAGTATCCTCAAACAATAGCATGGTATTGTTTCACTCTAATAGCTACTGTATATTGGACACTGCAGTTAGATTAACAATCATTTAGGCTTTCTGATGATATAAGACATTTCAATGTTCCGGAAAGTTGGCTGTTGTTTACAACACCATTCTAGTCACATATCGTATATTGAGCAGCAACTGCCCTGATTTCGGGACTCTGTTCCTGTAGAGGTTAACGATTTTAGCTCCTTGACTCTCTGTCAATCAGAGAAGATTACTGCTGCGACAAACATGTTGGCTCTAAGATGGCTTTTTGGGTGGGAAGGGAGGCGAGAGATGAGTGAACGAGAGGAGTGAACGAGAGAGCAGTTAATGACAGGAGGGAAAGAGAGAGAGGAGAGAGAGGAGAGAGCAGGAAGGAGAGAGGTGGGAGAGAGAGGAGAGCAGGAAGGAGAGAGCAGGAGGTAGATCAGGGAATGAGAGGAGAGTTAGAGGGTAGAGAGGGAAAAGAAGAAGAGGAGGGAGGGAAATTAGGAAGGGAATGGATGGAGAGGAGGAGGGGTGAGGAGGAGAGGTGAGGAGGAGAGGAGAGGACAGGTGAGGAGGAGAGGACAGGTGAGGAGGAGAGAATGAGGAGATGGATAGAGAATGGAGCCTGTATCCATCTGGCTGCCAAGCCCCTCCAGGAGAGAGCCAGGGGGAGGGAGAGGAGAGGAGAGGAGAGGAGAGGAGAGAAAATGGAGCCTGTATCCATCTGGCTGCCAAGCCCCTCCAGGAGAGAGCCAGGGGGAGGGATCCTCCTGATCCAAATGTCATCCCTGTTTTGGGATTATCCTGCATTTCCTGTCACTGATCTCTCCCTCTCTCTCTCTGTTATCTTTCTCAAACCCCCTGTTTACTGTATTCTGCCAGGGAATTCTAAAATACTTCTGGTTGATTGGTAGTTGTGAAAATCTGAAATAAAAAGTTATGAGCCACTGTAGCTTCCTCTGAGTATGTGGTGGTCCCTGGGTATGGGGTGGTCCCTGGGTATGGAGTGGTCCCTGAGTATGTGGTGGTCCCTGGGTATAGGGGGGTCCCTGGGTATGGGGTGGTCCCTGGGTTTGGGGTGGTCCCTGTGTATGGAGTGGTCCCTGTTTGGGGTGGTATCTGGGTATGGGGTGGTCCCTGGGTATGGGGGGGTCCCTGTTTGGGGCGGTCCCTGGGTATGGAGTGGTCCCTGTATGGGGTGGTATCTGGGTATGGGTGGTCCCTGGGTATGGAGTGGTCCCTGTTTGGGGTGGTATCTGGGTATGGAGTGGTCCCTGTTTGGGGTGGTCCCTGGTTATGGGGTGGTCCCTGGATATAGGGTGGTCACTGGGTATGGGGGGTCCCTGGGTATGGAGTGGTCCCTGTATGGGGTGGTATCTGGGTATGGAGTGGTATCTGGGTATGGGGTGGTATCTGGGTATGGAGTGGTATGGGGAAGAAAACAGAAACATTTACTCAACTTGATATGGCCCAACTTACCCTAAGGCAAACATTTTGACTATATTAGCCTACACAGCTACAAGGATGCACTTTCAAACTAGATTTAGGACCTCATATTGAAGCTAATAGAGGCCCCAACTGATGTTTATAACAATGTTAAAATGATCTACTTTGGTTTAGATACAAGCATAATGAAATCTCTAACACAATAAAATCATTTGACTTGGTGAAAATCTGTTGTTTTGGACCTAACTTGCTGGTCACTTTTTCCATGTGGTTTCATCCTTCAGACTCCATGAACTGATGACCTCTTCCTACATATTAGGACACATGATTAATTTGTGTGTTTCCTAGGAACAATGGTGACTAAATCTACCCCTTTGGTTCAACTTCCCCCTTTGGCTCAACTTCCCCCTTTGGCTCAACTTCCCCCTTTGGCTCAACTTCCCCCTTTGGCTCAACTTCCCCCTTTGGCTCAACTTCCCCCTTTGGTTCAACTTCCCCCTTTGGCTCAACTTCCCTCTTTGGCTCAACTTCCCCCTTTGGTTCAACTTCCCCCACTCTCCCCTGAGTATTTATGCTGCTGATTGAGCTTTTCCTTCAACCATCTCCTTTCTTTTCCAGATGGAAGATGTCATCGCTCATATGCAAGATGAGACAAATGGAATTCCTGTCCGCACAGTCAAGAGTTTTTTATCTAAAATCCCAAGTGTTTTTTCAGGTAAGATAATTTTTTTAATAGTTATAGTATAAATATGTGTGTGTGTTTGAGAGAGAGTGAGAGCGAAATAAAGAAATATATATATATATATATATATATATATATATATATATATATATACAGTTGAAGTCGAAAGTTTACATACACTGAGGTTGGAGTCATTAAAACTCGTTTTCAACCACTCCACAAATTTCTTGTCAACAAACTATAGTTTTGGCAAGTCGGTTAGGACATCTACTTTGTGCATGCCACAAGTCATTTTTCCAACGATTCTTTACAGATAGATTATTTCACTTATAACTCACTGTATCACAATTCATGTGGGTCAGAAGATTACATACACTAAGTTGACTGTGTCTTTAAACAGCTTGGAACATTTCTGAAAATGATGTCATGGCTTTAGAAGCTTCTGATAGGCTAATTGACATAATTTGAGTCAATTGGAGGTGTACCTGTGGATGTATTTCAAGGCCTACATTCAAACTCAGTGCCTCTTTGCTTGACATCATGGGAAAATCAAAAGAAATCAGCCAAGACCTCAGAAAATACATTTTAGACCTCCACAAGTCTGGTTCATCCTTGGGAGCAATTTACAAATGCCTGAAGGTGCCACGTTCATCTGTACAAACAACGGTACGCAAGTATAAACACCATGGAACCATGCAGTCGTCATACCACTCAGGGAGGAGACGTGTTCTGTCTCTTAGAGATGAACGTACTTTGGTGTGAAAAGTTCAAATCAATTCCAGAACAGCAGCAAAGGACCTTGTGAAGATGCTGGAGGAAACATGGGGACAAAAGTATCTATATCCACAGTAAAACGGGTCCTATATCAACATAAACAGCCTTCAGGTTAACAAGGAAGAAGCCACTGTCAAAACTGTCATAAAAAAGCCAGACTACAGTTTGCAACTGCACATGGGGACAAAGATTGTACTTTTTGGAGAAATGTCCTCTGGCCTGATGAAACAAAAATAGAACTGTTTGACCATAATGACCATCGTTATGTTTGGAGGAAAAAGGGGGAGGCTTGCAAGCCGAAGAACACCATCCCAGCTGTGAAGCACGGGGGTGGCAGCATCATGTTGTGGGGGTGCTTTGCTGCTGGAGGGACTGGTGCACTTCACAAAATAGATGACATCATGAGGTAGGAAAATTATGTGGATATATTAAGCAACATTTCAAGACATCAGTC
Organism: Oncorhynchus mykiss; assembly: GCF_013265735.2. Classification (NCBI taxonomy): domain Eukaryota; kingdom Metazoa; phylum Chordata; class Actinopteri; order Salmoniformes; family Salmonidae; genus Oncorhynchus; species Oncorhynchus mykiss. The sequence goes on along the minus strand of NC_048587.1, from coordinate 1,448,646 downwards.
AGGAAGTTAAAACTTGGTCGCAAATGGGTCTTCCAAATGGACAATGACCCCAAGCATCCTTCCAAAGTTGTGGCAAAATGGCTTAAGGACAACAAAGTCAAGGTATTGGAGTGCCATCACAAAGTCCTGACCTCAATGCTATAGAAAAATGTGTGGGCAGAACTGAAAAAGCGTGTGCGAGCAAGGAGGGCTAGAAACCTGACTCAGTTACACCAGCTCTGTCAGGAGGAATGGGCCAAAATTCACCCAACGTATTGTGAGAAGCTTGTGGAAGGCTACCCGAAACGTTTGACCCAAGTTTAACAATTTAAACTTCTGACCCACTGAGAATGTGATGAAAGAAATACAAGCTGAAATAAATCATTCTCTCTACTATTATTCTGACATTTCACATTCTTAAAATAAAGTGGTGATCCTAGCTGACCTAAGACAGGGAATTTCTACTAGGATTAAATGTCAGGAATTTTGAAAAACTGAGTTTTAATGTATTTGGCTTAGGTGTATGTAAACTTCCGACTTCAACTCTATATGTATATATTTAGAGAGAGGAAAATTAGATGGAGGCAGAGAGAGAGAAAGACCGGTTACATGACTGTCTGGGAAGAATGGGCAGATCAGACTGATGGGGGGAGGGGAGAGAGGGGGTGACAGTAACCAGGCGCTCTCTCTCCCACAGAGAAGAGAGGGGGAGTTGCTGGATGGTCACCCTTCACACCCTGCTGTAAATCTCTAGAGGGGGAGTTGCTGGATGGTCACCCTTCACACCCTGCCGTAAATCTCTAGAGGGGGAAACGTTCTCTCTCTACCCTTCAGTATTGGAATCAGAAGGTCTTTGTCTAGAGAGAGACTTTTGCCAAAAACTCTAACGTCCAAAAAGGGAGCTTTGGAACAACATGTCTAACATCTGAATATGGGATATGGTCAGTGGGGACCTAAAGAATAATAATGTCATATTGTTTTTCATTTTGTGATGTTATTAACTGTATGAACCAAATACTGTAACTGAACACCCCCTCTAGCTGTTATCCAATATGTTGGATGTAGGAGTCATAAGACAGAACTTATAATCATATCCTTTGCACATTAAATAGCCATGCCCTGAATGAGGTCAGAGAGCTTGTCAGCGTGATGGAATTGCCCTTTTTGACCAGAGTGCTTAAAAGGACTGACTAAGAATTTACATACCAGACCAGAAGATGTGAGACCGTGGTCCACACGTTGAAATGGTTAAAACTCTGAAATTCTCAACCTCAACACTAGATGAGAAGATAACCTCACCTACCAGACCAGGAAACGTGGAGTGTTCGCTCCATGTGGGAAATGGTTGAAACAACACGAGGTGAAGAAGATAAACTCACCAAACTATACCCGAACATGAACAGGCTGCAGCTGTCCATGTAAAGGGGTTCAAACTCTGAATATCCATACGAGTTAAGAACAAGTTCTGAACAAAAACAGCCCATTGGAGACCGGACAACTAAGAAGAAGGACATTGTGACATCTGGTGGACAACCAGAATATGTATAAGTGGCCATAGAGAGGCCAACAGAACCCCCTTTCAAGAAGGTTTGGTTTCAACAGAGATAGATGATGAACAACGGTATTCAAACACGTAAAAACATTCATTGCTTCTTATTACCAAAACGGGCGGCGGTTCGTGAGAAAGGTATATGATTAATGTAAAGACAGTCCTAGAATGTTTCCACGATAAATGTGCCTTTTTCTCTATGTATGTGTATTCTGTGTTATTATTTAGTTAGTTAGTAAATAGATAATTAAATACATTTTGTATAGTACTGAATGATATGCAAAGTTTGTGGTTCTTGCAGATCCAAGAAGGTTACGACTGTTCAGAATGAGACTGATATGAGGTAATGATTAATAAGTGACTGTAATCGATATATAACTTATATATATATATATATCTCTTCTAGAGTTACATTTTGGAGATGGTAATGGGTTAAACAATTTCTTCCGTGGTGCCCCCAAATCCCTAATGAGTTAAATGTTTAATTTAATCGGATAACAATTAAACATAGTGGATTCAATAAATAACAGTCATCAGGTTAATGTACGTCACTTCACAGTATACTAACCTCAACATTAAAACCTTCCAAATCCAAATTACCTGAATGGACTGGTGGAGCTGGACGGCTGTCTGAGAGAGCTGGCTGCTCTACGGACTGGTGGAGCTGGACGGCTGTCTGAGAGAGCTGGCTGCTCTACGGACTGGTGGAGATGGACGGATGTCTGAGAGAGCTGGCTGCTGAATGGATTGTGGAGATGGACGGCTGTCTGAGAGAGCTGGCTGCTCTACGGACTGGTGGAGATGGACGGATGTCTGAGAGAGCTGGCTGCTGAATGGATTGTGGAGATGGACGGCTGTCTGAGAGAACTGGCTGCTCTACGGACTGGTGGAGATGGACGGATGTCTGAGAGAGCTGGCTGCTGAATGGATTGTGGAGATGGATGGATGGCTGTCTGAGAGAGCTGGCTGCTCTACGGACTGGTGGAGATGGACGGATGTCTGAGAGAGCTGGCTGCTGAATGGATTGTGGAGATGGACGGCTGTCTGAGAGAGCTGGCTGCTCTACGGACTGGTGGAGATAGACGGATGTCTGAGAGAGCTGGCTGCTGAATGGATTGTGGAGATGGACGGCTGTCTGAGAGAGCTGGCTGCTGAATGGATTGTGGAGATGGACGGCTGTCTGAGAGAGCTGGCTGCTCTACGGACTGGTGGAGATAGACGGATGTCTGAGAGAGCTGGCTGCTGAATGGATTGTGGAGATGGACGGCTGTCTGAGAGAGCTGGCTGCTCTACGGACTGGTGGAGCTGGACCGCTGTCTGAGAGAGCTGGCTCCTCTACGGACTGGTGGAGATGGACGGATGTCTGAGAGAGCTGGCTGCTGAATGGATTGTGGAGATGGACGGCTGTCTGAGAGAGCTGGCTGCTCTACGGACTGGTGGAGCTGGACCGCTGTCTGAGAGAGCTGGCTGCTCTACGGACTGGTGGAGATGGACGGATGTCTGAGAGAGCTGGCTGCTAAATGGATTGTGGAGATGGACGGATGTCTGAGAGAGCTGGCTGCTCTACGGACTGGTGGAGATGGATGGCTGTCTGAGAGAGCTGGCTGCTCTATGTACTGGTGGAGCTGGACAGCTGTCTGAGAGAGCTGGCTGCTCTACGGACTGGTGGAGATGGATGGCTGTCTGAGAGAGCTGGCTGCTGAATGGACTGGTGGAGATGGACGGCTGTCTGAGAGAGCTGGCTGCTCTACGGACTGGTGGAGATGGACGGCTGTCTGAGAGAGCTGGCTGCTCTACGGACTGGTGGAGATGGAAGGCTGTCAGAGAGCTGGCTGCTCTACGGACTGGTTCAACAGACCATCAGTGGGTAATAACAGACCATCAGTCAGTAATAACAGATCAACAGACCATCAGTAGGTAATACCAGATCAACAGACCATCAGTAGGTAATATCAGATCAACAGTAACAGACCATCAGTAGGTAATATCAGATCAATAGACCATCAGTAGGTAATAACAGATCAATAGACCATCAGTAGGTAATATCAGATCAATAGACCATCAGTGGGTAATAACAGATCAACAGACCATCAGTAGGTAATAACAGATCAACAGTTACAGACCATCAGTAGGTAATAACAGATCAACAGTAACAGACCATCAGTAGGTAATAACAGATCAACAGTAACAGACCATCAGTAGGTAATAACAGATCAATAGACCATCAGTAGGTAATAACAGATCAACAGACCATCAGTAGGTAATAACAGATCAACAGTTACAGACCATCAGTAGGTAATAACAGATCAACAGTAACAGACCATCAGTAGGTAATAACAGATCAACAGTAACAGACCATCAGTAGGTAATAACAGACCATCAGTAGGTAATAACAGACCATCAGTAGGTAATAACAGACCATCAGTAGGTAATAACAGATCAATAGACCATCAGTAGGTAATAACAGACCATCAGTAGGTAATAACAGACCACCAGTAGGTAATAACAGACCATCAGTAGGTAATAACAGATCAGCAGTAACAGACCATCAGTAGGTAATAACAGATCAATAGACCATCAGTAGGTAATAACAGATCAATAGACCATCAGTAGGTAATAACAGGTCAACAGTAATAGACCATGAGTAGATAATATCAGATCAACAGATCATCAGTAGGTAATAACAGATCAACAGTAACATACCATCAGTAGGTAATAACAGACCATCAGTAGGTAATAACAGATCAACAGTAACAGACCATCAGTAGGTAATAACAGATCAATAGACCATCAGTAGGTAATAACAGACCATCAGTAGGTAATAACAGACCATCAGTAGGTAATAACAGACCATCAGTAGGTAATAACAGACCATCAGTAGGTAATAACAGACCATCAGTAAGTAATAACAGACCATCAGTAGGTAATAACAGATCAATAGACCATCAGTAGGTAATAACAGACCAACAGACCATCAGTAGGTAGTAACAGATCAATAGATCATCAGTAGGTAATAACAGATCAACAGTAACAGACCATCAGTAGGTAATAACAGACCATCAGGAGGTAATAACAGATCAATAGACCATCAGTCAGCCCATATTGACACTCTGACACACAAACAACTATTCTGCTTATGTTGACGCTGTCTGTTCTTCACACACCTGGTGTGTGTCCTGCTCCATGAGGGTTGAGGTGACAGCCCAGTGTCTGTCACCTGGTGTGTGTCCTGCTACATAAGGTTTGAGATGACAGCCCAGTGTCTGTCACCTGGTGTGTGTCCTGCTACATAAGGGTTGATAAGGCTGTAATTAAAGCCTAGTGCCTCTTCTGTTACTATAGTGATGTCTCAAATGGTACCCTGTTCCCTTTGTAGAGCACTTCTGTTGACCAGATTCCTATTCCCTATATAGAACACTACTTTAGACCAGAGCCCTATTCCCTATATAGAACACTACTGTTGACAAGAGTCATTTTCCCTATATAGATCACTACTGTTTACCAGGGCCCTATTCCCTATATAGAACACTACTGTTGACCAGAGCCCTATTCCCTATATAGAACACTACTGTTGACCAGAGCCCTATTACCTACATAGAACACTACTGTTGACCAGAGCCCTATTCCCTATATAGAACACTACTGCCCAGATCTGTCCAGGTTCTGTAATAACAATGAGTCCTGTTTTACCTTCCTGGTACAGTGCCTTGCGAAAGTATTCGGCCCCCTTGAACTTTGCGACCTTTTGCCACATTTCAGGCTTCAAACATAAAGATATAAAACTGTATTTTTTTGTGGAGAATCAACAACAAGTGGGACACAATCATGAAGTGGAACGACATTTATTGGATATTTCAAAATTTTTTAACAAATCAAAAACTGAAAAATTGGGCGTGCAAAATTATTCAGCCCCTTTACTTTCAGTGCAGCAAACTCTCTCCAGAAGTTCAGTGAGGATCTCTGAATGATCCAATGTTGACCTAAATGACTAATGATGATAAATACAATCCACATGTGTGTAATCAAGTCTCCGTATAAATGCACCTGCACTGTGATAGTCTCAGAGGTCCGTCAAAAGCGCAGAGAGCATCATGAAGAACAAGGAACACACCAGGCAGGTCCGAGATACTGTTGTGAAGAAGTTTAAAGCCGGATTTGGATACAAAAAGATTTCCCAAGCTTTAAACATCCCAAGGAGCACTGTGCAAGCGATAATATTGAAATGGGAGGAGTATCAGACCACTGCAAATCTACCAAGACCTGGCCGTCCCTCTAAACTTTCAGCTCATACAAGGAGAAGACTGATCAGAGATGCAGCCAAGAGGCCCATGATCACTCTGGATGAACTGCAGAGATCTACAGCTGAGGTGGGAGACTCTGTCCATAGGACAACAATCAGTCTTATATTACACAAATCTGGCCTTTAAGGAAGAGTGGCAAGAAGAAAGCCATTTCTTAAAGATATCCATAAAAAGTGTCATTTAAAGTTTGCCACAAGCCACCTGGGAGACACACCAAACGTGGAAGAAGGTGCTCTGGTCAGATGAAACCAAAATGGAACTTTTTGGCAACAATGCAAAACGTTATGTTTGGCGTAAAAGCAACACAGCTGAACACACCATCCCCACTGTCAAACATGGTGGTGGCAGCATCATGGTTTGGGCCTGCTTTTCTTCAGCAGGGACAGGGAAGATGGTTACAATTGATGGGAAGATGGATGGAGCCAAATACAGGACCATTCTGGACGAAAACCTGATGGAGTCTGCAAAAGACCTGAGACTGGGACGGAGATTTGTCTTCCAACAAGACAATGATCCAAAACATAAAGCAAAATCTACAATGGAATGGTTCAAAAATAAACATATCCAGGTGTTAGAATGGCCAAGTCAAAGTCCAGACCTGAATCCAATCGAGAATCTGTGGAAAGAACTGAAAACTGCTGTTCACAAATGCTCTCCATCCAACCTCACTGAGCTCAAGCTGTTTTGCAAGGAGGAATGGGAAAAAATGTCAGTCTCTCGATGTGCAAAACTGATAGAGACATACCCCAAGCGACTTACAGCTGTAATCGCAGCAAAAGGTGGCGCTACAAAGTATTAACTTAAGGGGGCTGAATAATTTTGCACGCCCAATTTTTCAGTTTTTGATTTGTTAAAAAAGTTTGAAATATCCAATAAATGTCGTTCCACTTCATGATTGTGTCCCACTTGTTGTTGATTCTTCACAAAAAAATACAGTTTTATATCTTTATGTTTGAAGCCTGAAATGTGGCAAAAGGTCGCAAAGTTCAAGGGGGCCGAATACTTTCGCAAGGCACTGTATATAATGATTACATACTGGAGGAGCTGATAGTAGTGCTGTCCATGGTGCTGAATCGAGCCTTGATTCTGGTAGCAGCTACTGTCAAGGAGCTGTTAGTAGTGCTGTCCATGGTGCTGAATGGAGCCTCGGTTCTGGTAGCAGCTACTGTCAATACTGTAGGAGCTGTTAGTAGTGCTGTCCATGGTGCTGAATGGAGACTTTTATATTAGAATCCTATGGGGCTATTAGAATCCTATGGGTCCATAGAGAGTCTGTTAGAATCCTATGGGTCCATAGAGAGTCTGTTAGAATCCTATGGGTCCATAGAGAGTCTGTTAGAATCCTATGGGTCCATAGAGAGTCTGTTAGAATCCTATGGGTCCATAGAGAGTCTGTTAGAATCATATGGATCCATAGAGAGTCTGTTAGAATCATATGGGTCCATAGAGTTTATTAGAATCATATGGGTCCATAGAGGGTCTATTAGAATCTTATGGGTCTGTTAGAATCTTATGGATCCATATAGTGTTTATTACAATAATATCTGTCTATAGAGTGTCTATTAGAATCATATGGGTCTATAGAGGGTCTGTTAGGATTCCATGGGTCCGTAGAGTGTTTGTGTGTGTGCATCTCTACAGTATATGTTTATGTGATTTAGATTGGTCCAGGTTTGTATTCAAGGCCTTGGATGTTATGCTGGCAAGGCCTTGCTTTTTGTTCACTGTGAAATTACATTGTAAAAACAATGCTCCATAGAATTTACACTGATTGTATGTCATTTTATTTGATAAGCTAACCGTGATTAAAGGCATTCAGGGAAATATAGGCCCTTGGCTTGTTTATCCAAACACAGCAGTTGGCTTTGTGTGTTCTGTATTCTAATCTACATTCTATTGTTGTCACTGCAGATTGACTGTCAGCCTCGCTTTTTAATTTATTCTGTAATGTTGTCTCTGCAGATTGACTCTGTCTTGTTTAATTTATTCTGTAATGTTGTCTCTGCAGATTGACTCTGTCTTGTTTAATTTATTCTGTAATGTAGTCTCTGCAGATTGACTCTGTCTTGTTTAATTTATTCTGTAATGTTGTCTCTGCAGATTGACTCTGTCTTGTTTAATTTATTCTGTAATGTTGTCTCTGCAGATTGACTCTGTCTTGTTTAATTTATTCTGTAATGAAGTCTCTGCAGATTGACTCTCAGACTTGCTTTTTAATTTATTCTGTAATGTAGTCTCTGTAGATTGACTCTTAGACTTGCTTTTTCATTTATTCTGTAATGTAGTCTCTGCAGATTGACTCTCAGACTTGCTTTCCACGTTATTCTGTCAGGTCCTTTAGAAATGGATTGGGGAGCGGTGAACATAAACTGTTAGGAGATTTGTTGCAGTAAGGAAAGGAGAGCTGTGGCGATGTTTCAGACTCACCTCTCCTTTAGATATGCATGGAACAATATACTATACATGAGAAGGGACATTTATGTAAAGTTATTTCAAAATGTTGTTTTTTCCGCTCACATGTTTTTGATACCAGCAGAAGCAGAATGTTGAGTGTTTTGTGTTGTGTCTTGCAGAATGTTGAGTGTTTTGTTTTGTCTTGTAGAAGCAGAATGTTGAGTGTTTTGTTTTGTCTTGCAGAAGCAGAATGTTGAGTGTTTTGTCTTGTAGAAGCAGAATGTTGAGTGTTTTGTCTTGTAGAAGCAGAATGTTGAGTGTTTTGTCTTGCAGAAGCAGAATGTTGAGTTTGTTTTGCAGAAGCAGAATGTTGAATGTTCTATGTTTTGTCTTGCAGAATGTTGACTGTTTTATGTTTTGTCTTGCAGAATGTTGAGTGTTTTATGTTTTGTCTTGCAGAATGTTGAGTGTTTTGTCTTGTAGAAGCAGAATGTTGAGTGTTTTTGTCTTGCAGAAGCAGAATGTTGAATGTTCTATGTTTTGTCTTGCAGAATGTTGAGTGTTTTATGTTTTGTCTTGCAGAATGTTGAGTGTTTTATGTTTTGTCTTGCAGAAGCAGAATGTTGAGTGTTTTGTCTTGTAGAAACAGAATGTTGAGTGGTTTGTCTTGTAGAAGCAGAATGTTGAGTGTTTTGTTTTGTCTTGTAGAAGCAGAATCTTGAGTGTTTTGTCTTGTAGAAGCAGAATGTTGAGTGTTTTGTCTTGCAGAAGCAGAATGTTGAGTTTGTTTTGCAGAAGCAGAATGTTGAATGTTCTATGTTTTGTCTTACAGAAGCAGAATGTTGAGTGTTTTATGTTTTGTCTTACAGAATGTTGAGTGTTTTATGTTTTGTCTTGCAGAATGTTGAGTGTTTTATGTTTTGTCTTGTAGAAGCAGAATGTTGAGTGTTTTATGTTTTGTCTTGTAGAAGCAGAATGTTGAGTGTTTTATGTTTTGTCTTGCAGAATGTTGAGTGTTTTATGTGTTGTATTGCAGAAGCAGAATGTTGAGTGTTTTGTTTTGTATTGCAGAAACAGAATGTTGAGTGTGTTGTATTGCAGAAGCAGAATGTTGAGTGTTTTGTTTTGTATTGCAGAAACAGAATGTTGAGTGTGTTGTATTGCAGAAGCAGAATGTTGAGTGTTTTGTTTTGTCTTGCAGAAACAGAATGTTGAGTGTGTTGTATTGCAGAAGCAGAATGTTGAGTGTTTTGTTTTGTATTGCAGAAGCAGAATGTTGAGTGTGTTGTATTGCAGAAGCAGAATGTTGAGTGTTTTGTTTTGTCTTGTAGAAGCAGAATGTTGATTGTTATGTTTTGTCTTGCAGAAACAGAATGTTGAGTGTGTTGTTTTGTCTTGCAGAAACAGAATGTTGAGTGTGTTGTATTGCAGAAGCAGAATGTTGAGTGTTTTGTTTTGTATTGCAGAAGCAGAATGTTGAGTGTTTTGTTTTGTCTTGCAGAAGCAGAATGTTGAGTGTTTTGTTTTGTATTGCAGAAGCAGAATGTTGAGTGTTTTATGTTTTGTCTTGTAGAAGCAGAATGTTGAGTGTTTTATGTTTTGTCTTGTAGAAGCAGAATGTTGATTGTTATGTTTTGTCTTGCAGAAACAGAATGTTGAGTGTGTTGTTTTGTCTTGCAGAAACAGAATGTTGAGTGTGTTGTATTGCAGAAGCAGAATGTTGAGTGTTTTGTTTTGTATTGCAGAAGCAGAATGTTGAGTGTTTTGTTTTGTCTTGCAGAAGCAGAATGTTGAGTGTTTTGTTTTGTATTGCAGAAGCAGAATGTTGAGTGTTTTATGTTTTGTCTTGCAGAAGCAGAATGTTGAGTGTTTTGTTTTGTCTTGCAGAAGCAGAATGTTGAGTGTTTTGTGTTTTGTCTTGCAGAAGCAGAATGTTGAGTGTTTTTGTCTTGCAGAAGCAGAATGTTGAGTGTGTTGTTTTGTCTTGCAGAATGTTGAGTTTTATATTATGTCTTGTAGAAGCAGAATGTTGAGTGTTTTATGTTTTGTCTTACAGAAGCAGAATGTTGAGTGTTGTATGTTTTGTCTTGCAGAATGTTGAGTGTTTTGTCTTGCAGAAACAGAATGTTGAGTGTGTTGTATTGCAGAAGCAGAATGTTGAGTGTTTTGTTTTGTCTTGTAGAAGCAGAATGTTGAGTGTTGAGTGTTTTATGTTCTGTCTTGCAGAAGCAGAATGTTGAGTGTTTTGTGTTTTGTCTTGCAGAAGCAGAATGTTGAGTGTTTTTGTCTTGCAGAAGCAGAATGTTGAGTGTGTTGTTTTGTCTTGCAGAATGTTGAGTGTTTTATATTATGTCTTGTAGAAGCAGAATGTTGAGTGTTTTATGTTTTGTCTTGCAGAATGTTGAGTGTTTTGTTTTGTCTTGCAGAAGCAGAATGTTGAGTGTTTTGTTTTGTCTTGCAGAAGCAGAATGTTGAGTGTTATGTTTTGTCTTGCAGAATGTTGAGTGTTTTGTTTTGTCTTGCAGAAGCAGAATGTTGAGTGTTTTATGTTTTGTCTTGCAGAATGTTGAGTGTTTTGTTTTGTCTTGTAGAAGCAGAATGTTGAGTGTTTTATATTATGTCTTGTAGAAGCAGAATGTTGAGTGTTTTGTTTTGTCTTGCAGAATGTTGAGTGTTTTGTTTTGTCTTGTAGAAGCAGAATGTTGAGTGTTTTATGTTTTGTCTTGCAGAAGCAGAATGTTGAGTGTTTTATATTATGTCTTGTAGAAGCAGAATGTTGAGTGTTTTGTTTTGTCTTGCAGAATGTTGAGTGTTTTGTTTTGTCTTGTAGAAGCAGAATGTTGAGTGTTTTATATTATGTCTTGTAGAAGCAGAATGTTGAGTGTTTTGTTTTGTCTTGCAGAATGTTGAGTGTTTTATGTGTTGTATTGCAGAAGCAGAATGTTGAGTGTTTTGTTTTGTATTGCAGAAACAGAATGTTGAGTGTGTTGTATTGCAGAAGCAGAATGTTGAGTGTTTTGTTTTGTATTGCAGAAACAGAATGTTGAGTGTGTTGTATTGCAGAAGCAGAATGTTGAGTGTTTTGTTTTGTATTGCAGAATGTTGAGTGTGTTGTATTGCAGAAGCAGAATGTTGAGTGTTTTGTTTTGTCTTGTAGAAGCAGAATGTTGATTGTTATGTTTTGTCTTGCAGAAACAGAATGTTGAGTGTGTTGTTTTGTCTTGCAGAAACAGAATGTTGAGTGTGTTGTATTGCAGAAGCAGAATGTTGAGTGTTTTGTTTTGTATTGCAGAAGCAGAATGTTGAGTGTTTTGTTTTGTCTTGCAGAAGCAGAATGTTGAGTGTTTTGTTTTGTATTGCAGAAGCAGAATGTTGAGTGTTTTATGTTTTGTCTTGTAGAAGCAGAATGTTGAGTGTTTTATGTTTTGTCTTGTAGAAGCAGAATGTTGATTGTTATGTTTTGTCTTGCAGAAACAGAATGTTGAGTGTGTTGTTTTGTCTTGCAGAAACAGAATGTTGAGTGTGTTGTATTGCAGAAGCAGAATGTTGAGTGTTTTGTTTTGTATTGCAGAAGCAGAATGTTGAGTGTTTTGTTTTGTCTTGCAGAAGCAGAATGTTGAGTGTTTTGTTTTGTATTGCAGAAGCAGAATGTTGAGTGTTTTATGTTTTGTCTTGCAGAAGCAGAATGTTGAGTGTTTTGTTTTGTCTTGCAGAAGCAGAATGTTGAGTGTTTTGTGTTTTGTCTTGCAGAAGCAGAATGTTGAGTGTTTTTGTCTTGCAGAAGCAGAATGTTGAGTGTGTTGTTTTGTCTTGCAGAATGTTGAGTTTTATATTATGTCTTGTAGAAGCAGAATGTTGAGTGTTTTATGTTTTGTCTTACAGAAGCAGAATGTTGAGTGTTGTATGTTTTGTCTTGCAGAATGTTGAGTGTTTTGTCTTGCAGAAACAGAATGTTGAGTGTGTTGTATTGCAGAAGCAGAATGTTGAGTGTTTTGTTTTGTCTTGTAGAAGCAGAATGTTGAGTGTTGAGTGTTTTATGTTCTGTCTTGCAGAAGCAGAATGTTGAGTGTTTTGTGTTTTGTCTTGCAGAAGCAGAATGTTGAGTGTTTTTGTCTTGCAGAAGCAGAATGTTGAGTGTGTTGTTTTGTCTTGCAGAATGTTGAGTGTTTTATATTATGTCTTGTAGAAGCAGAATGTTGAGTGTTTTATGTTTTGTCTTGCAGAATGTTGAGTGTTTTGTTTTGTCTTGCAGAAGCAGAATGTTGAGTGTTTTGTTTTGTCTTGCAGAAGCAGAATGTTGAGTGTTATGTTTTGTCTTGCAGAATGTTGAGTGTTTTGTTTTGTCTTGCAGAAGCAGAATGTTGAGTGTTTTATGTTTTGTCTTGCAGAATGTTGAGTGTTTTGTTTTGTCTTGTAGAAGCAGAATGTTGAGTGTTTTATATTATGTCTTGTAGAAGCAGAATGTTGAGTGTTTTGTTTTGTCTTGCAGAATGTTGAGTGTTTTGTTTTGTCTTGTAGAAGCAGAATGTTGAGTGTTTTATGTTTTGTCTTGCAGAAGCAGAATGTTGAGTGTTTTATATTATGTCTTGTAGAAGCAGAATGTTGAGTGTTTTGTTTTGTCTTGCAGAATGTTGAGTGTTTTGTTTTGTCTTGTAGAAGCAGAATGTTGAGTGTTTTATATTATGTCTTGTAGAAGCAGAATGTTGAGTGTTTTGTTTTGTCTTGTAGAAGCAGAATGTTGAGTGTTTTATATTATGTCTTGTAGAAGCAGAATGTTGAGTGTTTTGTTTTGTCTTGCAGAATGTTGAGTGTTTTGTTTTGTCTTGTAGAAGCAGAATGTTGAGTGTTTTGTTTTGTCTTGCAGGTTCTGACATTGTACAGTGGATGATCAAAAACCTGAACATTGATGATCAAGGTAAGATTTATTTTAATATTATTTACATTCAATGTGTCTGTTTTTGTTGTTGACGTATCATTGAAAATGTCAACAACTCAACTGTTCTTTAAATAATGTGTTGGTTTTCCTAATGAAGGATGTAAATGATTCAAACTCTACTTTCCTAGAAAATCCAGAATGTTCCAACAGGCATTGAAATACATTATTTTGTTTCCTCTGAAATGCTTCAGATTTTATTTTACACTCAATGCGATTTGATTTCAGTGCCATCAGCTCAATAGTCTTGATTTGTTGTCGCAATAGTCTTGACTTGTGGTATCAATAGTCTTGACTTGTTGTATCAATAGTCTTGCCTTTTTGTATCAATGTAATTTGCTCAATAACTTTGACTTGTATCAATAGTCTTGACTTGTTGTATCAATAGTCCTGACTTGTTGTAGCAATAGTATTGGCTTGTTGAATTAATGCCATTAGCTCAATAGTCTTGATTTTTTGTATCAATAGTCTTGACTTGTGGTATCAATGTCATTTGCTCAATAACTTTGATTTGTATCAATAGTCTTGACTTGTATCAATAGTCTTGACTTGTTGAATCAATGTAATTTGCTCAATAGTCTTGACTTGTATCAATAGTCTTGACTTGTTGTATCAATAGTCTTGACCTGTGGTATCAATGGTCTTGACCTGTGGTATCAGTAGTCTTGACTTGTATCAGTAGTCTTGACTTGTGTCAGTAGTCTTGACTTGTGTCAGTAGTCTTGACTTGTGTCAGTAGTCTTGACTTGTTGTATCAATAGTAGTGGATCAGTGTGTTTCTGAACACCTTTAATGGCCATGTCCTGCATTCTGGAGCTCAACATGGCCTTATAAAAACACATTTCCATCCACAGATTTTATGGAGTAAAGTCAGACAGTATAAAACAACATTATGACACACAGGACGTTTTGGTTCTATTGTATAAATACAGCTGGGATGGAAACAGGACGTTTTGGTTCTATTGTATAAATACAGCTGGGATGGAAACAGGACGTTTTGGTTCTATTGTATGAATACAGCTGGGATGGAAACAGGACGTTTTGGTTCTATTGTATAAATACAGCTGGGATGGAAACAGGACGTTTTGGTTCTATTGTCTAAATACAGCTGGGATGGAAACAGGACGTTTTGGTTCTATTGTATAAATACAGCTGTGATGGAAACAGGACGTTTTGGTTCTATTGTATAAATACAGCTGGGATGGAAACAGGACGTTTTGGTTCTATTGTCTAAATACAGCTGTGATGGAAACAGGATGTTTTGGTTCTATTGTATAAAAACCAATAGAAAATGAGTTTGTTTGATATGGCAGGATCTTTTTGTCACGCGATGATACGGTGTGTGATCCTCCCACTACGATTTAGGAAACCATGCAGTTTATTAGGCTGCAGATTAAATAAATTACGATGAACTTCACAGGGTGGTGAACGTGTATGGTGATGAACTTGATGCTCCTTTCCAATACATATCGAGGGTCTTATTCTGGTGACATGATGATCGATGCTTGACTGCCGTTTGACAAATAAAATATTCTTGCTCTTATCCATAATAATCTCATCAAGTACACTAGCATAGCTGCAGAGCTATATATGTGAGCTGTTGGCTAGAGTGCACATGCCAAGAACAGAGAAGGCATATTTTCCCCTCAATTCCCTATTCCCCTCAAACTCAATATCCTCTAACCCCCTCCCTCCCCTCAAACTCCATTTCCTCTAATCCCCCTCCCCTCAAACTCCATTTCCTCTAATCCCCCTCCCCTCAAACTCCATTTCCTCTAATCCCCCTCCCCTCAAACTCCATTTCCTCTAATCCACCTTCCCTCAAACTCCATTTCCTCTAATCCACCTCCCCTCAAACTCCATTTCCTCTAATCCCCCTCCCCTCAAACTCCATTTCCTCTAATCCCCCTCCCCTCAAACTCCATTTCCTCTAATCCACCTCCCCTCAAACTCCATTTCCTCTAATCCACCTCCCCTCAAACTTCATTTCCTCTAATCCCCCTCCCCTCAAACTCCATTTCCTCTAATCCTCTTCTCCTCAAACTCCCTTTCATCCAATCCTCTTCTCCTCAAACTCCATTTCTTCCAATCCTCCTCTCCTCAAACTCCCTCTCCCCTAGCTCTCCTTGAGTGACTCCTCTCCAGCTGAGCGATGAGCTGCTCTGCAGTCCCCTGGCACCTGGTCTGCCCAGCACAGCATCCCAGCTCCCAGCCATCAGCCCAGCACACGGCAGCTCCCAGCTGTGGACAGAGTAGAGGCTGAACCCCTCAAACCATGACCCTTCGTTTGATGAGCTTTAGAGCAGAGACTGGAGGGAGAGAGGGGGAGGGGAGGACAGCTCGGAAAGCCTTCTCACTGGTGCGAGGGGATGCTGGCTTTGAAGTGTCGCAGGAGGATAAAAAAACACTGTGTGTGGGCAAAATGGCACTCATTTCTGATGTAGCACTCTTTTTTTCCATTTCACTAGGCCAGAGGAAACTGCATCATGATGCTAGTAACCATATGCAAATACAACTGGACTCTAACGAAGGTTCAACCTCAAATGGTTAATTGGCTTTTTACCAATTTACCATACAACAGACCACGTATTCACCCTGCGCACTCTAATTGACAAGCAAACAAACCAAAACAAAGGCAAAGTCTTCTCATGCTTTGTTAATTTCAAAAAAGCTTTCAACTCAGTTTGGCATCAGGGTCACCTATACAAATTGATGGAAAGTGGTGTTGGGGGAAAACATACAACATTATAAAATTAATGTACACAAACAACAAGTGTGTGGTTAAAATTGGCTAAAAACACACACATTTCTTCCCACAGGGCCGTGGGGTGAGACAGGAATGCAGCTTAAGCCCCACCCTCTTCAATATATATATATATATATACAGTGCCTTGCGAAAGTATTCGGCCCCCTTGAACTTTGCGACCTTTTGCCACATTTCAGACTTCAAACATAAAGATATAAAACTGTATTTTTTTGTGAAGAATCAACAACAAGTGGGACACAATCATGGAGTGGAACGACATTTATTGGATATTTCAAACTTTTTTTTAACAAATCAAAAACTGAAAAATTGGGCGTGCAAAATTATTCAGCCCTTTTACTTTCAGTGCAGCAAACTCTCTCCAGAAGTTCAGTGAGGATCTCTGAATGATCCAATGTTGACCTAAATGACTAATGATGATAAATACAATTCACCTGTGTGTAATCAAGTCTCCGTATAAATGCACCTGCACTGTGATAGTCTCAGAGGTCCGTTAAAAGCGCAGAGAGCATCATGAAGTACAAGGAACACACCAGGCAGGTCCGAGATACTGTTGTGAAGAAGTTTAAAGCCGGATTTGGATACAAAAATATTTCCCAAGCTTTAAACATCCCAAGGAGCACTGTGCAAGCGATAATATTGAAATGGAAGGAGTATCAGACCACTGCAAATCTACCAAGACCTGGCCGTCCCTCTAAACTTTCAGCTCATACAAGGAGAAGACTGATCAGAGATGCAGCCAAGAGGCCCATGATCACTCTGGATGAACTGCAGAGATCTACAGCTGAGGTGGGAGACTCTGTCCATAGGACAACAATCAGTCGTATATTGCACAAATCTGGCCTTTATGGAAGAGTGGCAAGAAGAAAGCCATTTCTTAAAGATATCCATAAAAAGTGTCGTTTAAAGTTTGCCACAAGCCACCTGGGAGACACACCAAACATGTGGAAGAAGGTGCTCTGGTCAGATGAAACCAAAATTGAACTTTTTGGCAACAATGCAAAACGTTATGTTTGGCGTAAAAGCAACACAGCTGAACACACCATCCCCACTGTCAAACATGGTGGTGGCAGCATAATGGTTTGGGCCTGCTTTTCTTCAGCAGGGACAGGGAAGATGGTTAAAATTGATGGGAAGATGGATGGAGCCAAATACAGGACCATTCTGGAAGAAAACCTGATGGAGTCTGCAAAAGACCTGAGACTGGGACGGAGATTTGTCTTCCAACAAGACAATGATCCAAAACATAAAGCAAAATCTACAATGAAATGGTTCAAAAATAAACATATCCAGGTGTTAGAATGGCAAAAGGTGGCGCTACAAAGTATTAACTTCAGGGGGCTGAATAATTTTGCACGCCCAATTTTTCAGTTTTTGATTTGTTAAAAAAGTTTGAAATATCCAATAAATGTCATCCCACTTGTTGTTGATTCTTCACAAAAAAATACAGTTTTATATCTTTATGTTTGATGCCTGAAATGTGGCAAAAGGTCGCAAAGTTCAAGGGGGCCGAATACTTTCGCAAGGCACTGTATATATATATATATATAGGGCGCCTTAGCCTGTCTTCTCTTGAGAGTCAGGTCTGCCTATGTGCACACTGCACACAAAATGAGGTGGAAACTGAGCTCCACTTCCTGTTCTCCTGCCAAATGTATGACCATATTAGAGACACATATATGACCGACTGGCTCAAATTGGAATTTGAAGTTGTGTTTTTTACATTGGATAAAAGTAGTGACTCAGAGCTACAAAATGGTATATCATACACTTGATTTCAGGAACAATGGAAAGTAATTCTGCTTTGAAAGTTGACAAACTTGTAAACTCACTTTTGAGGAAATGGCCTTTGAATATTTTTGGTACCTACTGGAGAGCCCTTCTTTGTCTACACCCATTCAGCATCGTTCCCACCCTCTTAAGCTTTAGCCCCATCCATCTCTAATTGATCCGAGCGTTCTCAACTAACAACAGCAGTCAAGCACCCAAGCTAACTTGCTAGCTACTTCCAGACACAAATTATAGAACAGCTCCCTGAACATTACTCGCCCTAGCTTATCTGGTTAGGCTGTTATGTTATCCATAGTGTTGGTGACTGCAACTGTGCTGTCAGATCGTCCGTTCGTAAATTCAGAGCATTTCGCTCTCTGGGCGTTCAGGGTGCACACTGGACGCTCTGGCCGATTAGTAGGGTTGATCGAACGTTCTGACCTCACAACTGCATGTGCTGCTGGCAACAATTTAATTACGCTTTTTTGCTAACGTTTACTGACACCGTCCATATTCAACGGGTGTTGAGCGTTCGTAAATTCATCAGTTATTCTGCACTCTGTCACACTTAGATGAGAGTGCTCTGAAATCGGAGTAGATGGCCAGACTGAATTTACGAAAGCACCCAAAGTGGTTACTTGCATAGTGGAGTTAAGACATTTAGTTAGCTAGCTAGGGAAACAATTAACTATAATCCCAACTCATGTTACTACCTTGCATGAATCTGCAGATAGCTAACCAACCAGGTCCAATGTTAGCTAGCTAACATTAGGCTTTAACTAGTCAAGCAAATGGCTCTGAGATACGAATAATAAGATCATGCACGTAACATTAGCTAGCAGGCCAGCTAAAGTCAGCTAGCTAACAGTACACTTTAACTTGAAATTAAAAGACTATGACAAAATTATAAACGTGTCATTTCTGAAAATGAAGCTAGCTAGACTATCTTACCCATAACATAATGGATGGACGTGTGTCCTGTCGGTTGCCATGGTTGCCCTTAGTTTGAAGATGTAATCCAAAGACAGGTGTTTTACTCAAATTCCACTATTTCAAAACTCGGTCCTCCAGAAAGTGGAAAACGACACTTATGCAGTTTTACTACGCAATAAAAAAAAAATTAAATCACGTTAGAACGGATTACTTAAACATACTGACCTGCTGAAATAGACAGAAGCTATATGGCAGACCAATCCAAATTCATCTCAGCACACTCATTGTCTCAGCCAATCATGACCAGTCTCTCGGCATGTCCAGCCCACTCGTTGTCTCAGCCAATCATGGCCAGTCTCTCGGCATGTCCAGCAAAATCATTGTCTCAGCCAATCATGGCCAGTGGGAAGGTTGCCCACTTTTTTCTGTGGCTAAACCAACTAGGCTTGTAATTTAACAATTGTATTCATATTTACAGATGACTTACAAGTTTGTTATTAAGGCACATGAAAGTTCACGTTCGAGAAGGCCTTTCTGCTAAAAACGTTTTCGTTCAAATGGCTCTTCTGTGAAGTAGTGACCTGCGACATACGCCTAGTTTCCTGAGACAAGATACATATTTCCCTCAGATTACACAGACCCACAAAGAATTTGAAAAACAAATCTAATTTTGATCAACTCCCATATCTATTGGGTGAAATACCACTGTGTGCCATCACAGCAGCAAGATTTGTCACCTATTGCCACAAGAAAAGGGCAACCAGTGCAGTACAAACACCATCTCTCCACAGGAGAATAAGAGGGAGAGGGATAGAGAGAGAATCTGCAGCTCATCTGTGTGTGTGTGCCATGATTTGTGAGAGCAGCCTTACGGTGACGTACAGGTCTAATGAATAGCTGAAGGCAGACATCAAACACTTGACATTTAAAACCTTCAGCCTTTAAATCTTCCCAGGTGAGATCAGTTTTTTTCTACGGTTTAAATGAAAGGCTTTTTTCCCCCTCTGCTGATGATCTTTAAATCACATTAAAACTAGACTTTGTGATTCAAGATGGTAATGATTCAACTTCATAAACTCTGGCTGTTGGATAACATATGTATTTCCCTCCGAGCCATCATGGAACAACTGAACCAAATGGTTCTATTCCCTTTATAGTGCAAGATTTTAAAATTTGTTTTCGTACTTTTCCCCCTTTTTCTCCCCAATTAGTAGTTACAGTCTTGTCACATAACTGCAATTCCCCTACGGACACGGAAAAATGACCCTGCAAAGCCGTACTACTTCTCAATGTGTCGGAGGAAACACTGTACAACTGGCAACCGAAGTCAGCGGGCATGCGCCCGGCCCACCACAAGGAGTCGCTAGAGCGCGATGGGACAAGGACATCCCGGCCGGCCAAACCCTCCCCTAACCTGGGCCAATTGTGCACCGCCTCATGGGTCTCCCGGTCACGGCCGGCTGTGACACAGCCTGGGATCGAACCCGTGTCTTGAGTGACGCGATGCAGTGCCTTAGAACAGGTCTAAACGGCTTCCTCTACTACCTCTTCATTGTCTTCAATGACACCTGGATCAAGGCTGTGCAATTCGACACCTGGATCAAGGCTATATGATTCAACACCTGGATCAAGGCTGTATGATTTAGCCTCTAGACTAAGGCTTTATGAATGGACACCTGGGTCAAGGCTGTTTGAATGGACACCTGGGTCAATGCTGTTTGAATGGACACCTGGGTCAAGGCTGTATGATTCAACACCTGGGTCAAGGCTGTATGATTCAACACCTGGGTCAAGGCTGTATGATTCAACACCTGGGTCAAGGCTGTATGATTCGACACCTGGATCAAGGCTATATGATTCAACACCTGGATGGATCAAGGCTGTATGATTCAACACCTGGGTCAAGGCTGTATGATTCAACACCTGGGTCAAGGCTGTATGATTTAGCCTCTAGACTAAGGCTTTATGAATGGACACCTGGGTCAAGGCTGTATGAATTGACACCTGGGTCAAGGCTGTTTGAATGGACACCTGGGTCAAGGCTGTATGATTCAACACCTGGGTCAAGGCTGTATGATTCAACACCTGGGTCAAGGCTGTATGATTCAACACCTGGGTCAAGGCTGTATGATTCAACACCTGGGATCAAGGCTGTATGATTTAGCCTCTAGACTAAGGCTTTATGAATGGACACCTGGGTCAAGGCTGTATGCATTGACACCTGGGTCAAGGCTGTATGATTCAACACCTGGGTCAAGGCTGTATGATTCAAGACCTGGATCAAGGCTGTATGATTTAGCCTCTAGACTAAGGCTTTATGAATGGACACCTGGGTCAAGGCTGTATGAATTGACACCTGGGTCAAGGCTGTATGATTCAACACCTGGGTCAAGGCTGTATGATTCAACACCTGGGTCAAGGCTGTATGATTCAACACCTGGGTCAAGGCTGTATGATTCAACACCTGGGTCAAGGCTGTATGATTCGTTGCAAAGTGCCTTCAGAACACAAGAGACTGTGAGACTGTGCTGATGAGAGAGCACGAGACTGTGCTGATGTCACTCATCATACTTATGTGACACATAGTCCTTCATGACTTCTGTGGTGTAAGAGTTAAGGTCACCTACCTATCTGGCATCCAGTCAGTCAGCATGATTATGTCCTCACTCGTTTATAGGCTTTGTGGGTGAGACCTTGGATTGACCTTGAGGGGTCTAAACGGTAAAATATGGTAAAGGTTTGGGATGTGAGACCTTGGATTGACCTTGAGGGGTTTAGATGATAAAATATGGTAAAGGTTTGTGATGTGAGACCCTGAATTGACCTTGAGGGGTTTAAATGGTAAAATATGGTAAAGGTATGTGATGGATTTACCTTGAGGGGTTTAAATGGTCAAATATGGTAAAAGTTTGTGATGTGAGACCCTGGATTGACCTTGAGGGGTTTAAATGGTAAAATATGGTAAAGGTATGTGATGGATTGACCTTGAGGGGTTTAAATGGTAAAATATGGTAAAGGTTTGTGATGTGAGACACTGGATTGACCTTGAGGGGTTTAGTAAACTATGGTAAACTATGGTAAAACATCCTCTTGTTAAAACATTTCACAGTTTTCTTAGAACGGGTGATGACACACGTGAGTCAATCCTACACGGCATCGCCTTCAGAATGTTTAGCTTCTGGGGAAATGCATGGAACCTAGGTCACATTACAGACATCTGATAGAACGAGTTGTAGGATTGTCTGCCCCGCAGCAGCAGGTGTAGGCACAAGGGGAGAGGAGGAGGAGAGGAGTGGAGAGGAGAAGTGGAGTGGAGAAGAGAAGAGAAGAGAAGAGAAGAGGAGAGGAGGATGGGCGTGAGTCAGTCGCAGCCAGTCAAGGTCACCTAGTCAGACCAGTCACATCATTACACCTGGGGGTAACAGTAATAAATGGAAGAAGTTCCCTTGTTCTCTCTATGAAAACTCACTCTCTCTTATACTCTGGCCATGAGGAGAGAACTCATCTAGGAATTTATGACCTGCCTAACAGAGTCTGGTGTAGGGGGAAGAGAGAGGAGGATGGTGTTCGCTGTACCCAAAGAGGGTCACGTCATGACACCCTGGATTGTAAACTGTCATGGTCAAAACAGTAGCTAAAACAGTAGCTAAGATGGGGAGAAGTCTGTCTATAATAAAGCGCTACAAAAAGGGACTTGGGAAAATTGCAGTTGGCACAGAACAGGGCAGCACAGCTGGCCCTTAAATGTACATGGAGAGCTAACATTAATAATATGGATGTCAGTCTCTCCTGGATCAAAGTGGAAGAGAGATTGACTTCATCACTACTTGTATTGACATGTTGAAAGTTCAAAGCTGTCTGTTTAAACTGTTTACTGGCACATAGCTCAGACACCCATGCATACCCCATAAGACATGCCACCAGAGGTCTCTTCACAGTCCCCAAGTCCAGAACAGACTATGGGAGGTGCACAGCACAACATAGAGCCATGGCTGCATGGAACTGTATTCCACATCAAGTAACTCATGGAAGCAGTAAAATGAATATGTTAATATATTAATATGTGTTGCAGTAAAATTAGATTTAAAAAACAAAAGGCCTCCCGAGAAGCGCAGCGGTCAAAGGCATCGCAGTGCTTGATTCAGCACTACAGACCTGGGTTTGATCCCAGGCTGTGTCACAACCGGCCGCGACCAGGATTCCCATAGGGCGGTGCACAATTGGCACAGCGTTGTCCAGGTTAGGTAGAGGTTTTGGCCGAGAGGGCTTCACTTGACTCATTGCGCTCTAGCGACTCCTTGTGGTGGGCCAGCTTCCTGCAGGCTGACTCGGTCATCTGTGTTTCCTCCGGAACATTCCTCCGACACACTAGCTCCAGTTTAAGCTGGCGGGTGTGGTTTGGCGGGTCAAGTATCAGAGGACGCATAACTCGACCTAGGCATCTTTCACCCCACATCACTATCAGATTAGAGCCATAAGGGAGACTAGGCATCTACCACCCCACACCACTATCGGATTAGAGCCATAAGGGAGACTAGGCATCTACCACCCCACACCACTATCAGATTAGAGCCATAAGGGAGACTAGGCTTCTTCAACCCCATTACCACTATCAGATTAGAGCCATAAGGGAGTCTAGACATCTACCACTTCATTACCACTATCAGATTGGAGCCATAAGGGAAGACTAGGCTTCTACCACCCGACCTCCACTATCAGATTAGAGCCATAAAGGAGACAAGACATCTACTTCCCCAAAACAACTATCAGATTAGAGCCATGAGGGAGACTTGACATCTACCACTAACCAGATTAGAGCCATAAAAGAGACTAGACATCTACCAACCTACTACCACTATCAGATTAGAGCCATAAAGGAGCCTAGACATCTGCCACCCCACTTCCACTCTCAGATTAGAGCCAAAAGGGAGACTAGACATCTTCTAGACTAGACATCTTCCAACCCACAACAACTATCAGATTAAAGCCATAAGGGAGACTCGACATCTACCTCCCCACAACAACTATCAGATTAGAGCCATAAAGGAGACTCGACATCTACTACCCCATTACCACTATCAGATTAGAGCCATAAGGGAGTCTAGGTTTCTACCAGCCCACTTGACATCTACCACCTCATTTTAACTCTTAGATTAGAGCCATAAGGGAGACTAGACATCTACCACACTTCTAACACTTTCAGGTTGGAACCATAATGTGGACTAGACATCTACCACCCCACAACAAACATCATATTAGAGCAATAAGGGAGCCTAGACATCTACCACCCCACTCCCAGTATCAGATTAGAGCCATAAGGGAGACTCAAAATCTACCACCTCATTATAAATCTAAGCCCTCGCTTCATACTCGTCGCCAAACCCACTGGCTCCATGTCATCTACAAGACCCTGCTAGGTAAAGTCCCCCCTTATCTCAGCTCGCTGGTCACTATAGCATCTCCCACCTGTAGCACACGCTCTAGCAGGTATATCTCTCTAGTCACCCCCAAAACCAATTCTTTCTTTGGCCGCCTCTCCTTCCAGTTCTCTGCTGCCAATGACTGGAACGAACTACAAAAATCTCTGAAACTGGAAACACTTATCTCCCTCACTAGCTTTAAGCACCAACTGTCAGAGCAGCTCACAGATTACTGCACCTGTACATAGCCCACCTATAATTTAGCCCAAACAACTACCTCTTTCCCTGCTGTATTTAATTTATTTCTTTATTTTGCTCCTTTGCACCCCATTATTTTTATTTCTACTTTGCACATTCTTCCATTGTAAATCTACCATTCCAGTGTTTTACTTGCTATATTGTATTTACTTTGCCACCATGGCCTCTTTTGCCTTTACCTCCCTTCTCACCTCATTTGCTCACATTGTATATAGACTTGTTTATACTGTATTATCATTACCACTATCAGATTGGAGCCATAAGGGAAGACTAGGCTTCTACCACCCGACCTCCACTATCAGATTAGAGCCATAAAGGAGACTAAACATCTACCACCCCATTACCACTATCAGATTAGATCCATAAAGGAGACTAAACATCTACCACTTCATTACCACTATCAGATTAGATCCATAAAGGAGACTAGACATCTACCACCCCATTACCACTATCAGATTAGATCCATAAAGGAGACTAAACATCTACCACCCCATTACCACTATCAGATTAGATCCATAAAGGAGACTAGACATCTACCACCCCATTACCACTATCAGATTAGATCCATAAAGGAGACTAGACATCTACCACCCCATTACCACTATCAGATTAGATCCATAAAGGAGACTAGACATCTACCACCCCATTACCACTATCAGATTAGATCCATAAAGGAGACTAAACATCTACCACCCCATTACCACTATCAGATTAGATCCATAAAGGAGACTAAACATCTACCACCCCATTACCACTATCAGATTAGATCCATAAAGGAGACTAAACATCTACCACCCCATTACCACTATCAGATTAGAGCCATAAGGGAGACTAAACATCTACCACCCCATTACCACTATCAGATTAGATCCATAAAGGAGACTAAACATCTACCACCCCATTACCACTATCAGATTAGATCCATAAAGGAGACTAAACATCTACCACCCCATTACCACTATCAGATTAGATCCATAAAGGAGACTATACATCTACCACCCCACTTCCATTATCAGATTAGATCCATAAGGGAGACTAGACATCTACCACCCCATTACCACTATCAGATTAGATCCATAAAGGAGACTAAACATCTACCACCCCACTTCCATTATCAGATTAGATCCATAAGGGAGACTAGACATCTACCACCCCACTTCCATTATCAGATTAGATCCATAATGGAGACTAGACATTTACCACCCCAAGACAACTATCAGATTAAAGCCATAAGGGAGCCTAGACATCTACCACCCCGCAACAACTATCAGATTAGAGCCATAAAGTAGACTAGACATCTTCCACCTCACTACCACTATCAGATTAGAGCCATAAAGGATACTAGATGTCTACTACCCCACTACCACTATCATATTAGAGACATAAAGGAGACTAGACATCTACCACCCCACGACAACTATCAGATTAAAGCCATGAGGAAGAATAGACATCTACCACCCCGCAACAACTATCAGATTAGGAGGGGGCGCAATGTAATTTACATTTATTCTGGCAAAACATAATTTTCAACAGCACATAGATAGCAATCATCTCGCAAATTACATAAATTGTCACTAGACTATTAAAGCCTATCATATATCATGTAAGCCGTTTTAGAAATGCCATGCAGATGTTGTCGTGGAAATTTCCTCTATTTACCAAATCATGAGAGCAAACCACAACACAAGTCAGAGTTAGTTATCAAAGTCCATCTTTAATTATATGAGCTCTATCACAACCCTGTGACTCTCAGATCAATTCAGTGTCTATCAATGAATTCTCTGAGAGCCCCCACTACATTGCAACTGAGATCCTTTAATAGCAAAGATCCACCCCCCCTAGACGACATGACAAACCACAGGTCTTAGGAACTTACACAAAGATCCACCCCCCCTAGACGACATGACAAACCACAGGTCTTAGGAACTTACACAAAGAAAATACTTTACTTCAGAGAGGAGTATCCCCTAGCCAGACAGAGTTGGCTATAAATTATCGTTCAGTTTGGTCTCCTAAACAAAACTCTTATTTCGTCCTTGGTACAAAATGGTACCAAGACATTACCCCCACCCTATGATATATATCACATTGTCATTTAGATACAACCAATTCTAAATACAACCAATCCTCCATATCAACAGGCATATATCAAATCCATCCTATCTTGACAAGATCACAGAGACACCCTGACTGGCACACAGACATTGTGGAGCCAAGAGATACACGCTTGACCTCTCCCCTCTCTGCGGCCCAAATAACTTAGTCCTGACATAGGACAGATACTGCAACCCTGCCACAGTATTATACAAACACATTCTGATGAGAAGTAACTTACAAACATATGATGAATATAAATCATCTTACCTATGTTACCACCTAATTCTGATTATTCCTGAAACAATGTGTAGGATCAGGAACCAGCCTCCCGTTGGACAGTGACGGAAACTGGGCACAGTACAGTTTGACCAACCTACTGATATTCCGTGGGGTTGTTCAGCACGCAAAATGGTTTTTATATCAATGCCTCTCAAACACAGTTCCATGCTTTGTTGGACACTTGTAAGATCAGACAAGTAAAGATTAGGTCTTTTAGAAAGGTAAGGGGGGTCCACTTATCGATGCAGTCATGTCTTTAACATTAGAATCTGGGAAGAGTTCCATCCCTATCTGGAAGCCAATCATATCCCTGTTGTCTTTGATTGTGTAGCCCTGTACTGAGACTGAGCATGGAGGAAGGGGGAGGTATGGGTAGATTCTGAAATAGAATCCCTGTACTGAGACTGAGCATGGAGGAAGGGGGAGGTATGGGATCCTATGAGGGAGAGGGAGGGATCCTATGAGCCAGACTAATACCTAGGAGCTGCCCAACGGATGATCCAGACTAATACCTAGGAGCTGCCCAGCGAATGATCCAGACTAATACCTAGGAGCTGCCCAGCGAATGATCCAGACTAATACCTAGGAGCTGCCCAACGGATGATCCAGACTAATACCTAGGAGCTGCCCAGCGGATGATCCAGACTAATACCTAGGAGCTGCCCAACGGATGATCCAGACTAATACCTAGGAGCTGCCCAGAGAATGATCCTATGATCCAGACTAATACCTAGGAGCTGCCCAACGGATGATCCAGACTAATACCTAGGAGCTGCCCAGAGAATGATCCTATGATCCAGACTAATACCTAGGAGCTGCCCAGAGAATGATCCAGACTAATACCTAGGAGCTGCCCAGCGAATGATCCAGACTAATACCTAGGAGCTGCCCAGAGAATGATCCTATGAACCAGACTAATACCTAGGAGCTGCCCAGCGGATGATCCAGACTAATACCTAGGAGCTGCCCAGAGAATGATCCTATGAACCAGACTAATACCTAGGAGCTGCCCAGCGTATGATCCTATGAACCAGACTAATACCTAGGAGCTGCCCAGCATATGATCCTATGAACCAGACTAATACCTAGGAGCTGCCCAGTGTATGATCCAGACTAATACCTAGGAGCTGCCCAGCGTATGATCCAGACTAATACCTAGGAGCTGCCCAGTGTATGATCCAGACTAATACCTAGGAGCTGCCCAGCGTATGATCCTATGAACCAGACTAATACCTAGGAGCTGCCCAGCGTATGATCCTATGATCCAGACTAATACCTAGGAGCTGCCCAGTGTATGATCCTATGAACCAGACTAATACCTAGGAGCTGCCCAGTGTATGATCCTATGATCCAGACTAATACCTAGGAGCTGCCCAGTGTATGATCCTATGAACCAGACTAATACCTAGGAGCTGCCCAGTGAATGATCCTATGATCCAGACTAATACCTAGGAGCTGCCCAGTGTATGATCCAGACTAATACCTAGGAGCTGCCCAGTGTATGATCCAGACTAATACCTAGGAGCTGCCCAGTAAAGCCTATGTATGATCCTATGATCCAGACTAATACCTAGGAGCTGCCCAGTGAATTATCCTATGATCCAGACTAATACCTAGGAGCTGCCCAGCGTATGATCCTATGATCCAGACTAATACCTAGGAGCTGCCCAGTGAATTATCCTATGATCCAGACTAATCCCTAGGAGCTGCCCAACAGATGATCCTATGATCCAGACTAATACCTAGGAGCTGCCCAGCATATGATCCTATGATCCAGACTAATACCTAGGAGCTGACCAGTGTATGATCCAGACTAATACCTAGGAGCTGCCCAACAGATGATCCTATGATCCAGACTAATACCTAGGAGCTGCCCAGCATATGATCCTATGATCCAGACTAATACCTAGGAGCTGCCCAGCGAATGATCCTATGATCCAGACTAATACCTAGAAGCTGCCCAGCGAATGATCCTATGAACCAGACTAATACCTAGGAGCTGCCCAACAGATGATCCTATGATCCAGACTAATACCTAGGAGCTGCCCAGCGAATGATCCTATGATCCAGACTAATACCTAGGAGCTGCCCAGCGAATGATCCTATGAACCAGACTAATACCTAGGAGCTGCCCAACAGATGATCCTATGATCCAGACTAATACCTAGGAGCTGCCCAACAGATGATCCTATGATCCAGACTAATACCTAGGAGCTGCCCAGCGAATTATCCTATGATCCAGACTAATACCTAGGAGCTGCCCAGCGAATGATCCTATGAACCAGACTAATACCTAGGAGCTGCCCAACAGATGATCCTATGATCCAGACTAATACCTAGGAGCTGCCCAGCGAATGATCCTATGATCCAGACTAATACCTAGGAGCTGCCCAGCGAATGATCCTATGAACCAGACTAATACCTAGGAGCTGCCCAGCGAATGATCCTATGATCCAGACTAATTCCTAGGAGCTGCCCAGCGTATGATCCTATGATCCAGACTAATACCTAGGAGCTGCCCAGTGTATGATCCAGACTAATACCTAGGAGCTGCCCAGCGTATGATCCTATGATCCAGACTAATACCTAGGAGCTGCCCAGTGTATGATCCAGACTAATACCTAGGAGCTGCCCAGTGAATTATCCTATGATCCAGACTAATCCCTAGGAGCTGCCCAGTGAATGATCCTATTAGCCAGACTAATACCTAGGAGCTGCCCAACGGATTATCCTATGATCCAGACAAATCATGGTCTGTGTAACCTTTGACCCAACCGGCAGCCAGCCCAGCTCCTGAAACTGTCTCCTACCAACACGAGTATGTTGGCTCAGATTCAACACCACCCTAATCAGCTTGTTCTGGGATTTCTGGAGCTGTTTACTAGATTCGTTAAGGGAGGGAGGGTGGAGGGGGGTACCCAGGTGGTAAAATGAAATGCATTAGTCACGATGCTGAGTCCCCGGCTTCAAAGGGTTCTCTCACATTAATGAGTCAACGTGATAAAATATACAGTACTTGGCATCTTGTGTTCTTCATGCATTAATGAAGAAACCTGCACTCTGCTCTTGTTATTATCACTGCTCTTTATTGAGCTTTACGTACCGGCCCCAACGCCTTAGTTAGAGCTCTGTGGGCTGAGGGGAGAGCTGCATTAAAACTGTCTCTACCAATGTTGAAACATGTTGGGATTGATGTTGTTTAGCAGGGGAGCTTTACGTATCGGCCTCAACGCCTTAGTTAGAGCTCTGTGGGCTGAGGGGAGAGCTGCATTAAAACTGTCTCTACCAATGTTGAAACATGGTGGGATTGATGTCGTTTAGCAGGGGAGCTTTACGTATCGGCCCCAACGCCTTAGTTAGAGCTCTGTGGGCTGAGGGGAGAGCTTCATTAAAACTGTCTCTACCAATGTTGAAACATGGTGGGATTTATGTCGTTTAGCAGGGGAGCTTTACGTATCGGCCCCAACGCCTTAGTTAGAGCTCTGTGGGCTGAGGGGAGAGCTTCATTAAAACTGTCTCTACCAATGTTGAAACATGGTGGGATTGATGTCGTTTAGCAGGGGAGCTTTACGTATCGGCCTCAACGCCTTAGTTAGAGCTCTGTGGGCTGAGGGGAGAGCTGCATTAGAACTGTCTCTACCAATGTTGAAACATGGTGGGATTGATGTCGTTTAGCAGGGGAGCTTTACGTATCGGCCTCAACGCCTTAGTTAGAGCTCTGTGGGCTGAGGGGAGAGCTGCATTAGAACTGTCTCTACCAATGTTGAAACATGGTGGGATTGATGTTGTTTAGCAGGGGAGCTTTACGTATCGGCCTCAACGCCTTAGTTAGAGCTCTGTGGGCTGAGGGGAGAGCTTCATTAGAACTGTCTCTACCAATGTTGAAACATGTTGGTATTGATGTTGTTTAGCAGGGGAGCTTTACGTATCGGCCTCAACGCCTTAGTTAGAGCTCTGTGGGCTGAGGGGAGAGCTGCATTAGAACTGTCTCTACCAATGTTGAAACATGGTGGGATTGATGTCGTTTAGCAGGGGAGCTTTACGTATCGGCCCCAACGCCTTAGTTAGAGCTCTGTGGGCTGAGGGGAGAGCTGCATTAGAACTGTCTCTACCAATGTTGAAACATGGTGGGATTGATGTCGTTTAGCAGGGGAGCTTTACGTATCGGCCCCAACGCCTTAGTTAGAGCTCTGTGGGCTGAGGGGAGAGCTGCATTAGAACTGTCTCTACCAATGTTGAAACATGGTGGGATTGATGTTGTTTAGCAGGGGAGCTTTACGTATCGGCCTCAACGCCTTAGTTAGAGCTCTGTGGGCTGAGGGGAGAGCTTCATTAAAACTGTCTCTACCAATGTTGAAACATGGTGGGATTGATGTTGTTTAGCAGGGGAGCTTTACGTATCGGCCTCAACGCCTTAGTTAGAGCTCTGTGGGCTGAGGGGAGAGCTTCATTAAAACTGTCTCTACCAATGTTGAAACATGGTGGGATTGATGTTATTTAGTAGTGGAGCTTTACGTATCGGCCCCAACGCCTTAGTTAGAGCTCTGTGGGCTGAGGGGAGAGCTGCATTAGAACTGTCTCTACCAATGTTGAAACATGGTGGGATTGATGTTGTTTAGCAGGGGAGCTTTACGTATCGGCCTCAACGCCTTAGTTAGAGCTCTGTGGGCTGAGGGGAGAGCTTCATTAGAACTGTCTCTACCAATGTTGAAACATGTTGGTATTGATGTTGTTTAGCAGGGGAGCTTTACGTATCGGCCTCAACGCCTTAGTTAGAGCTCTGTGGGCTGAGGGGAGAGCTGCATTAGAACTGTCTCTACCAATGTTGAAACATGGTGGGATTGATGTCGTTTAGCAGGGGAGCTTTACGTATCGGCCCCAACGCCTTAGTTAGAGCTCTGTGGGCTGAGGGGAGAGCTGCATTAGAACTGTCTCTACCAATGTTGAAACATGGTGGGATTGATGTCGTTTAGCAGGGGAGCTTTACGTATCGGCCCCAACGCCTTAGTTAGAGCTCTGTGGGCTGAGGGGAGAGCTGCATTAGAACTGTCTCTACCAATGTTGAAACATGGTGGGATTGATGTTGTTTAGCAGGGGAGCTTTACGTATCGGCCTCAACGCCTTAGTTAGAGCTCTGTGGGCTGAGGGGAGAGCTTAATTAAAACTGTCTCTACCAATGTTGAAACATGGTGGGATTGATGTTGTTTAGCAGGGGAGCTTTACGTATCGGCCTCAACGCCTTAGTTAGAGCTCTGTGGGCTGAGGGGAGAGCTTCATTAAAACTGTCTCTACCAATGTTGAAACATGGTGGGATTGATGTTATTTAGTAGTGGAGCTTTACGTATCGGCCCCAACGCCTTAGTTAGAGCTCTGTGGGCTGAGGGGAGAGCTGCATTAGAACTGTCTCTACCAATGTTGAAACATGGTGGGATTGATGTTGTTTAGCAGGGGAGCTTTACGTATCGGCCTCAACGCCTTAGTTAGAGCTCTGTGGGCTGAGGGGAGAGCTGCATTAGAACTGTCTCTACCAATGTTGAAACATGGTGGGATTGATGTCGTTTAGCAGGGGAGCTTTACGTATCGGCCCCAACGCCTTAGTTAGAGCTCTGTGGGCTGAGGGGAGAGCTGCATTAGAACTGTCTCTACCAATGTTGAAACATGGTGGGATTGATGTCGTTTAGCAGGGGAGCTTTACGTATCGGCCCCAACGCCTTAGTTAGAGCTCTGTGGGCTGAGGGGAGAGCTGCATTAGAACTGTCTCTACCAATGTTGAAACATGGTGGGATTGATGTTGTTTAGCAGGGGAGCTTTACGTATCGGCCTCAACGCCTTAGTTAGAGCTCTGTGGGCTGAGGGGAGAGCTTCATTAAAACTGTCTCTACCAATGTTGAAACATGGTGGGATTGATGTTGTTTAGCAGGGGAGCTTTACGTATCGGCCTCAACGCCTTAGTTAGAGCTCTGTGGGCTGAGGGGAGAGCTGCATTAAAACTGTCTCTACCAATGTTGAAACATGGTGGGATTGATGTCGTTTAGCAGGGGAGCTTTACGTATCGGCCTCAACGCCTTAGTTAGAGCTCTGTGGGCTGAGGGGAGAGCTTCATTAAAACTGTCTCTACCAATGTTGAAACATGGTGGGATTGATGTCGTTTAGCAGGGGAGCTTTACGTATCGGCCTCAACGCCTTAGAGCTCTGTGGGCTGAGGGGAGAGCTTCATTAAAACTGTCTCTACCAATGTTGAAACATGGTGGGATTGATGTCGTTTAGCAGGGGAGCTTTACGTATCGGCCTCAACGCCTTAGTTAGAGCTCTGTGGGCTGAGGGGAGAGCTTCATTAGAACTGTCTCTACCAATGTTGAAACATGGTGGGATTGATGTCGTTTAGCAGGGGAGCTTTACGTATCGGCCTCAACGCCTTAGTTAGAGCTCTGTGGGCTGAGGGGAGAGCTTCATTAGAACTGTCTCTACCAATGTTGAAACATGGTGGGATTGATGTTGTTTAGCAGGGGAGCTTTACGTATTGGCCTCAACGCCTTAGTTAGAGCTCTGTGGGCTGAGGGGAGAGCTTCATTAAAACTGTCTCTACCAATGTTGAAACATGGTGGGATTGATGTTGTTTAGCAGGGGAGCTTTACGTATCGGCCTCAACGCCTTAGTTAGAGCTCTGTGGGCTGAGGGGAGAGCTGCATTAAAACTGTCTCTACCAATGTTGAAACATGGTGGGATTGATGTCGTTTAGCAGGGGAGCTTTACGTATCGGCCTCAACGCCTTAGTTAGAGCTCTGTGGGCTGAGGGGAGAGCTTCATTAAAACTGTCTCTACCAATGTTGAAACATGGTGGGATTGATGTCGTTTAGCAGGGGAGCTTTACGTATCGGCCTCAACGCCTTAGTTAGAGCTCTGTGGGCTGAGGGGAGAGCTTCATTAAAACTGTCTCTACCAATGTTGAAACATGGTGGGATTGATGTCGTTTAGCAGGGGAGCTTTACGTATCGGCCTCAACGCCTTAGTTAGAGCTCTGTGGGCTGAGGGGAGAGCTTCATTAAAACTGTCTCTACCAATGTTGAAACATGGTGGGATTGATGTTGTTTAGCAGGGGAGCTTTACGTACCGGCCTCAACGCCTTAGTTAGAGCTCTGTGGGCTGAGGGGAGAGCTTCATTAAAACTGTCTCTACCAATGTTGAAACATGGTGGGATTGATGTCGTTTAGCAGGGGAGCTTTACGTATCGGCCTCAACGCCTTAGTTAGAGCTCTGTGGGCTGAGGGGAGAGCTTCATTAAAACTGTCTCTACCAATGTTGAAACATGGTGGGATTGATGTCGTTTAGCAGGGGAGCTTTACGTATCGGCCTCAACGCCTTAGTTAGAGCTCTGCGGGCTGAGGGGAGAGCTTCATTAGAACTGTCTCTACCAATGTTGAAACATGGTGGGATTCATGTTGTTTAGCAGGGGAGCTTTACGTATCGGCCTCAACGCCTTAGTTAGAGCTCTGTGGGCTGAGGGGAGAGCTTCATTAAAACTGTCTCTACCAATGTTGAAACATGGTGGGATTGATGTCGTTTAGCAGGGGAGCTTTACGTATCGGCCCCAACGCCTTAGTTAGAGCTCTGTGGGCTGAGGGGAGAGCTGCATTAAAACTGTCTCTACCAATGTTGAAACATGGTGGGATTCATGTTGTTTAGCAGGGGAGCTTTACGTATCGGCCTCAACGCCTTAGTTAGAGCTCTGTGGGCTGAGGGGAGAGCTGCATTAAAACTGTCTCTACCAATGTTGAAACATGTTGGGATTGATGTCGTTTATTAGGGGAGCTTTACGTATCGGCCTCAACGCCTTAGTTAGAGCTCTGTGGGCTGAGGGGAGAGCTGCATTAGAACTATCTCTACCAATGTTGAAACATGGTGGGATTGATGTCGTTTAGCAGGGGAGCTTTACGTATCGGCCTCAACGCCTTAGTTAGAGCTCTGTGGGCTGAGGGGAGAGCTTCATTAAAACTGTCTCTACCAATGTTGAAACATGGTGGGATTGATGTTGTTTAGCAGGGGAGCTTTACGTATCGGCCTCAACGCCTTAGTTAGAGCTCTGTGGGCTGAGGGGAGAGCTGCATTAAAACTGTCTCTACCAATGTTGAAACATGTTGGGATTGATGTCGTTTAGCAGGGGAGCTTTACGTATCGGCCTCAACGCCTTAGTTAGAGCTCTGTGGGCTGAGGGGAGAGCTTCATTAAAACTGTCTCTACCAATGTTGAAACATGGTGGGATTGATGTTGTTTAGCAGGGGAGCTTTACGTATCGGCCTCAACGCCTTAGTTAGAGCTCTGTGGGCTGAGGGGAGAGCTGCATTAAAACTGTCTCTACCAATGTTGAAACATGGTGGGATTGATGTTGTTTAGCAGGGGAGCTTTACGTATCGGCCTCAACGCCTTAGTTAGAGCTCTGTGGGCTGAGGGGAGAGCTGCATTAAAACTGTCTCTACCAATGTTGAAACATGGTGGGATTGATGTCGTTTAGCAGGGGAGCTTTACGTATCGGCCTCAACGCCTTAGTTAGAGCTCTGTGGGCTGAGGGGAGAGCTTCATTAAAACTGTCTCTACCAATGTTGAAACATGGTGGGATTGATGTCGTTTAGCAGGGGAGCTTTACGTATCGGCCTCAACGCCTTAGTTAGAGCTCTGTGGGCTGAGGGGAGAGCTTCATTAAAACTGTCTCTACCAATGTTGAAACATGGTGGGATTGATGTCGTTTAGCAGGGGAGCTTTACGTATCGGCCTCAACGCCTTAGTTAGAGCTCTGTGGGCTGAGGGGAGAGCTTCATTAAAACTGTCTCTACCAATGTTGAAACATGGTGGGATTGATGTTGTTTAGCAGGGGAGCTTTACGTACCGGCCTCAACGCCTTAGTTAGAGCTCTGTGGGCTGAGGGGAGAGCTTCATTAAAACTGTCTCTACCAATGTTGAAACATGGTGGGATTGATGTCGTTTAGCAGGGGAGCTTTACGTATCGGCCTCAACGCCTTAGTTAGAGCTCTGTGGGCTGAGGGGAGAGCTTCATTAAAACTGTCTCTACCAATGTTGAAACATGGTGGGATTGATGTCGTTTAGCAGGGGAGCTTTACGTATCGGCCTCAACGCCTTAGTTAGAGCTCTGTGGGCTGAGGGGAGAGCTGCATTAAAACTGTCTCTACCAATGTTGAAACATGGTGGGATTGATGTCGTTTAGCAGGGGAGCTTTACGTATCGGCCTCAACGCCTTAGTTAGAGCTCTGTGGGCTGAGGGGAGAGCTTCATTAAAACTTTCTCTACCAATGTTGAAACATGGTGGGATTGATGTCGTTTAGCAGGGGAGCTTTACGTATCGGCCTCAACGCCTTAGTTAGAGCTCTGTGGGCTGAGGGGAGAGCTTCATTAAAACTGTCTCTACCAATGTTGAAACATGGTGGGATTGATGTTGTTTAGCAGGGGAGCTTTACGTATCGGCCCCAACGCCTTAGTTAGAGCTCTGTGGGCTGAGGGGAGGGCTTCATTAAAACTGTCTCTACCAATGTTGAAACATGGTGGTATTGATGTTGTTTAGCAGGGGAGCTTTACGTATCGGCCCCAACGCCTTAGTTAGAGCTCTGTGGGCTGAGGGGAGAGCTGAATTAAAACTGTCTCTACCAATGTTGAAACATGTTGGGATTGATGTCGTTTAGCAGGGGAGCTTTACGTATCGGCCTCAACGCCTTAGTTAGAGCTCTGTGGGCTGAGGGGAGAGCTGCATTAAAACTGTCTCTACCAATGTTGAAACATGGTGGGATTGATGTCGTTTAGCAGGGGAGCTTTACGTATCGGCCTCAACGCCTTAGTTAGAGCTCTGTGGGCTGAGGGGAGAGCTGCATTAAAACTGTCTCTACCAATGTTGAAACATGTTGGGATTGATGTCGTTTAGCAGGGGAGCTTTACGTATCGGCCTCAACGCCTTAGTTAGAGCTCTGTGGGCTGAGGGGAGAGCTGCATTAAAACTGTCTCTACCAATGTTGAAACATGGTGGGATTGATGTTGTTTAGCAGGGGAGCTTTATGTATTGGCCTCAACGCCTTAGTTAGAGCTCTGTGGGCTGAGGGGAGAGCTTCATTAGAACTGTCTCTACCAATGTTGAAACATGGTGGGATTGATGTCGTTTAGCAGGGGAGCTTTACGTATTGGCCTCAACGCCTTAGTTAGAGCTCTGTGGGCTGAGGGGAGAGCTGCATTAAAAGTGTCTCTACCAATGTTGAAACATGGTGGGATTGATGTCGTTTAGCAGGGGAGCTTTACGTATTGGCCTCAACGCCTTAGTTAGAGCTCTGTGGGCTAAGGGGAGAGCTTCATTAAAACTGTCTCTACCAATGTTGAAACATGGTGGGATTGATGTTGTTTAGCAGGGGAGCTTTACGTATTGGCCTCAACGCCTTAGTTAGAGCTCTGTGGGCTGAGGGGAGAGCTTCATTAAAACTGTCTCTACCAATGTTGAAACATGTTGGGATTGATGTTATTTATCAGTGGAGCTTTACGTATCGGCCTCAACGTCTTAGTTAGAGCTCTGTGGGCTGAGGGGAGAGCTGCATTAAAACTGTCTCTACCAATGTTGAAACATGGTGGGATTGATGTCGTTTAGCAGGGGAGCTTTACGTATTGGCCTCAACGCCTTAGTTAGAGCTCTGTGGGCTGAGGGGAGAGCTTCATTAAAACTGTCTCTACCAATGTTGAAACATGGTGGGATTGATGTCGTTTAGCAGGGGAGCTTTACGTATCGGCCTCAACGCCTTAGTTAGAGCTCTGTGGGCTGAGGGGAGAGCTGCATTAAAACTGTCTCTACCAATGTTGAAACATGGTGGGATTGATGTTGTTTAGCAGGGGAGCTTTACGTATTGGCCTCAACGCCTTAGTTAGAGCTCTGTGGGCTGAGGGGAGAGCTTCATTAGAACTGTCTCTACCAATGTTAAAACATGGTGGGATTGATGTCGTTTAGCAGGGGAGCTTTACGTATTGGCCTCAACGCCTTAGTTAGAGCTCTGTGGGCTGAGGGGAGAGCTGCATTAAAACTGTCTCTACCAATGTTGAAACATGGTGGGATTGATGTCGTTTAGCAGGGGAGCTTTACGTATTGGCCTCAACGCCTTAGTTAGAGCTCTGTGGGCTGAGGGGAGAGCTTCATTAAAACTGTCTCTACCAATGTTGAAACATGGTGGGATTGATGTTGTTTAGCAGGGGAGCTTTACGTATTGGCCTCAACGCCTTAGTTAGAGCTCTGTGGGCTGAGGGGAGAGCTTCATTAAAACTGTCTCTACCAATGTTGAAACATGTTGGGATTGATGTTATTTATCAGTGGAGCTTTACGTATCGGCCTCAACGCCTTAGTTAGAGCTCTGTGGGCTGAGGGGAGAGCTTCATTAGAACTATCTCTACCAATGTTGAAACATGGTGGGATTGATGTTGTTTAGCAGGGGAGCTTTACGTATCGGCCTCAACGCCTTAGTTAGAGCTCTGTGGGCTGAGGGGAGAGCTGCATTAAAACTGTCTCTACCAATGTTGAAACATGGTGGGATTGATGTTGTTTAGCAGGGGAGCTTTACGTATTGGCCTCAACGCCTTAGTTAGAGCTCTGTGGGCTGAGGGGAGAGCTTCATTAAAACTGTCTCTACCAATGTTGAAACATGGTGGGATTGATGTTGTTTAGCAGGGGAGCTTTACGTATTGGCCTCAACGCCTTAGTTAAAGCTCTGTGGGCTGAGGGGAGACCTTCATTAAAACTGTCTCTACCAATGTTGAAACATGTTGGGATTGATGTTATTTAGTAGTGGAGCTTTACGTATCGGCCTCAACGCCTTAGTTAGAGCTCTGTGGGCTGAGGGGAGAGCTTCATTAGTACTATCTCTACCAATGTTGAAACATGTTGGGA
The DNA here is from genome assembly GCF_013265735.2 of Oncorhynchus mykiss. Taxonomy (NCBI): domain Eukaryota; kingdom Metazoa; phylum Chordata; class Actinopteri; order Salmoniformes; family Salmonidae; genus Oncorhynchus; species Oncorhynchus mykiss. The sequence goes on along the minus strand of NC_048587.1, from coordinate 1,410,052 downwards.
TTGATGTTGTTTAGCAGGGGAGCTTTACGTATCGGCCTCAACGCCTTAGTTAGAGCTCTGTGGGCTGAGGGGAGAGCTTCATTAAAACTATCTCTACCAATGTTGAAACATGTTGGGATTGATGTTGTTTAGCAGGGGAGCTTTACGTATCGGCCTCAACGCCTTAGTTAGAGCTCTGTGGGCTGAGGGGAGAGCTTCATTAAAACTATCTCTACCAATGTTGAAACATGGTGGGATTGATGTCGTTTAGCAGGGGAGCTTTACGTATCGGCCTCAACGCCTTAGTTAGAGCTCTGTGGGCTGAGGGGAGAGCTGCATTAAAACTGTCTCTACCAATGTTGAAACATGGTGGGATTGATGTTGTTTAGCAGTGGAGATTGATGATGGATGATGGAGATTTTGTTGTTGTTGATGATGTTGTTTAGTTGTGGAGATTGATGATGGATGATGGAGATGTTGTTGTTGTTGTTATTGTTGATGATGTTGTTTAGCAGTGGAGATTGATGATGGATGATGGAGAGGTTGTTGTTGTTGTTGTTGATGATGTTGTTTAGCAGTGGAGATTGATGGATGATGGAGATGTTGTTGTTGTTATTGTTGATGATGTTGTTTAGCAGTGGAGATTGATGATGGATGATGGAGATGTTGTTGTTGTTGATGATGTTGTTGATGATGTTGTTTAGCAGTGGAGATTGATGATGGATAATGGAGATGTTGTTGTTGTTATTGTTGATGATGTTGTTTAGCAGTGGAGATTGATGATGGATGATGGAGAGGTTGTTGTTGTTGTTGTTGTTGATGATGTTGTTTAGCAGTGGAGATTGATGGATGATGGAGATGTTGTTGTTGTTATTGTTGATGATGTTGTTTAGCAGTGGAGATTGATGATGGATGATGGAGATGTTGTTGTTGTTATTGTTGATGATGTTGTTTAGCAGTGGAGATTGATGATGGATGATGGAGATGTTGTTGTTGTTATTGTTGATGATGTTGTTTAGCAGTGGAGATTGATGATGGAGATGTTGTTGTTGTTATTGTTGATGATGTTGTTTAGCAGTGGAGATTGATGATGGATGATGGAGATGTTATTGTTGTTATTGTTGATGATGTTGTTTAGCAGTGGAGATTGATGGATGATGGAGATTGTTGTTGTTATTGTTGATGATGTTGTTGATGATGTTGTTTAGCAGTGGAGATTGATGATGGATGATAGAGATGTTGTTGTTGTTATTGTTGATGATGTTGTTTAGCAGTGGAGATTGATGATGGATGATGGAGATGTTGTTATTGTTGTTGTTGAATATGTTGTTATTGTTGAAGATGTTATTGTTGATGCTGTTGTTGAATATGTTGTTATTGATGATGTTGTTGTTATTGTTGATGCTGTTGTTGAATATGTTTTTTGTTTTTTGTGTTACAGTAGAAGCACTCCACCTTGGCACTCTGATGGCAGCCCACGGCTACTTCTTCCCCATCTCAGACCATGTGCTCACACTGAAGGACGATGGAACCTTCTACAGGTTTCAGGTACAAAGATAAGATCACCGTCTACAGGTTTCAGTTACTAAGATAAGACCAACGTCTACAGGTTTCAGTTACTAAGATAAGATCAACGTCTACAGGTTTCAGTTACCAAGATAAGACCAACATCTACAGGTTTCAGTTACTAAGATAAGATCAACGTCTACAGGTTTCAGTTACTAAGATAAGATCACCGGCTACAGGTTTCAGTTACTAAGATAAGATCAACATCTACAGGTTTCAGTTACCAAGATAAGATCAACATCTACAGGTTTCAGTTACCAAGATAAGACCAACATCTACAGGTTTCAGTTACTAAGATAAGATCAACGTCTACAGGTTTCAGTTACTAAGATAAGATCAACATCTACAGGTTTCAGTTACTAAGATAAGATCAACGTCTACAGGTTTCAGTTACTAAGATAAGATCAACGTCTACAGGTTTCAGTTACTAAGATAAGATCAACATCTACAGGTTTCAGTTACTAAGATAAGATCAACATCTACAGGTTTCAGTTACTAAGATAAGATCAACGTCTACATGTTTCAGTTACTAAGATAAGACCAACATCTACAGGTTTCAGTTACTAAGATAAGATCAACGTCTACAGGTTTCAGTTACTAAGATAAGATCAACATCTACAGGTTTCAGTTACCAAGATAAGACCAACATCTACAGGTTTCAGTTACTAAGATAAGATCAACATCTACAGGTTTCAGTTACTAAGATAAGACCAACGTCTACAGGTTTCAGTTACTAAGATAAGACCAACGTCTACAGGTTTCAGTTACTAAGATAAGACCAACGTCTACAGGTTTCAGTTACTAAGATAAGACCAACATATACAGGTTTCAGTTACTAAGATAAGATCAACATCTACAGGTTTCAGTTACTAAGATAAGACCAACGTCTACAGGTTTCAGGTACTAAGATAAGATCAACGTCTACAGGTTTCACGTACAAAGATAAGACCAACGGCTACAGGTTTCAGTTACTAAGATAAGACCAACGTCTACAGGTTTCAGTTACTAAGATAAGACCAACGTCTACAGGTTTCAGGTACAAAGATAAGACCAACGGCTACAGGTTTCAGTTACTAAGATAAGACCAACATCTACAGGTTTCAGTTACTAAGATAAGACCAACGTCTACAGGTTTCAGGTACTAAGATAAGATCAACGTCTACAGGTTTCACGTACAAAGATAAGACCAACGGCTACAGGTTTCAGTTACTAAGATAAGACCAACGTCTACAGGTTTCAGTTACTAAGATAAGACCAACGTCTACAGGTTTCAGGTACAAAGATAAGACCAACGGCTACAGGTTTCAGTTACTAAGATAAAACCAACGTCTACAGGTTTCAGGTACAAAGATAAGATCAACGTCTACAGGTTTCAGTTACTAAGATAAGACCAACGTCTACAGGTTTCAGGTACAAAGATAAGACCAACGGCTACAGGTTTCAGTTACTAAGATAAGACCAACGTCTACAGGTTTCAGGTACAAAGATAAGATCAACGTCTACAGGTTTCAGTTACCAAGATAAGACCAACATCTACAGGTTTCAGTTACCAAGATAAGACCAACATCTACAGGTTTCAGTTACTAAGATAAGACCAACGTCTACAGGTTTCAGTTACCAAGATAAGACCAACGTCTACAGGTTTCAGTTACCAAGATAAGACCAACATCTACAGGTTTCAGTTACTAAGATAAAACCAACGTCTACAGGTTTCAGTTACTAAGATAAGATCAACGTCTACAGGTTTGTTACTAAGATAAAACCAACGTCTACAGGTTTCAGTTACTAAGATAAGACCAACGTCTACAGGTTTCAGTTACTAAGATAAGACCAACGTCTACAGGTTTCAGTTACTAAGATAAGACCAACGTCTACAGGTTTCAGTTACTAAGATAAGACCAACGTCTACAGGTTTCAGTTACTAAGATAAGACCAACGTCTACAGGTTTCAGTTACTAAGATAAGATCAACGTCTACAGGTTTCAGTTACTAAGATAAGACCAACGTCTACAGGTTTCAGTTACTAAGATAAGACCAACGTCTACAGGTTTCAGGTACTAAGATAAGGTCAACATCTACAGGTTTCAGTTACCAAGATAAGACCAACGTCTACAGGTTTCAGGTACTAAGATAAGACCAACGTCTACAGGTTTCAGTTACTAAGATAAGATCAACGTCTACAGGTTTCAGTTACTAAGATAAGATCAACGGCTACAGGTTTCAGTTACTAAGATAAGACCAACTTCTACAGGTTTCAGTTACTAAGATAAGACCAACTTCTATTGTAGTAATTGAACCAGTCAAACACTCATCTACTAACAGAACACTTTCCCAGTAGGACGTAGAGACAGAAGAAACATCCAGTACTGTACAAAACACATATCCCTTCAGTTGATCTAATATTATCTTCAAACCTGAAACAACAGTATTCAATTAATACTGCCAACTAATGCTTTGATAGAGTAACACAGCCGGTATAAACTATAGGTGCTGTTTACAGATCAGGTATAAACTATAGGTGCTGTTTACAGATCAGGTATAAACTATAGCTAATGTTTACAGATCAGGTATAAACTATAGGTGCCCTTTACAGATCAGGTATAAACTATAGGTGCTGTTTACAGATCAGGTATGAACTATAGGTGCTGTTTACAGATCAGGTATAAACTATAGCTAATGTTTACAGATCAGGTATAAACTATAGGTGCTGTTTACAGATCAGGTATAAACTATAGGTGCTGTTTACAGATCAGGTATGAACTATAGGTGCTGTTTACAGATCAGGTATAAACTATAGCTAATGTTTACAGATCAGGTATAAACTATAGGTGCTGTTTACAGATCAGGTATAAACTATAGGTGCTGTTTACAGATCAGGTATAAACTATAGCAAATGTTACAGATGAGGTATTAACTATAGGTGCTGTTTATAGATCAGGTATGAACTATAGGTGCTGTTTACAGATCAGGTATAAACTATAGGTGCTGTTTACAGATCAGGTATAAACTATAGGTGCTGTTTACAGATCAGGTATAAACTATAGCTAATGTTTACAGATCAGGTATAAACTATAGGTGCTGTTTACAGATCAGGTATAAACTATAGGTGCTGTTTACAGATCAGGTATAAACTATAGGTGCTGTTTACAGATCAGGTATGAACTATAGGTGCTGTTTACAGATCAGGTATAAATTATTATTATTATCCTTAATTCATGGGTGATCTTGAAAATAACAGAAATGATCTGAAACAAGTGATCTAGTTAAATATCCTGAATGTTCCACTATGGAAACAACAGCTAGTATTCTAGCCACGTGGTTGACTCCAGTGTCTGACTGATTCTGTCTCTCTCTGTCTGTTAAACACTGTTCTGTTCTACTCTGATTGACGAGCTCGTCACAGACCCTTCAGACAGCTGCAGTAGACAGCCAAACAAACGGCAGCTGTCAATGAGCTCCGTAGTTACAGTATAGTATCACCTGTAGGGTGTCAGTCAGCGAGTACTGTCACTCTCTCCGAATTCCTCTTCTGGTTGTACTTTATTCTGACTATTTTCCACATTTGTAAAATAAGTGATGACATCAGAACTATGAAATAAAATGTATGGAATCATGGTGTAACCAAAAGAGTTAAAGAAATCAAAATATATTTTATATTTGAGATTCATCCAAACAGCCACCTTTTGCCTTGATGACAGCTTTTGCACTCTCTTTGCATTCTCTCAACCAGCTTCACCTGGAATGCTTTTCCAACAGTCTTGAAGGAGTTCCCACATATGGGTCTATAGAGAGTCTTTGAGAATCATATGGGTCCATAGAGAGTCTGTTGGAATCATATGGGTCCATAGAGAGTCTGTTGGAATCATATGAGTCCATAGAGAGTCTATTAGAATCATATGAGTCCATAGAGAGTCTATTAGAATCATATGGGTCTATAGAGAGTCTGTTGGAATCATATGGGTCCATAGAGAGTCTATTAGCATCATATGGGTCCATAGAGGGTCTATTAGAATCATTTCACCATGCTCTCTCTCTCGCTCACACTTTATTCCTCTCAATTCAATTCATTGGCTTGGGAAACATGTAAGTGAAATAAACAATAAAAATGAACAGTAAACATTACACTCACAGAAGTTCCAAAATAATAAAGACATGTCAAATGACATATTATGTTTATATACAGTGTTGTAATAATGTGCAAATGGTTAAATTACATAAACGGGAAAATAGATCAACTTAAATATGGGTTGTATTCACAATGGTGTTTGTTCTTCACTGATTTCCCTCCCTCCCTCCCTCCCTCCCTCCCACTCCCAGACTCCCTACTTCTGGCCATCTAACTGTTGGGAACCTGAGAACACAGACTATGGTGAGTACAGCAGACAATAAAGCAGACTATGACCTAAATCACCTAATTGTCACACACACACACACACACACACACACACACACATTAAACCGCTGTCCAGGCCGGTAAATCCAGGCTGTTCTGTTCTATTCTGTTCTGTTCTGTTCTATTCTGTTCTATTCTGTTCTGTTCTGTTCTGTTCTGTTCTATTCTGTTCTATTCTGTTCTATTCTGTTCTATTCTATTCTGTTCTGTTCTGTTCTGTTCTATTCTGTTCTGTTCTATTCTGTTCTTGTCTGTTCTTGTCTGTTCTTGTCTGTTCTGCTCTGTTCTGCTCTGTTCTTCTGTGCTCTGCTCTCTGTTCTGCGGTAAATCGGCCCAGGGCTCCAGTCATCCCTCCAGATGGATTACTGTTCTGACAGGATTTCTATGAAAACAAAAGCAGCTGAACAATATTCAGTTTACTGGTATACAGTTTACATGACACTGTCTGGTATACAACCAGCACACCATTAAACCATTACCCTGTCTGGTACACAACCAGGACACCAATAAACCATTACCCTGTCTGTCTGTTTCCTATCTGGTATACAACCAGGAAACCAATACCCTGTCTGTCTGTTTCCTGTCTGGTATACAACCAGGAAACCAATAAACCATTACCCTGTCTGTCTGTTTCCTGTCTGGTATACAACCAGGAAACCAATACCCTGTCTGTCTGTTTCCTGTCTGGTATAACACCAAAAAAACAATACCCAGTCTGTCTGTTTCCTGTCTGGTACACAACCAGGAAACCAATAAACCATTACCCTGTCTGTCTGTTTCCTGTCTGGTACACAACCAGGAAACCAATAAACCAATACCCTGTTTTTCTGTTTCTTATCTGGTATAACACCAATAAGGCATTACCCTGTCTGTCTGTTTCCTATCTGGTATACAACCAGGAAACCAATAAACCAATTCCCTGTCTGTCTGTTTCCTGTCTGGTATACAACCAGGAAACCAATAAACCAATTCCCTGTCTGTCTGTTTCCTATCTGGTATAACGCCAATAAACCATTACCCTGTCTGTCTGTTTCCTATCTGGTATACAACCAGGAAACCAATAAACCAATTCCCTGTCTGTCTGTTTCCTATCTGGTATAACACCAATAAACCATTACCCTGTCTGTCTGTTTCCTGTCTGGTATACAACCAGGAAACCAATACCCTGTCTGTCTGTTTCCTATCTGGTATAACACCAATAAACCAATTCCCTGTCTGTCTGTTTCCTATCTGGTATACAACCAGGAAACCAATAAACCATTACCCTGTCTGGAACACAACCAGGAAACCAATAAACCATTACCCTGTCTGTCTGTTTCCTATCTGGTATACAACCAGGAAACCAATAAACCAATATCCCGTCTGTCTGTTTCCTGTCTGGTACACAACCAGGAAACCAATTAACCAAAACCCTGTCTGTCTGTTTCCTGTCTGGTATACAACCAGGAAACCAATAAACCAATACCCCGTCTGTCTGTTTCCTGTCTGGTACACAACCAGGAAACCAATTAACCAAAACCCTGTCTGTCTGTTTCCTGTCTGGTATACAACCAGGAAACCAATAAACCAATACCCCGTCTGTCTGTTTCCTATCTGGTACACAACCAGGAAACCAATTAACCAAAACCCTGTCTGTCAAACTAAATCTAATTTTATTTGTCACATACACGTGTTTAGCAGATGTTATTGTAGCAAAATGCTTGTGTTCCTAGCTCCAACAGTGGAGTAATATCTGACTAAATGCTTGTGTGTAGCTCCAACAGTGGAGTAATATCTGACTAAATGCTTGTGTTTGTAGCTCCAACAGTGCAGCAATATCTAACAATTCACAACAATACACACAACCTAAAAGTAAAATAATGAAATTAAGTAATATATGAATATTAAGATGAGCAATGTCAGATTGGCATTGACTAAAATACAGTAGAATAGAATACAGTATATACATATGAGATGAGTAAAGCAAAAATATGTAAACATTATTAAAGTGTTCCATTATTAAAGTGACCAGTGATTTCAAGTCAATGCATATGGGTCAGCAGCCTCTAATGTGCAGGGTTACGTAACCAGGTGGAAGCCGCCTAGTGATGCCTATTTAACAGTCTGGTGGCCTTAAGAAAAAACGCTTCTTTCTTTGGAGGGAGTTGAAACTCTGTGTTGCCCAGCAACAGCCCCAAAACATCACTGCTCTAGAGGAGATCTGCATGGAGGAATGGGCCAAAATACCAGCAACAGTGTGTGAAAACCTTGTGAAGACTTACAGAAAACGAATATAACAAAGTATTGAGATAAACTTTTGTTATTTACCAAATACTTATTTTCCACCATAATTTGCAAATAAATGAATAAAAAAATCATACAATGTGATTTTCTGGATTTAGTTTTTCTCATTTTGTCTGTCATAGTTGAAGTGTACCTATGATGAAAATTACAGGCCTCTCTCATCTTTTTTAAGTGGTAGAACTTGCACAATTGGTGGCTGACTAAATAAGTTTTTTGCCCCACTGTATGTACGGTCACTGTGGGGACGACGTTGTCAATGCACTTATTGATGAAGCCGGTGACTGAGGTGGTGTACTCCTCAATACCATTGCATGAATCCCGGAACATATTCCAGTCTGTGCTAGCAAAACAGTCCTGTAGCGTAGCATCCGCGTCAACTGACCACTTCCGTATTGAGCGAGTCACTGGTACTTCCTGCGTTAGTGTTTGCTTGTAAGCAGGAAGATAGAGTTATGGTCAGATTTGCCAAATGGAGGGCGAGGGATAACTGTGTATGCACCTCTGTTTGTGGAGTAAAGGTAGTCTAGAGTTTTTTCCTTTGGTTGCATGTGACATGTTGGTAGAAATGAGGTAAAACGGATTTAAGTTTGCCTGCATTAAAGTCCCCGGCCACTAGGAGTGCCGCTTCAGGGTGAGCATTTTCTTGTTTATGGCCTTATACAGCTGGTTGAGTGCGGTCTTAGCGCCAGCATCAGTTTGTGGTGGTAAAAAGATGGCTACGAATAATGTAGATGAGAACTCTCTATGTATGATAGTGTGGTCTACAGCTTATCATGCAGTACTCTACCTCAGGCGAGCAATACCTCCAGACTACCTTAATATATGACATTGCGCACCAGCTGTTATTGATAAATTGACACACACCCCAGCCCTTCATCTTACCAGACGTTGCTGCTCTGTCCTGCCGATGCAGGAAAACCCAGCCAGCTCTATATTATCCGTGTTGTCGTTCAGCCACGACTCAGTGAAAAATAAGATATTAAAAACTGTAATATCTTATGAAGTGGACTGTAGGATAGCTTGGGGATAGATGAGGTGGACTGTAGGATAGCTTGGCGAACAATGAAGTGGACTGTAGGATAGCTTGGGGATAGATGAGGTGGACTGTAGGATAGCTTGGCGAACGATGAAGTGGACTGTAGGATAGCTTGGCGAACGATGAAGTGGACTGTAGGATAGCTTGGGGATAGATGAAGTGGACTGTAGGATAGCTTGGCGAACGATGAAGTGGACTGTAGGATAGCTTGGGGATAGATGAAGTGGACTGTAGGATAGCTTGGGGATAGATGATGTGGACTGTAGGATAGCTTGGGGATAGATGAAGTGGACTGTAGGATAGCTTGGGGATAGATGAAGTGGACTGTAGGATAGCTTGGGGATAGATGAAGTGGACTGTAGGATAGCTTGGGGATAGATGATGTGGACTGTAGGATAGCTTGGGGATAGATGAGGTGGACTGTAGGATAGCTTGGGGATAGATGAGGTGGACTGTAGGATAGCTTGGGGATAGATGAAGTGGACTGTAGGATAGCTTGGGGATAGATGATGTGGACTGTAGGATAGCTTGGGGATAGATGAAGTGGACTGTAGGATAGCTTGGGGATAGATGAAGTGGACTGTAGGATAGCTTGGGGATAGATGAGGTGGACTGTAGGATAGCTTGGGGATAGATGAGGTGGACTGTAGGATAGCTTGGGGATAGATGAAGTGGACTGTAGGATAGCTTGGGGATAGATGAAGTGGACTGTAGGATAGCTTGGGGATAGATGAAGGGGACTGTAGGATAGCTTGGGGATAGATCAAATCAAAATCAAATCAAATGTATTTATATAGCCCTTCGTACATCCGCTGATATCTCAAAGTGCTGTACAGAAACCCAGCCTAAAACCCCAAACAGCAAGCAATGCAGAGGTCGGGACAGCAGGGTAGCATGTCTAAAACACAATATTTCTCCTGACTGACTGTTTCTGCTGACTGTTCTCTGACTAACTGTTTCTGCTCTCTGACTTATTGTTTCTGACTAATTGACTGTTTCTCACTAATTGACTGTTTTCTGACTGACTGTTTCTGCTGACTGTTCTCTGACGAACTGTTTTTCACCTCTGTCTCTTTCAGCTGTTTACCTCTGCAAAAGAACAATGCAAAACAAAGCCCGCCTGGAGCTGGCTGACTACGAAGCTGTAAGCTCCCACCTCTTCCCTCCCTCCTCCTCCTCCCACCTCTTCCCTCCCTCCTCCCACCTCTTCCCTCCCTCCCTCCCCCTCCTCCCACCTCTTCCCTCCCTCCTCCTCCCACCTCTTCCCTCCCTCCTCCTCCTCCCACCTCTTCCCTCCCTCCCTCCTCCTCCTCCCACCTCTTCCCTCCCTCCTCCTCCTCCTCCTCCCACCTCTTCCCTCCCTCCTCCTCCTCCCACCTCTTCCCTGCCTCCTCCTCCTCCCACCTCTTCCCTCCCTCCTCCTCATCCCACCTCTTCCCTCCCTCCCTCCCCCTCCCCTCCCACCTCTTCCCTCCCTCGCCCTCCCCTCCCACCTCCACCTTCTCCCTCCACCTCCTCCCTCCTCCCACCTCTTCCCTCCCTCTCTTCACCTCCCCTTCCTCCTCCTCCACCCTCCTTTTCCTCCTCCTCCATCTCTTCCCTCTCCCTCCTTCCTCCCTCCCTCCCTCCACCTCCTCCTTCTCTTCCCCTCCCTCCCTCCCTCCATCTCTTCCCTCTCCCTCCTCCCTCCCTCCTCCTCCTCCTCTATTCTACTGTATCAGTCGTCTCTATCCGAGTGTAAAGAACAATCACCCAGTCCCACCTCTTCCCTCCATCTCTTCCCTCTTGCCTCCCTCCTCCTCCATCTCTTCCCTCTCCCTCCTTCCTCCTCCTCCTCCTCCTCCTCCTCTATTCTACTGTATCAGTCGTCTCTATCCGAGTGTAAAGAACAATCAACCAGTCCCACCTCTCCCCTCCCTCTTCCTCCTCCTCCGAGTGTAAAGAACAATCAACCAGTCCCACCATTCGATGGAGACAAGGCTGCTTAGTTTGGAAAGCAGTTAACTACTGTTTAAAATTCAAAACAACTGTATTTATCCCCTCAGAGGCATGTTTTATGTAAGAGGTAGTGAAACTATAAGACACTAGATGTTTGTATGTTCCTGTGTGTTTCAGGAGAGTTTAGCCAGACTACAGAGAGCGTTCGCCAGGAAATGGGAGTTTATATTTATGCAAGCTGAAGCACAAGCAAAGTAAGTATCTCCTCCAATCTAGCGTCTCAAATGGAACCCTATCCCCTACACAGTGCACTGCTATGGGTGCTATTAGGGAATAGGGTACCATTTGGGCTGCAAGCTCATGTTGAGCTGAATTGATGCATGCAGACTGACTGGTAAAACAGCCCTTTTCCCCCAACAACACAGCCTCAAGGTCTCTGCCTCAATTTACTCACAGATGTGGAAAGAGAGGAGAGGGGAGGTGGGGAGGGGAGAGGAGAGGTGGGGAGAGGTGGGGAGAGGAGAGGAGAGGAGAGGAGAGGAGAGGAGAGGTGGGGAGAGGAGAGGAGAGGAGAGGAGAGGAGAGGTGGGGAGAGGAGAGGAGAGGTGAGGAGAGGAGAGGTGGGGAGAGGAGAGGTGGGGAGAGGAGAGGAGAGGAGAGGTGGGGAGAGGAGAGGAGATGTGAGGAGTGGAGAGGAGAGGAGAGGAGAGGAGAGGAGAGGAGGGGAGAGGAGAGGAGAGGTGTGGAGAGGAGAGGAGAGGAGAGGAGAGGTGGGGAGAGGAGAGGAGAGGAGAGGTGGGGAGAGGACAGGACAGGACAGGAGAGGAGAGGAGAGGAGAGGAGAGGAGAGGAGAGGAGAGGAGAGGAGAGGAGAGGAGAGGAGAGGAGAGGAGAGGTGGGGAGAGGAGTATACAGATGAAGGATCTTAATTTAAGCCTGTTTGCTACAGCAGGAAACTTATCCTGCAGCAAAAGGAAATATAAATTATTCTGTGGATTATAAATAATGAACATGTTTGCAAAGGTTGATACATGTTTTGTATCAAAAATCAAGTCTGAAATTTCTAAGTGAAAAATACAAACTTCAGAAGCCTTTTTAAACCTCAAATACACTACACATTTGACTTTTCCTACATTTCCCGAAGGTTCATGTGCGACAGGGTGATCAAAAGAAGAACCTACATCTGTAACTAAATGAATGATGGGACGTCTGTGTTACAAGGTGTCCACCTCTATCCTTTAACACAGAGTAGACAAGAAGAGAGACAAAATTGAGAGGAAGATTCTGGACAGTCAAGAGAGAGCTTTCTGGGACGTACACAGACCAGTGGTAAGAATACAACCTTTCTGTTTCCCTGTCACCACAGACCATGTTTAGAGAGATTGTGTTGTGTTGTGTTCAGAGAGTGTTACACTGTGTTGTGTTCAGAGAGTGTTACACTGTGTTGTGTTCAGAGTGTTACACTGTGTTGTGTTCAGAGAGTGATACACTGTGTTGTGCTCAGAGAGTGATGCACTGTGTTGTGTTCAGAGAGTGATACACTGTGTTGTGTTCAGAGTGATACACTGTGTTGTGTTCAGAGTGATACACTGTGTTGTGCTCAGAGAGTGATGCACTGTGTTGTGTTCAGAGAGTGATACACTGTGTTGTGTTCAGAGTGATGCACTGTGTTGTGTTCAGAGAGTGTTACACTGTGTTGTGTCCAGAGTGATACACTGTGTTGTGTTCAGAGTGATGCACTGTGTTGTGTTCAGAGTGATACACTGTGTTGTGTTCAGAGAGTGATACACTGTGTTGTGTTCAGAGTGATACACTGTGTTGTGTTCAGAGAGTGATACACTGTGTTGTGTTCAGAGTGATACACTGTGTTGTGTTCAGAGTGATACACTGTGTTGTGTTCAGAGTGATGCACTGTGTTGTGTTCAGAGTGATACACTGTGTTGTGTTCAGAGTGATACACTGTGTTGTGTTCAGAGTGATACACTGTGTTGTTCAGAGTGATACATTGTGTTGTGTTCAGAGAGAGATACTGTGTTGTGTCCAGAGTGATATAGCAGTGATAGCATATAGCAGTGATAGCTAGGCAGTAGCATATAGCAGTGATAGCTAGGCAGTAGCATATAGCAGTGATAGCTAGGCAGTACCATGTAGCAGTGATAGCTAGGCAGTAGCATATAGCAGGGATAGCTAGGCAGTAGCATATAGCAGGGATAGCTATGCAGCAGCATATAGCAGTGATAGCTAGGCAGTAGCATATAGCAGTGATAGCTAGGCAGTAGCATATAGCAGTGATAGCTAGGCAGTAGCATATAGCAGTGATAGCTAGGCAGTAGCATATAGAGGTTAATAGCACTGGGCTAATAAGCAGAGCATGGCACACAACATAACCACACTATGTACAGAGGCTAACCTAGCACACAGTAAGAACAGGGTCAACTAGCATGAGAAACAGTGGTAAGCTAGCATGCTAGTCTAGTAGGCCACAGGCTGTGGATTGTAGCACACGGTGTGTACAGTGGAGGGTTAGTAGGCCTCAGGCTATAGACCAGCATGCAACATTAGCACTATGGTTAGCGGCTAATCGGTTGACATGCTATGGCTAACATGCAAATAGGTGAACAGCAGCCATCTTAGTAGCCACAAACTATGACAACAGCCATGCCGGGCTGGCGGCCATCTTGGCTCGTAGTAATGGAGAGAGATTTACCTCATGGTCTGAACATGTAGAGTAGCCACGAACTATGACAACGGTCATCTTGGCTCATAGTAATGGAGAGAGATTTACCTCATGGTCTGAACATGTAGAGTAGCCACAAACTATGACAAAAGGGGACAGATAAATAAGGTTGCAGTTGGCTAGTACACGTGTATGAAGTAACAGCAATATTAACATTGATTGAGGCGTATAAACATATATTAGCTTAGCGCAGGGATCCCGCTAGCGGGATCAAAATCAACAACATCCAGTGAAGCTGGAGAGCGCCAAATTCAAATGACAAAATCGTAATTATTAAACATTCATAAAAATACAAGTGTCATACATTATTTAAAAGCTTAACTTCTTGTTAATCCAGCCGTGTTGTCAGATTTCAAAAAGGCTTTACGACAAAAGCATACCATGCGATTATCTGAGGACGGCGCCCCACACCAAAATACTTTTGCCTGCCATATCAGTTCTGTTCTACTCACAGAAATTATTTTAACAGTTTTAGAAACGTCAGAGTGTTTTCTATCCAATGTTATCCAATGCAACTATATGCATATCCTAGCTTCTGGGCCTGAGTAACAGGCAGTTTACTTTGGGCACGTCATTCATCCGAACTTCCGAACACTGCCCCCTGGCCCTAAGAGGTATTAAATTAAATCAAATCAAATTATATTTGTCACGTGTGCCGAATACAACAGCTAATCTTAGTGAAATGCTGACTGACCAGCCCGTAACCAACAGGTGTAGACCTCACAGTGAAATGCTGACTGACCAGCCCTTAACCAACAGGTGTAGACCTCACAGTGAAATGCTGACTGACCAGCCCTTAACCAACAGGTGTAGACCTCGCAGTGAAATGCTGACTGACCAGCCCTTAACCAACAGGTGTAGACCTCACAGTGAAATGCTGACTGACCAGCCCTTAACCAACAGGTGTAGACCTCACAGTGAAATGCTGACTGACCAGCCCTTAACCAACAGGTGGAGACCTCACAGTGAAATGCTGACTGACCAGCCCTTAACCAACAGGTGTAGACCTCACAGTGAAATGCTGACTGACCAGCCCTTAACCAACAGATGTAGACTTCACAGTGAAATACATAATTACAATCCCTTAACCATCAGTGCTGTTCAAGAAATAGAGTTAAGAAAAGACTTACTAAATAAACTAAAGTGAATATTTGATTAACTCATTCTTGAACTGCATTGTTGGTTAAGGGCTGGTCAGTCAGCATTTCACTGTAAGTTCTAATGTTGTCAGTTACGCACTAACACACAGATCCAGGGTGGAGGCTTGTCCTCGTAGGAAGGGACCAGTAGTGAGTTGTGTTGATGCAGAGTCCTTGTCCTTGTAGGAAGGGACCAGTAGTGAGTTGTGTTGATGCAGAGTTCTTGTCCTTGTAGGAAGGGACTGGTAGTGAGTTGTGTTGTGGTGGTGCAGAGTTCTTGTCCTTGTAGGAAGGGACCAGTAGTGAGTTGTGTTCATGCAGTGTCCTTGTCCTTGTAGGAAGGGACCAGTAGTGAGTTGTGTTGAGGTGGTGCAGAGTTATTGTCCTTGTAGGAAGGGACCAGTTGTGAGTTGTGATGAGGGTGTGCAGAGTTCTTGTCCTTGTAGGAAGGGACCAGTAGTGAGTTGTGTTGATGCAGAGTTCTTGTCCTCGTAGGAAGGGACCAGTAGTGAGTTGTGATGAGGGTGTGCAGAGTTATTGTCCTTGTAGGAAGGGACCAGTAGTGAGTTGTGTTGAGGTGGTACAGAGTTCTTCTGACCTGTTGTCTCACTGCACCCCCGTGTCCAACTAAAGAACAGGCAGGAATAGGGGTCTGTTACCCCACCGGATAGGGCCTGGGATTGACTTAGCAGGTCAGCTGACTGAGTTTCCTGGCAACCTGGTCCCTAACACAAAGGTATAAAGTGGCCTCTGTCACTGGAAAATGGGGTTGGGCTGAGGCAGGGGATGGTAGCCTACCTCAGCAGTAACCTACTGGACAATGGAGTCGGGATAAGGCAGGAGATGGTAGCGTACCTCAGCAGTAACCACTGGACAATGGGGTCGGGCTGAGGCAGAGCATGGTAGCCTACCTCAGCAGTAGCCTACTGGACAATGGGGTCGGGCTGAGGCAGAGCATGGTAGCCTCACTCAGCAGTAACCACAGGACAATGGGGTCGGGCTGAGGCAGAGCATGGTAGCCCACCTCAGTAGTTAAAAGCTGCACATTTGTTGTCTCTCCCAGGGCCAACGAGAGGCTTAATTCAGGAGCTCGGGGTTTTAACACCCTCTAATAACTGAGGAAGTAGCCTGAGTATAGCCTGAAATACAGACCTGTTTTGTGTTAACATTCCACTCTGTGTACTCTGCGTCATACTTTATGTTTGGCATGACAAGGAGTGGAACGATAGCCCAAACAGACTGGTACCCAGGCTAGCCTGACTCGCTAGTGGTGAAAGAATTAAAACAGTGTGAAACCAGGTATTTGGTGTTCGCCGTTCCAGTTTATGTAACAGGGTGGGCCGAATCTTAACACCCGTTGACAATATATCCTCCAAAACACCGGCTTCTTGGCCATTATCTCTTAAATGTTCACCAATCTGCTTGAATAGTAGACAGTGGTATTAAGGGGCCAGATAAACCTTCCCAAGCATTTAACCACCTTTGGATGTGTTTAATGTCCTTCAAATCAGACAACGCTACAGCCAGACAGAAACTAATTTCCCCATCACATCAAGTAAGGTGTTGTGTCCCAAATGGCACCCTATGGGCCCTGGTTAAAAGGGATCTATATAGGCAATAGGGTGCCATTTGTGACCCAAAGACGAATTCTCAGTATCTCCCATCTAACTCCCTGGACTGTTGGAGACGAGGACCGTCTGACTCCCTGGACTGTTGGAGACGAGGACCGTCTGACTCCCTGGACTGTTGGAGACGAGGACCGTCTGACTCCCTGGACTGTTGGAGATGAGGACCGTCTGACTCCCTGGACTGTTGGAGACGAGGACCGTCTGACTCCCAGGACTGTTGGAGATGAGGACCGTCTGACTCCCTGGACTGTTGGAGATGAGGACCGTCTGACTCCCTGGACTGTTGGAGATGAGGACCGTCTGACTCCCTGGACTGTTGGAGATGAGGACCGTCTGACTCCCTGGACTATTGGAGACGAGGACCGTCTAACTCCCTGGACTGTTGGAGATGAGGACAGTAGTGTTATTGGCCTAATTGGACGTACTGTTGGAGATGAGGACCGTCTGACTCCCTGGACTGTTGGAGATGAGGACCGTCTGACTCCCTGGGTTGTTGGAGATGAGGACCGTCTGACTCCCTGGACTGTTGGAGATGAGGACCGTCTGACTCCCTGGACTGTTGGAGATGAGGACCGTCTGACTCCCTGGACTGTTGGAGATGAGGACCGTCTGACTCCCTGGACTGTTGGAGACGAGGACCGTCTGACTCCCTGGTGTTCAGTCAGTAGTGTTTTTGGCCTAATGGGACGTACTGTTCTAGACGAGGACCGTCTGACTCCCTGGTGTTCAGTCAGTAGTGTTATTGGCCTAATGGGACGTACTGTTGGAGATGAGGACCGTCTGACTCCCTGGTGTTCAGTCAGTAGTGTTATTGGCCTAATGGGACGTACTGTTGGAGACGAGGACCGTCTTACTCCCTGGTGTTCAGTCAGTAGTGTTATTGGTCTAATGGGACATACTGTTGGAGATGAGGACCGTCTGACTCCCTGGTGTTCAGTCAGTAGTGTTATTGGTCTAATGGGACATACTGTTGGAGATGAGGACCGTCTGACTCCCTGGTGTTCAGTCAGTAGTGTTATTGGTCTAATGGGACATACTGTTGGAGACGAGGACCGTTTGACTCCCTGGTGTTCAGTCAGTAGTGTTATTGGCCTAATGGGACGTACTGTTGGAGATGAGGACCGTCTGACTCCCTGGTGTTCAGTCAGTAGTGTTATTGGCCTAATGGGACGTACTGTTGGAGACACACTACTGTAAGTGACTCTGAATAAGAGCGTCTGCTAAATGTGAAAATGTAGACATGTAAATGGGGTCGTTTCACCAATTCTGTGCCTTTTGAGAAGTGTAACTTGGTATTAAAAAAATGTTTGATTTTAACATGTCACATGTTCAACTTCATAAACTTTGTTTTAACCATCTCAAGATGTTAATTAAATAAAAATACGTACTATAACCCTGTTGACCGCAACAGGGTTGAGGATTTCACCTTAAATCTGCCATAAATTCCCTTGTGACAGGGGCACTGGAGGCTTGTTGAATGCAACAGGGAGTGACAATTGAAAGCAAGCTTCACAAAAAAAGTTGAAATCATTACAATATTTCTAGCCTGTCCATCTATGGGTGACAGAGTTGAATGTGTTGTGCTCGACCCGCTCAGCTTTCCACCACAAAACACCAGAAAATGTCCAAGATGTTTAGAAACAGCTCACCTGCCTTTACACACTGTGATTTGATGATTAGTTGTTCATGGTTCTTTTTGAAAAAAAAAATGAAAAAATGATAGTTTAACCATATTAAAACGAGAGTTCAGTTCATGTAATATGAGGGACAGAAGTAAGTTAGTCTCTAGTCACATGAAATAAATCATTTTCAGAAATGACTGTCAAAGCAACAAAATGACTTTTTCATTTTTTTATTTAACCTTTATTTAACCTGTCTAGGACTGGGGTTCCGCTAGCGGAAGGCTCCGCAACAGCCAGTGAAAGTGCAAGGCACCAAATTCAAAACAACAAAAAACAAAGCATACAAGTATTTTACACCATTTTAAAGATACAATTATCGTTAATCCAGCCACAGTGTCTGATTTCAAAAATGCTTTACAGCGAAAGCACCACAAACGATTATGTTAGGTCAGCACCAAGCAACAGAAAAACCCAGCCATTTTTCCAGCCAAGGAGAGGAGTCACAAAAAGCAGAAATAGAGATAAAATGAATCACTAACCTTTGATGATCTTCATCAGATGATACTCATAGGACTTCATGTTACACAATACATGTATGTTTTGTTTGATAAAGTTCATATTTATATAAAAAATCTGAGTTTACATTTCCGCATTACGTTCAGTAGTTCTAAAACATGCAGTGATTGTGCAAAACCACATCAATTTACAGAAATACTCATAATACACATTGATAAAGATACGACTATTATACATGGAACTTTAGATACACTTCTCCTTAATGCAACCGCTGTGTCAGATTTCCAAAACACTTTACGGAGAAAGCAAACCATGCAATAATCTGAGTACAGCCTTTAGACAACAAATCAACCAAAAAGATACCCGCCAAATTGGGTAGTCAACATTACTCAGAAATAGCATTTTAAACATTCCCTTACCTTTGATGATCTTCATCAGAATGCACTCCCAGGAATCCCAGTTCCACCATAAATGTTTGATAAGTTCAATAATGTCCATCAGTTATGTCCAAATATCTTCATTTGTTAGGGCGTTTGGCAAACAAATCCAAAAGTGCGTTCAGGTCACGCTGAATGTCGGATGAAAAGTTCAAAAGGTCCCGTTACAACCTGTAGAAACATGCCAACCTAAGTATGGAATCAATCTTTAGGATGTTTTTAACATAGAACTTCATTAATGTTCCAACCGGACAATTCCTTTGTCTGTCAAATGAAGTGGAATGTTGCTACCTTTCTCGTGAGCGCGCCAGACCGAGTCTGTGGCACTCTGCCATACCACTCACTTAAAGAGCTCTCATGAGCACCTCCTTTAGAGTAGAATCTTCAAAACAGGTTCTAAATACTGTTGACATATAGTGGAAGCCTTGGGAAGTGAAACATAACTAATATAGCCCTGTATCTTCAATGGGGGCTGAGTTGAAAAACTACGAACCTCAGATTTCCCACTTCCTGGTTGGATTATTTCTCAGGTTTTGCCTGCCATATGAGTTATGTTATACTCACAGACATCATTCAGAATGTTTTCTATCCAAATTTGCTAATTATATGCATATTTTAGCTTTTACGGCTGAGTTGCAGGCAGCTTAATTTGGGCACGTTTTTCATCCAAGCTACCCAATACTGCCCCCTATCCCAAAGAAGTTTTAACTAGGCAAGTCAGTTAAGAACAAATTCTTATTTACAATGATGGCTAAACAATGAACCCCGGCTAAACCCTAACCCGGACGACGCTGGGGCTTATGCGAAGCCCTATTGGTGGAGAACTTGGAGAAATGTTGAGATGAAGTGGTTCAAACCTTCCTAGAGGTCACAGAGGACCATGTCAAAATGATGGATTTTGGCACTTTAGCAAGTCAGATTTATTGAATTCTCCATGGGATCCATATTAAAACCCCTTAAACTCGAAATCCCGTTCGAATCCCGTTACCAGGATAGATTTGACAACATCCGCTGCAATTGCAGTACTCCAAATTCAAACTAAAGAAATATAAATATTTAACATTCATATAAATACAAGTGTAATACATCAAAATAAAGCTTAACTTCTGGTTAATCCAGCCGCTGTGTCAGATTTCAAAAATAATTTACGGCGAAAGCACACCATGCAACTATCTGAGGACAGCGCCCAGAAAACAAGAACATGAAAACCATTTTGCAACCAGGCAGGTGCGACACGAAAGTCAGAAATAGCGATATAATAAATGCCTTACCTTTGAAGATCTTCATATTTTTGCAGTTCCAAATGTCTCAGTGACAGAATGAATGGTCGTTTTGTTCTATAAAGTCCTTCTTTATTTTTTATTTACAATTTATTTTGACGCTTTTTATTCAGAAATACACCGGTTCAAACATGACTACTAAGTATCTAATAGGTTACCTGTAAACTTGGTCCAAACAACGTTTCTAGTCAATCCTAAAATGTAAATAATCGATCAAATTTAATACGGGATAAACAGTTTCCAATACCGAAGAAAAACACCACGGAGCTTGAACTCCTGTTCAGGCGCAGCAAAAGACGAGTGACCTGCTGAGTGAAAAGAATAGAAAGAATAGGACTACTTCTTCATTTCTCAAAAGGAAAACATCAAACCATTTCTAAAAGACTGTTGACATCTAGTGGAAGACATAGGAACTGCAATATGGGCCCTAATAAATCAGGTTTTCCCATAGAAAACCATTGGAAAACACAATGACCTCAAAAAATAATTTCCCTGGATGGGTTGTGCTCAGGGTTTTGCCTGCCATATCAGTTCTGTTATACTCACAGACATTATGTTAACAGTTTTAACAGTTTTAGAAACTTTAATGTTTTCTGTCCAATACTATCATGCATATGCAAATCTTAGATTCGGGGCCTGAGTAACAGGCAGTTTACTTTGGGCACGCTTTTCATCCGGACGTGAAAATACTGCCCCCTAGCCTAAAGAGGTTTTAAAGGGCAATTTAATATAACAGGCTTTTAAAATTGAATCTTTTTGCCAAATTTTTACTTAAAATATCAAAGGGCACTTTTCGTGGATTGACCCAAATGTATCATTGTTTAACCTTGTTCCACAGCCTGGAGAAGACCTAAAACCTCTTAGGGATCGCAAACTGCCAGAGTAACACCTGTCGACAACATCTGGTGAAATTGCAGAGCGCCAAATTCAATGACAAAATCGCAATATTAAACATTCATGAAAATACAAGTGTCATTATTAACATTATTTAAAAGCTTAACGTCTTGCTAATCCAACCGCGTTGTCAGATTTCAAAAAGGCTTTACGGCAAAAGCCTACCTTTCCTGATGAGCACACCTTGGGAAAAACAACCACTTTTTAAGCCTGAATCCCTGTATAAAGACTGTTGATCTTGTGGAATTTTCCAGATGGATTTTCACCTGCCATATCAGTTCTGTTATACTCACAGACATTTTTTTAACAGTTTTAGAAACTGTTTTCTATCCAATGGGCTGAATAACAGGCAGTTTACTTTGGGCACGTCAGTCAGCCGGAAATTCAGGATACTGCCCCCTAGCCTTAAGAAGTTCTGGAAATGTGTAAATGTGTCCTTGTTCCACAGTCTGGAGAAGACTGATGTAAATGTGTCCTTGTTCCACAGCCTGGAGAAGACTGATGGAAATGTGTCCTTGTTCCACAGTCTGGAGAAGACTGATGTAAATGTGTCCTTGTTTCTCTATACAGCCTGGAGAAGACTGATGTAAATGTGTCCTTGTTTCTCTATACAGTCTGGAGAAGACTGATGTAAATGTGTCCTTGTTTCTCTATACAGTCTGGAGAAGACTGATGGAAATGTGTCCTTGTTCCACAGTCTGGAGAAGACTGATGTAAATGTGTCCTTGTTCCACAGTCTGGAGAAGACTGATGGAAATGTGTCCTTGTTTCTCTATACAGCCTGAAGAAGACTGATGTAAATGTGTCCTTGTTTCTCTATACAGCCTGGAGAAGACTGATGTAAATGTGTCCTTGTTCCACAGCCTGGAGAAGACTGATGTAAATGTGTCCTTGTTCCTCTATACAGCCTGGAGAAGACTGATGTAAATGTGTCCTTGTTTCTCTATACAGTCTGGAGAAGACTGATGTAAATGTGTCCTTGTTCCACAGTCTGGAGAAGACTGATGGAAATGTGTCCTTGTTTCTCTATACAGCCTGGAGAAGACTGATGGAAATGTGTCCTTGTTCCACAGTCTGGAGAAGACTGATGTAAATGTGTCCTTGTTTCTCTATACAGCCTGGAGAAGACTGATGTAAATGTGTCCTTGTTTCTCTATACAGCCTGGAGAAGAATGATGGAAATGTGTCCTTGTTTCTCTATACAGTCTGGAGAAGACTGATGTAAATGTGTCCTTGTTTCTCTATACAGCCTGGAGAAGACTGATGTAAATGTGTCCTTGTTCCACAGCCTGGAGAAGACTGATGTAAATGTGTCCTTGTTCCTCTATACAGCCTGGAGAAGACTGATGTAAATGTGTCCTTGTTTCTCTATACAGTCTGGAGAAGACTGATGTAAATGTGTCCTTGTTCCACAGCCTGGAAAAGACTGATGTAAATGTGTCCTTGTTTCTCTATACAGTCTGGAGAAGACTGATGTAAATGTGTCCTTGTTCCACAGTCTGGAGAAGACTGATGGAAATGTGTCCTTGTTCCACAGCCTGGAGAAGACTGATGTAAATGTGTCCTTGTTTCTCTATACAGCCTGGAGAAGACTGATGGAAATGTGTCCTTGTTCCTCTATACAGCCTGGAGAAGACTGATGGAAATGTGTCCTGGTTCCACAGTCTGGAGAAGACTGATGTAAATGTGTCCTTGTTCCACAGTCTGGAGAAGACTGATGTAAATGTGTCCTTGTTCCACAGTCTGGAGAAGACTGATGGAAATGTGTCCTTGTTCCACAGTCTGGAGAAGACTGATGTAAATGTGTCCTTGTTCCACAGCCTGGAGAAGACTGATGGAAATGTGTCCTTGTTTCTCTATACAGTCTGGATAAGACTGATGTAAATGTGTCCTGGTTCCACAGTCTGGAGAAGACTGATGTAAATGTGTCCTTGTTCCACAGTCTGGAGAAGACTGATGTAAATGTGTCCTTGTTTCTCTATACAGTCTGGAGAAGACTGATGTAAATGTGTCCTTGTTCCTCTATACAGTCTGGAGAAGACTGATGGAAATGTGTCCTTGTTTCTCTATACAGTCTGGAGAAGACTGATGGAAATGTGTCCTTGTTTCTCTATACAGCCTGGAGAAGACTGATGTAAATGTGTCCTTGTTTCTCTATACAGCCTGGAGAAGACTGATGTAAATGTGTCCTTGTTTCTCTATACAGTCTGGAGAAGACTGATGTAAATGTGTCCTTGTTTCTCTATACAGCCTGGAGAAGACTGATGGAAATGTGTCCTTGTTCCTCTATACAACCTGGAGAAGACTGATGTAAATGTGTCCTTGTTCCACAGTCTGGAGAAGACTGATGGAAATGTGTCCTTGTTTCTCTATACAGTCTGGAGAAGACTGATGGAAATGTGTCCTTGTTTCTCTATACAGCCTGGAGAAGACTGATGGAAATGTGTCCTTGTTCCACAGTCTGGAGAAGACTGATGTAAATGTGTCCTTGTTTCTCTATACAGCCTGGAGAAGACTGATGGAAATGTGTCCTTGTTCCACAGCCTGGAGAAGACTGATGTAAATGTGTCCTTGTTCCACAGCCTGGAGAAGACTGATGTAAATGTGTCCTTGTTTCTCTATACAGCCTGGAGAAGACTGATGTAAATGTGTCCTTGTTTCTCTATACAGCCTGGAGAAGACTGATGTAAATGTGTCCTTGTTTCTCTATACAGCCTGGAGAAGACTGGTGTAAATGTGTCCTTGTTCCACAGTCTGGAGAAGACTGATGGAAATGTGTCCTTGTTCCACAGTCTGGAGAAGACTGATGGAAATGTGTCCTTGTTCCACAGTCTGGAGAAGACTGATGTAAATGTGTCCTTGTTCCACAGCCTGGAGAAGACTGATGTAAATGTGTCCTTGTTTCTCTATACAGTCTGGAGAAGACTGATGTAAATGTGTCCTTGTTCCACAGTCTGGAGAAGACTGATGTAAATGTGTCCTTGTTTCTCTATACAGTCTGGAGAAGACTGATGGAAATGTGTCCTTGTTCCACAGTCTGGAGAAGACTGATGTAAATGTGTCCTTGTTCCTCTATACAGTCTGGAGAAGACTGATGGAAATGTGTCCTTGTTCCACAGTCTGGAGAAGACTGATGGAAATGTGTCCTTGTTTCTCTATACAGTCTGGAGAAGACTGATGTAAATGTGTCCTTGTTCCACCGTCTGGAGAAGACTGATGTAAATGTGTCCTTGTTCCTCTATACAGTCTGGAGAAGACTGATGGAAATGTGTCCTTGTTTCTCTATACAGTCTGGAGAAGACTGATGGAAATGTGTCCTTGTTCCACAGTCTGGAGAAGACTGATGTAAATGTGTCCTTGTTCCACAGTCTGGAGAAGACTGATGTAAATGTGTCCTTGTTTCTCTATACAGTCTGGAGAAGACTGATGTAAATGTGTCCTTGTTCCACAGTCTGGAGAAGACTGATGGAAATGTGTCCTTGTTTCTCTATACAGTCTGGAGAAGACTGATGTAAATGTGTCCTTGTTCCACAGTCTGGAGGAGACTGATGTAAATGTGTCCTTGTTTCTCTATACAGCCTGGAGAAGACTGATGGAAATGTGTCCTTGTTTCTCTATACAGTCTGGAGAAGACTGATGGAAATGTGTCCTTGTTCCACAGCCTGGAGAAGACTTATGTAAATGTGTCCTTGTTTCTCTATACAGTCTGGATAAGACTGATGTAAATGTGTCCTTGTTTCTCTATACAGCCTGGAGAAGACTGATGTAAATGTGTCCTTGTTTCTCTATACAGTCTGGAGAAGACTGATGTAAATGTGTCCTTGTTTCTCTATACAGCCTGGAGAAGACTGATGGAAATGTGTCCTTGTTCCACAGCCTGGAGAAGACTGATGGAAATGTGTCCTTGTTCCACAGTCTGGAGAAGACTGATGGAAATGTGTCCTTGTTTCTCTATACAGCCTGGAGAAGACTGATGGAAATGTGTCCTTGTTTCTCTATACAGCCTGGAGAAGACTGATGGAAATGTGTCCTTGTTTCTCTATACAGCCTGGAGAAGACTGATGTAAATGTGTCCTTGTTTCTCTATACAGTCTGGAGAAGACTGATGTAAATGTGTCCTTGTTTCTCTATACAGCCTGGAGAAGACTGATGTAAATGTGTCCTTGTTCCACAGTCTGGAGAAGACTGATGGAAATGTGTCCTTGTTCCACAGTCTGGAGAAGACTGATGGAAATGTGTCCTTGTTCCACAGTCTGGAGAAGACTGATGTAAATGTGTCCTTGTTTCTCTATACAGTCTGGAGAAGACTGATGTAAATGTGTCCTTGTTCCACAGCCTGGAGAAGACTGATGGAAATGTGTCCTTGTTCCACAGTCTGGAGAAGACTGATGGAAATGTGTCCTTGTTTCTCTATACAGTCTGGAGAAGACTGATGTAAATGTGTCCTTGTTTCTCTATACAGCCTGGAGAAGACTGATGTAAATGTGTCCTTGTTCCTCTATACAGCCTGGAGAAGACTGATGGAAATGTGTCCTTGTTTCTCTATACAGCCTGGAGAAGACTGATGGAAATGTGTCCTGGTTCCACAGTCTGGAGAAGACTGATGTAAATGGGTCCTTGTTCCACAGTCTGGAGAAGACTGATGTAAATGTGTCCTTGTTCCACAGTCTGGAGAAGACTGATGTAAATGTGTCCTTGTTCCACAGCCTGGAGAAGACTGATGGAAATGTGTCCTTGTTTCTCTATACAGTCTGGAGAAGACTGATGTAAATGTGTCCTTGTTTCTCTATACAGCCTGGAGAAGACTGATGGAAATGTGTCCTTGTTCCTCTATACAGCCTGGTGGAGACTGGTGTAAATGTGTCCTTGTTTCTCTATACAGCCTGGAGAAGACTGGTGTAAATGTGTCCTTGTTTCTCTATACAGCCTGGAGAAGACTGGTGTAAATGTGTCCTTGTTTCTCTATACAGCCTGGATGTGTGAACACAACAGAAGCCGACATCAAGAAATCCTCGAGGATGAAGCAGCCTCATAAAACAAGAAAGGTATGGATTGTCATATGTACTGTAATGTGAACTGTAA
This sequence comes from Oncorhynchus mykiss, assembly GCF_013265735.2. Taxonomy (NCBI): domain Eukaryota; kingdom Metazoa; phylum Chordata; class Actinopteri; order Salmoniformes; family Salmonidae; genus Oncorhynchus; species Oncorhynchus mykiss. The sequence goes on along the minus strand of NC_048587.1, from coordinate 1,383,522 downwards.
AATCTTCTGTAAAATCTACTGCAAAATCTACTGTAATACAGTACTGCCGATTTTACAGGTTTTCCTACTTACAAAACATGTAATTTTTTATCATAGGTACACTTCAACTGTGAGAGACGGAATCTAAAACAAAAATCCAGAAAATCACATTGTGTGATTTTTAAGTAATTAATTTGCATTTTATTGCATGACATAAGTATTTGATACATCAGAAAGCAGAACTTAATAGTTGGTACAGAAACCTTTGTTTGCAATTACAGAGATCATATGTTTCCTGTAGTTCTTCACCAGGTTTGCAGCAGACACTGCAGCAGGGATTTTGGCCCACTCCTCCATACAGACCTTCTCCAGAAGGGGCTGTCGCTGGGCAATACGGACTTTCAGCTCCCTCCAAAGATTTTCTATTGGGTTCAGGTCTGGAGACTGGCTAGGCCACTCCAGGACCTTGAGATGCTTCTTACGGGGCCACTCCTTAGTTGCCCCGGCTGTGTGTTTCGGGTTGTTGTCATGCTGGAAAACCCAGCCACAACCCATCATCAATGCTCTTACTGAGGGAAGGAGGTTGTTGGCCAAGATCTCGCGATACATGGCCCCATCCATCCTCCCCTCAATACGGTGCAGTCGTCCTGTCCCCTTTGCAGAAAAGCATCTACAACGAATGATGATGTTGATGTTTCCACCTCCATGCTTCACGGTTGGGATGGTGTTCTTGGGGTTGTACTCATCCTTCTTCTTCCTCCAAACACGGCTAGTGGAGTTTAGACCAAAAAGCTCTATTTTTGTCTCATCAGACCACATGACCTTCTCCCATTCCTCCTCTGGATCATCCAGACAGATTGAGCTCTAGAGAAAACAACTGACAGGGTTTTTAAACTAAGGGAAAGGGAATGTGATTGGGTAAGGGAAACAGGAGGTGTGTCTTCTGATTGATGATTGATTGGTGACTGATTGGGTAATGATGTTTGTCACCTGTGAGGGGACAAGGAGAGAAAATAAACACACACAGGATACCCGTCTCCGTAACAACGATGTTTCTATCCAGTCTGTGTACGGCCTCCAGAATGACATCCGGAGCCACAGCCCCGCCCACGCCCCCGCTCCAGAGGTCAAAGAGCCCACAGAGGAGGAGATGCGTCACCAGGTAATGTCATCAATTCAAGGGCAAATTACAAAAGAGGGTTCTTCCAGAGCGGATGTCAACAAATATCCATCAAACTACAATGACATGTCAGTGTTTTCTGGTAGAATGGGCCATTTAAAAATAACAGAATGGTCGTTATCTTGACTATATCGTGTCATCTGACATATTGATCGTTAGCTTGACTATTGTGTTATCTGACATTTTGATCGTTAGCTTGACTATTGTGTTATCTGACATATTGATCGTTAGCTTGACTCTATCATGTTATCTGACATATTGATCGTTAGCTTGACTCTATCATGTTATCTGACATATTGATCATTATCTTGACTCTATTGTGTTATCTGACATATTGATCGTTAGCTTGACTCTATCATGTTATCTGACATATTGATCGTTATCTTGACTCTATCATGTTATCTGACATATTGATCGTTATCTTGACTCTATTGTGTTATCTGACAGAGCAGCATGCCTTCACATTGGCACCTTCTCCTTTCAGATTCAACACTGGCAAGCCCAACTAGACAGGCATCGGTTAAACATGTCCAAAGTGGCAGAAAGGTAGGCTGTTTCCTTGTAATGTAACACACACAGACACACACACACACACACACACACACACTGTCTGAAAACAGACTGGTAGTCAAGGCTGTTATTGGAGTACTGTCTGAAAACAGACTGGTAGTCAAGGCTGTTATTGGAGTAGTCAGGGCTGTTATTGGAGTAGTCAAGGCTGTTATTGGAGTAGTCAGGGCTGTTATTGGAGTACTGTCTGAAAACAGACTGGTAGACAAGGCTGTTATTGGAGTACTGTCTGAAAACAGACTGGTAGTCAAGGCTGTTATTGGAGTAGTCAAGGCTGTTATTGGATTAGTCAAGGCTGTTATTGGAGTAGTCAAGGCTGTTATTGGAATACTGTCTGAAAACAGACTGGTAGTCAAGGCTGTTATTGGAGTAGTCAAGGCTGTTATTGAAGTAGTCAAGGCTGTTATTGGAGTAGACAAGGCTGTTATTGGAGTACTGTCTGAAAACAGACTGGTAGTCAAGGCTGTTATTGGAGTAGTCAATGCTGTTATTGGAGTAGTCAAGGCTGTTATTGGAGTAGTCAGGGCTGTTATTGGAGTAGTCAGGGCTGTTATTGGAGTAGTCAAGGCTGTTATTGGAGTAGTCAAGGCTGTTATTGGAGTAGTCAAGGCTGTTATTGGTGTACGTATTGTCAGTGTGATTGGTGTACATATTGTCAGTGTGATTGGTGTGTGTATTGTCAGTGTGATTGGTGTATGTATTGTCAGTGTGATTGGTGTACGTATTGTCAGTGTGATTGGTGTACGTATTGTCAGTGAGCAGTGTGATTGGTGTATGTATTGTCAGTGTGATTGGTGTACGTATTGTCAGTGTGATTGGTGTACGTATTGTCAGTGTGATTGGTGTATGTATTGTCAGTGTGATTGGTGTACGTATTGTCAGTGATCAGTGTGATTGGTGTACGTATTGTCAGTGTGATTGGTGTACTGTCAGTGTGATTGGTGTACGTATTGTCAGTGTGATTGGTGTACGTATTGTCAGTGTGATTGGTGTACGTATTGTCAGTGTGATTGGTGTACGTATTGTCAGTGTGATTGGTGTACGTATTGTCAGTGTGATTGGTGTACGTATTGTCAGTCAGCAGTGTGATTGGTGTACGTATTGTCAGTGTGATTGGTGTACGTATTGTCAGTCAGCAGTGTGATTGGTGTACGTATTGTCAGTGTGATTGGTGTACGTATTGTCAGTGTGATTGGTGTACGTATTGTCAGTGTGATTGGTGTACGTATTGTCAGTCAGCAGTGTGATTGGTGTATTTATTGTCAGTGATCAGTGTGATTGGTGTACATATTGTCAGTGAGCAGTGTGATTGGTGTACATATTGTCAGTGAGCAGTGTGATTGGTGTACTCCCTATGCAGCTTGCTGAGCTACACAGAGCAGTATGTGGAGTATGACCCCTTCTTCACCTCCCCGGAGACCTCCAACCCCTGGATCTCTGATGACATCACCATCTGGGAACTGGAGACCAGGTGGGTTCACCCTCAGTCTGTCCTTCTCTCTCTCTGTCAGAGTTACTGGAGACCAGGTGGGTTCACCCTCAGTCTGTCCTTCTCTCTCTCTCTCTGTGTCAGAGTTACTGGAGACCAGGTGGGTTCACCCTCAGTCTGTCCTCTCTATCTGTCAGAGTTACTGGAGACCAGGTGGGTTCACCGTCAGTCTGTCCTTCTCTCTCTGTCAGAGTTACTGGAGACCAGGTGGTTTCACCCTCAGTCTGTCCTTCTCTCTCTCTCTCTGTCAGAGTTACTGGAGACCAGGTGGGTTCACCCTCAGTCTGTCCTTCTCTCTCTCTGTCAGAGTTACTGGACACCAGGTAGGTTCACCCTCAGTCTGTCCTTCTCTCTCTCTGTCAGAGTTACTGGAGACCAGGTGGGTTCACCCTCAGTCTGTCCTTCTCTCTCTCTGTCAGAGTTACTGGAGACCAGGTGGGTTCACCCTCAGTCTGTCCTTCTCTCTCTCTCTCTCTGTCAGAGTTACTGGAGACCAGGTGGGTTCACCCTCAGTCTGTCCTTCTCTCTCTCTGTCAGAGTTACTGGAGACCAGGTGGGTTCACCCTCAGTCTGTCCTCTCTATCTGTCAGAGTTACTGGAGACCAGGTGGGTTCACCGTCAGTCTGTCCTTCTCTCTCTGTCAGAGTTACTGGAGACCAGGTGGTTTCACCCTCAGTCTGTCCTTCTCTCTCTCTCTCTGTCAGAGTTACTGGAGACCAGGTGGGTTCACCCTCAGTCTGTCCTTCTCTCTCTCTGTCAGAGTTACTGGACACCAGGTAGGTTCACCCTCAGTCTGTCCTTCTCTCTCTCTGTCAGAGTTACTGGAGACCAGGTGGGTTCACCCTCAGTCTGTCCTTCTCTCTCTCTGTCAGAGTTACTGGAGACCAGGTGGGTTCACCCTCAGTCTGTCCTTCTCTCTCTCTCTCTCTGTCAGAGTTACTGGAGACCAGGTGGGTTCACCCTCAGTCTGTCCTTCTCTCTCTCTGTCAGAGTTACTGGAGACCAGGTGGGTTCACCCTCAGTCTGTCCTTCTCTCTCTCTGTCAGAGTTACTGCAGACCAGGTTGGTTCACCCTCAGTCTGTCCTTCTCTCTCTCAATTCAATTCAAGGGCTTTATTGGCATGGGAAACATGTGTTAACATTGCCAAAGCAAGAGAGGTAGATAAAATATAAAGTGAAATAAACAATAAAAATTAACAGTAAACATTACACATACAGAAGTTTCAAAACAATAAAGACATTACAAATGTCATATTATATATACAGTGTTTTAACAATGTACAAATGGTAAAGGACACAAGATAAAATAAATAAGCATAAATATGGGTTGTATTTACAATGGTGTTTGTTCTTCACTGGTTGCCCTTTTCTCGTGGCAACAGGTCACAAATCTTGCTGCTGTGATGGCACACTGCGGAATTTCACCCAGTAGATATGGGAGTTTTTCAAAATTGGATTTGTTTTCGAATTCTTTGTGGATCTGTGTAATCTGAGGGAAATATGTTTCTCTAATATGGTCATATATTGGGCAGGAGGTTAGGAAGTGCAGCTCAGTTTCCACCTCATTTTGTGGGCAGTGTGCACAGGTGGGTTCACCCTCAGTCTGTCAGAGTGAGTGAGTGAGTGAGTGAGTGAGTGAGTGAGTGAGTGAGTGAGTGAGTGAGTGAGTGAGTGTCTCTCTCACTCACTCACTCACTCACTCACTCACTCACTCACTCTCTCACTCTCTCACTCTCTCAGTCACTCTCTCACTCACTCTCTCACTCTCACTGGAGACCAGGTGGGTTTACCCTCAGTCTATCCTTCTCTCTCTTGGTCAGAGTTACAATAACAAATGTGTGTCTTCCCAAACCAACGTGGACATTGTGGTTGTCACTGATTCTGAGAAGAGGCCCAGTAGTCTGTGTTGTTATTATGTAGTGAGTGGCTGGCCAGGCTAGGGAAGGTACTGAGACGAGGCCCAGCAGTCAGTACAGTCTGTGTTGTTATTAAGTAGTGAGTGGCTAGCCAGGCTAGGGAAGGTACTGAGAAGAGGCCCAGCAGTCTGTGTTGTTATTAAGTAGTGAGTGGCTGGCCAGGCTAGGGAAGGTACTGAGAAGAGGCCCAGCAGTCTGTGTTGTTATTAAGTAGTGAGTGGCTGGCCAGGCTAGGGAAGGTACTGAGAAGAGGCCCAGCAGTCTGTGTTGTTATTATGTAGTGAGTGGCTGGCCAGGCTAGGGAAGGGAAGGTACTGAGAAGAGGCCCAGCAGTCTGTGTTGTTATTAAGTAGTGAGTGGCTGGCCAGGCTAGGGAAGGTACTGAGAAGAGGCCCAGCAGTCTGTGTTGTTATTAAATAGTGAGTGGCTGGCCAGGCTAGGGAAGGTACTGAGAAGAGGCCCAGCAGTCAGTACAGTCGGTGTTGTTATTAAGTAGTGAGTGGCTGGCCAGGCTAGGGAAGGTACTGAGAAGAGGCCCAGCAGTCAGGACGGTCTGTGTTGTTATTAAGTAGTGAGTGACTGGCCAGGCTAGGGAAGGTACTGAGAAGAGGCCCAGCAGTCAGTACAGTCTGTGTTGTTATTAAATAGTGAGTGGCTGGCCAGGCTAGGGAAGGTACTGAGAAGAGGCCCAGCAGTCAGTACGGTCTGTGTTGTTATTAAGTAGTGAGTGGCTGGCCAGGCTAGGGAAGGTACTGAGAAGTGGCCCAGCAGTCAGTACAGTCTGTGTTGTTATTAAGTAGTGAGTGGCTGGCCAGGCTAGGGAAGGTACTGAGAAGAGGCCCAGCAGTCAGTACAGTCTGTGTTGTTACTAAGTAGTGAGTGGCTGGCCAGGCTAGGGAAGGTACTGAGAAGTGGCCCAGCAGTCAGTACAGTCTGTGTTGTTATTAAGTAGTGAGTGGCTGGCCAGGCTAGGGAAGGTACTGAGAAGAGGCCCAACAGTCTGTGTTGTTATTAAGTAGTGAGTGGCTGGCCAGGCTAGGGAAGGTACTGAGAAGAGGCCCAGCAGTCAGTACAGTCTGTGTTGTTATTATGTAGTGAGTGACTGGCCAGGCTAGGGAAGGTACTGAGAAGTGGCCCAGCAGTCAGTACGGTCTGTGTTGTTATTAAGTAGTGAGTGGCTGGCCAGGCTAGGGAAGGTACTGAGAAGAGGCCCAGTAGTCTGTGTTGTTATTAAGTAGTGAGTGGCTGGCCAGGCTAGGGAAGGTACTGAGAAGAGGCCCAGCAGTCAGTACAGTCTGTGTTGTTATTAAGTAGTGAGTGGCTGGCCAGGCTAGGGAAGGTACTGAGAAGAGGCCCAGCAGTCAGGACGGTCTGTGTTGTCATTAAGTAGTGAGTGGCTGGCCAGGCTAGGGAAGGTACTGAGAAGAGGCCCAGCAGTCAGTACAGTCTGTGTTGTTACTAAGTAGTGAGTGGCTAGCCAAGCTAGGGAAGGTACTGAGAAGAGGCCCAGCAGTCTGTGTTGTTATTAAGTAGTGAGTGGCTGGCCAGGCTAGGGAAGGTATTGAGAAGAGGCCCAGCAGTCTGTGTTGTTATTAAGTAATGAGTGACTGGCCAGGCTAGGGAAGATACTGAGAAGAGGCCCAGCAGTCAGTACAGTCTGTGTTGTTATTAAGTAGTGAGTGGCTGGCCAGGCTAGGAAGGTACTGAGAAGAGGCCCAGCAGTCAGGACAGTCTGTGTTGTTATTAAGTAGTGAGTGGCTGGCCTGACTAGGGAAGGTACTGAGAAGAGGCCCAGTAGTCTGTGTTGTTATTAAGTAGTGAGTGGCTGGCCAGGCTAGGGAAGATACTGAGAAGAGGCCCAGCAGTCTGTGTTGTTATTAAGTAGTGAGTGGCTAGCCAGGCTAGGGAAGGTACTGAGAAGAGGCCCAGCAGTCAGTACAGTCTGTGTTGTTATTAAGTAGTGAGTGGCTAGCCAGGCTAAGGAAGATACAGAGAAGAGGCCCAGCAGTCAGTACAGTCTGTGTTGTTATTAAGTAGTGAGTGGCTGGCCAGGCTAGGGAAGGTACTGAGAAGAGGCCCAGCAGTCAGTACAGTCTGTGTTGTTATTAAGTAGTGAGTGGCTAGCCAGGCTAGGGAAGGTACTGAGAAGAGGCCCAGCAGTCTGTGTTGTTATTAAGTAGTGAGTGGCTGGCCAGGCTAGGGAAGGTACTGAGAAGAGGCCCAGCAGTCTGTGTTGTTATTAAGTAGTGAGTGGCTGGCCAGGCTAGGGAAGGTACTGAGAAGAGGCCCAGCAGTCAGTACAGTCTGTGTTGTTATTAAGTAGTGAGTGGCTGGCCAGGCTAGGGAAGGTACTGAGAAGAGGCCCAGCAGTCAGTACAGTCTGTGTTGTTATTAAGTAGTGAGTGGCTGGCCAGGCTAGGGAAGGTACTGAGAAGAGGCCCAGCAGTCAGTACAGTCTGTGTTGTTATTAAGTAGTGAGTGGCTGGCCAGGCTAGGGAAGGTACTGAGAAGAGGCCCAGCAGTCTGTGTTGTTATTAAGTAGTGAGTGGCTGGCCAGGCTAGGGAAGGTACTGAGAAGAGGCCCAGCAGTCAGTACAGTCTGTGTTGTTATTAAGTAGTGAGTGGCTGGCCAGGCTAGGGAAGGTACTGAGAAGAGGCCCAGCAGTCAGTACAGTCTGTGTTGTTATTATGTAGTGAGTGGCTGGCCAGGCTAGGGAAGGTACTGAGAAGAGGCCCAGCAGTCAGTACAGTCTGTGTTGTTATTAAGTAGTGAGTGGCTGGCCAGGCTAGGGAAGGTACTGAGAAGAGGCCCAGCAGTCAGGACGGTCTGTGTTGTATTCAATGAATAAACAACCTTTCAAATATCTTCTTTGAGTGTAGAGCCTCTCGCAACACAAGTTGTTTCATGAACCAATCTCTCTCTATGGTAAGGAGCCTGTAGTGGGGCGGCAGCATAGCCTAGTGGTTAGAGTGTTGGACCAGTAACCAGCAGGTAGCCTAGTGGTTAGAGCGTTGGGCCAGTGACCAGCAGGTAGCCTAGTGGTTAGAGCGTTGGGCCAGTGACCAGCAGGTAGCCTAGTGGTTAGAGCGTTGGGCCAGTGACCAGCAGGTAGCCTAGTGGTTAGAGCGTTGGGCCAGTAACCAGCAGGTAGTCTAGTGGTTAGAGCGTTGGGCCAGTAACCAGCAGGTAGCCTAGTGGTTAGAGCGTTGGGCCAGTAACCAGCAGGTAGTCTAGTGGTTAGAGCAGGTAGCCTAGTGGTTAGAGCGTTAAGCCAGTGACCAGCAGGTAGCCTAGTGGTTAGAGCGTTGGGCCAGTGACCAGCAGGTAGCCTAGTGGTTAGAGCGTTGGGCCAGTGACCAGCAGGTAGCCTAGTGGTTAGAGCGTTGGGCCAGTGACCAGCAGGTAGCCTAGTGGTTAGAGCGTTGGGCCAGTGACCAGCAGGTAGCCTAGTGGTTAGAGCGTTGGGCCAGTGACCAGCAGGTTGCCTAGTGGTTAGAGCGTTGGGCCAGTAACCAGCAGGTAGCCTAGTGGTTAGAGTGTTGAGCCAGTGACCAGCAGGTAGTCTAGTAGTTAGAGCAGGTAGCCTAGTGGTTAGAGCGTTGGGCCAGTGACCAGCAGGTAGCCTAGTGGTTAGAGCGTTGGGCCAGTGACCAGCAGGTAGCCTAGTGGTTAGAGCGTTGGGCCAGTGACCAGCAGGTAGCCTAGTGGTTAGAGCGTTGGGCCAGTGACCAGCAGGTAGCCTAGTGGTTAGAGCGTTGGGCCAGTGACCAGCAGGTAGCCTAGTGGTTAGAGCGTTGGGCCAGTGACCAGCAGGTAGCCTAGTGGTTAGAGCGTTGGGCCAGTGACCAGCAGGTAGCCTAGTGGTTAGAGCGTTGGGCCAGTGACCAGCAGGTAGCCTAGTGGTTAGAGCGTTGGGCCAGTAACCAGCAGGTAGCCTAGTGGTTAGAGTGTTAGACTAGTAATCAAAAGGTTGCAAGATCGAATCCCCGAGCTGACAAGGTCAAATCTGTCGTCTGCCACTGAACAAGGCAGTTAACCCACTGTTCCTAGGCCGTCATTAAAAATAAGAATGTGTTCTTAACTTAAATAAAGGTCAAATTAAAAAAATATCTGTCTCTGTAGTAAGGAGCCGGGCCAGCTGAGAGTGAAGAGGTGGGGCTTTGGGATTAACGAGGTGTTGAAGGATCCTGTTGGGAGAGAACAGTTCCTCAAGTTCCTGGAGTCAGAGTTCAGCTCAGAGAACCTCAGGTATGTCTACTGTTCTTTACTCTGTATTATACTCTACTCTAGTACTCTACGGTACTCTAGTACTCTACTCTAGTACTCTAGTCTAGTATAGTACTCTACTATGGAATATAAACACGTGTTTCAACTGGCCTGTAGTAGAATTTAATTTGCTCTCTGGCTCCCTCTGCTTGACATAATTCCCAATGCTGCTACAGGACTGTAGACATACTGGAAGAGCTTCCTGTCAGATTACTGTTGTTTGGAGCGTATAGATGTTGACATGCTGGAAGAGCTTCCTGTCAGGTTACTGTAGTTTGGAGCGTATAGATGTTGACATGCTGGAAGAGCTTCCTGTCAGGTTACTGTTGTTTGGAGCGTATAGATGTTGACATGCTGGAAGAGCTTCCTGTCAGGTTACTGTTGTTTGGAGCGTATAGATGTTGACATGCTGGAAGAGCTTCCTGTCAGGTTACTGTAGTTTGGAGCGTGTAGATGTAGACATGCTGGAAGAGCTTCCTGTCAGATTACTGTAGTTTGGAGCGTATAGATGTAGACATGCTGGAAGAGCTTCCTGTCAGATTACTGTAGTTTGGAGCGTATAGATGTTGACATGCTGGAAGAGCTTCCTGTCAGATTACTGTAGTTTGGAGCATATAGATGTTGACATGCTGGAAGAGATTCCTGTCAGGTTACTGTAGTTTGGAGCGTATAGATGTTGACATGCTGGAAGAGCTTCCTGTCAGGTTACTGTAGTTTGGAGCGTATAGATGTTGACATGCTGGAAGAGCTTCCTGTCAGGTTACTGTAGTTTGGAGCGTATAGATGTAGACATGCTGGAAGAGCTTCCTGTCAGGTTACTGTAGTTTGGAGCGTATAGATGTAGACATACTGGAAGAGCTTCCTGTCAGATTACTGTAGTTTGGAGCGTATAGATGTAGACATACTGGAAGAGCTTCCTGTCAGATTACTGTAGTTTGGAGCGTGAACTGTGATGCAGATATATCTGATTTATACTGTCACTAATATTCAATCAGTACTCAACCAGCAGAGCTGGTGTTTTGGCGTTGTGGAGAGGTGGATCTGTGATGGAGTTGTCAAATTGGTGAGCAGCTGCTCGTGTGGTCATTGTCACTAAGCCGCTTCCATCCCACTCCTGTCAGAAATACAGACGGAGAAAGCGTAGGCTCTATATAAAAATAATGACTCAAATTGAAAATCGTTCAAAGGAAATAATGAGGATTTCTATCAGTCTAATCCAGGTGTAGATTACATCTCACATTCCATTGTTCAAACTTGTAAACGAGGCTGGGTTTTATCTTAATGCTACGCCGTGCAGCCAATGGCAACGTCCGCTTTAGGTATAATGCCGCGAGTCGCTTGTGGATTGGACAGCTCTAACACGGTTTCACAGCCATCACCGCCAAAACAACGGCTAGGTAGGTGTCGGCTCGTTCGTAAGGAAAGTGGCTGAGGGAACCATGTCGGTACACAAAGCTACCTTTCCACATACCTCCTGTCCCTACTTGTGTCCTGAACAGGACCCCGTTCAATTTATATTTGTATTTACTTGACAATGTTATTGTACGGAATAGGTCACCTGTAACGTCACAATTTCGCTTCTCACTTCCAGTGAACATGTTTAACATTCCTTTATCTGTCTGTGGTTCTGTTGTTTAACATTCCTTTATCTGTCTGTGGTTCTGTTGTTTAACATTCCTGTATCTGTCTGTGGTTCTGTTGTTTAACATTCCTTTATCTGTCTGTGGTTCTGTTGTTTAACATTCCTTTATCTGTCTGTGGTTCTGTTGTTTAACATTCCTGTATCTGTCTGTGGTTCTATTGTTTAACATTCCTTTATCTGTCTGTGGTTCTGTTGTTTAACATTCCTTTATCTGTCTGTGGTTCTGTTGTGTAACATTCCTTTATCTGTCTGTGGTTCTGTTGATGTGTTTAACATTCTTTTATCTGTCTGTGGTTCTGTTGTCTAACATTCCTTTATCTGTCTGTGGTTATGTTGTTTAACATTCCTTTATCTGTCTGTGGTTCTGTTGTTTAACATTCCTTTATCTGTCTGTGGTTCTGTTGTTTAACATTCCTTTATCTGTCTGTGGTTCTGTTGATGTGTTAAACATTCCTTTATCTGTCTGTGGTTCTGTTGTTTAACATTCCTTTATCTGTCTGTGGTTCTGTTGTTGTGTTTAACATTCCTTTATCTGTCTGTGGTTCTGTTGATGTGTTTAACATTCCTTTATATGTATGTGGTTCTGTTGTTTAACATTCCTTTATCTGTCTGTGGTTCTGTTGTTTAACATTCCTTTATCTGTCTGTGGTTATGTTGTTTAACATTCCTTTATCTGTCTGTGGTTCTGTTGTTTAACATTCCGTTATCTGCCTGTGGTTCTGTTTAACATTCCTGTATCTGCCTGTGGTTCTGTTGTTTAACATTCCTTTATCTGTATGTGGTTCTGTTGTTTAACATTCCTTTATCTGTCTGTGGTTATGTTGTTTAACATTCCTTTATCTGTCTGTGGTTCTGTTGTTGTGTTTAACATTCCTTTATCTGTCTGTGGTTCTGTTGTTTAACATTCCTTTATCTGTCTGTGGTTCTGTTGATGTGTTTAACATTCCTATATCTGTCTGTGGTCCAGGTTCTGTTGATGTGTTTAACATTCCTTTATCTGTCTGTGGTTCTGTTGGTGTGTTTAACATTCCTTTATCTGTCTGTGGTTCTGTTGGTGTGTTAAACATTCCTTTATCTGTCTGTGGTTCTGTTGGTGTGTTTAACATTCCTTTATCTGTCTGTGGTTCTGTTGGTGTGTTTAACATTCCTATATCTGTCTGTGGTCCAGGTTCTGTTGATGTGTTTAACATTCCTTTAACTGTCTGTGGTTCTGTTGGTGTGTTAAACATTCCTTTATCTGTCTGTGGTTCTGTTGGTGTGTTTAACTTTCCTATATCTGTCTGTGGTCCAGGTTCTGTTGATGTGTTTAACATTCCTTTATCTGTCTGTGGTTCTGTTGATGTGCTTAACATTCCTTTATCTGTCTGTGGTTCTGTTGGTGTGTTTAACATTCCTTTATCTGTCTGTGGTCCAGGTTCTGTTGATGTGTTTAACATTCCTTTATCTATCTGTGGTCCAGGTTCTGTTGGTGTGTTTAACATTCCGTTATCTGTCTGTGGTTCTGTTGGTGTGTTTAACATTCCTTTATCTGTCTGTGGTTCTGTTGTTAAACATTCCTTTATCTGTCTGTGGTTCTGTTGATGCGTTAAATATTCATTTATCTGTCTGTGGTCCAGGTTCTGTTGATGTGTTAAACATTCCTTTATCTGTCTGTGGTTCTGTTGATGTGTTTAACATTCCTTTCTGTCTGTGGTTCTGTTGATGTGCTTAACATTCCTTTATCTGTCTGTGGTCCAGGTTCTGTTGATGTGTTTAACATTCCTTTATCTGTCTGTGGTCCAGGTTCTGTTGATGTGTTTAACATTCCTTTATCTGTATGTGGTCCAGGTTCTGTTGATGTGCTTAACATTCCTTTATCTGTCTGTGGTTCGGTTGATGTGCTTAACATTCCTTTATCTGTCTGTGGTCCAGGTTCTGTTTAACATTCCTTTATCTCTCTGTGGTCCAGGTTCTGTTGTGTTAAACATTCTTTATCTGTCTGTGGTCCAGGTTCTGTTGATGCGTTTAACATTCCTTTATCTGTCTGTGGTCCAGGTTCTGTTGGTGTGTTTAACATTCCTTTATCTGTCTGTGGTTCTGTTGGTGTGTTTAACATTCCTTTTTCTGTCTGTGGTTCTGTTGATGTGTTTAACATTCCTTTATATGTATGTGGTTCTGTTGTTTAACATTCCTTTATCTGTCTGTGGTTCTGTTGTTTAACATTCCTTTATCTGTCTGTGGTTATGTTGTTTAACATTCCTTTATCTGTCTGTGGTTCTGTTGTTTAACATTCCGTTATCTGCCTGTGGTTCTGTTTAACATTCCTGTATCTGCCTGTGGTTCTGTTGTTTAACATTCCTTTATCTGTCTGTGGTTCTGTTGTTTAACATTCCTTTATCTGTCTGTGGTTATGTTGTTTAACATTCCTTTATCTGTCTGTGGTTCTGTTGTTGTGTTTAACATTCCTTTATCTGTCTGTGGTTCTGTTGTTTAACATTCCTTTATCTGTCTGTGGTTCTGTTGATGTGTTTAACATTCCTATATCTGTCTGTGGTCCAGGTTCTGTTGATGTGTTTAACATTCCTTTATCTGTCTGTGGTTCTGTTGATGTGCTTAACATTCCTTTATCTGTCTGTGGTTCTGTTGGTGTGTTTAACATTCCTTTATCTGTCTGTGGTCCAGGTTCTGTTGATGTGTTTAACATTCCTTTATCTATCTGTGGTCCAGGTTCTGTTGGTGTGTTTAACATTCCGTTATCTGTCTGTGGTTCTGTTGGTGTGTTTAACATTCCTTTATCTGTCTGTGGTTCTGTTGTTAAACATTCCTTTATCTGTCTGTGGTTCTGTTGATGCGTTAAATATTCATTTATCTGTCTGTGGTCCAGGTTCTGTTGATGTGTTAAACATTCCTTTATCTGTCTGTGGTTCTGTTGATGTGTTTAACATTCCTTTCTGTCTGTGGTTCTGTTGATGTGCTTAACATTCCTTTATCTGTCTGTGGTCCAGGTTCTGTTGATGTGTTTAACATTCCTTTATCTGTCTGTGGTCCAGGTTCTGTTGATGTGTTTAACATTCCTTTATCTGTATGTGGTCCAGGTTCTGTTGATGTGCTTCACATTCCTTTATCTGTCTGTGGTTCGGTTGATGTGCTTAACATTCCTTTATCTGTCTGTGGTCCAGGTTCTGTTTAACATTCCTTTATCTCTCTGTGGTCCAGGTTCTGTTGTGTTAAACATTCTTTATCTGTCTGTGGTCCAGGTTCTGTTGATGCGTTTAACATTCCTTTATCTGTCTGTGGTCCAGGTTCTGTTGGTGTGTTTAACATTCCTTTATCTGTCTGTGGTTCTGTTGGTGTGTTCAACATTCCTTTATCTGTCTGTGGTTCTGTTGGTGTGTTTAACATTCCTTTATCTGTCTGTGGTCCAGGTTCTGTTGTGTTAAACATTCCTTTATCTGTCTGTGGTCCAGGTTCTGTTGATGTGTTAAACATTCCTCTATCTGTCTGTGGTCCAGGTTCTGTTGATGTGCTTAACATTCCTTTATCTGTCTGTGGTCCAGGTTCTGTTGGTGTGTTTAACATTCCTTTATCTGTCTGTGGTTCTGTTGGTGTGTTTAACATTCCTTTTTTTGTCTGTGGTCCAGGTTCTGTTGTTTAACATTCCTTTATATGTCTGTGGTTCTGTTGATGTGTTAAATATTCCTTTATCTGTCTGTGGTTCTGTTGATGTGTTTAACATTCCTTTATCTGTCTGTGGTCCAGGTTCTGTTGTGTTTAACATTCCTTTATCTGTCTGTGGTCCAGGTTCTGTTGATGCGTTTAACATTCCTTTATCTGTCTGTGGTTCTGTTGTTTAACATTCCTTTATCTGTCTGTGGTCCAGGTTCTGTTGATGTGTTAAATATTCCTTTATCTGTCTGTGGTCCAGGTTCTGTTGTGTTTAACATTCCTTTATCTGTCTGTGGTCCAGGTTCTGTTGATGTGTTTAACATTCCTTTATCTGTCTGTGGTCCAGGTTCTGTTGATGTGTTAAACATTCCTTTATCTGTCTGTGGTTCTGTTGATGTGCTTAACATTCCTTTATCTGTCTGTGGTCCAGGTTCTGTTGTGTTTAACATTCCTTTATCTGTCTGTGGTTATGTTAATGTGTTTAACATTCCTTTATCTGTCTGTGGTTCTGTTGTGTTAAATATTCCTTTATCTGTCTGTGGTCCAGGTTCTGTTGATGTGTTTAACATTCCTTTATCTGTCTGTGGTCCAGGTTCTGTTGTTTAACATTCCTTTATCTGTCTGTGGTTCTGTTTATGTGTTAAATATTCCTATATCTGTCTGTGGTCCAGGTTCTGTTGATGTGTTTAACATTCCTTTATCTGTCTGTGGTTCTGTTGTTGTGTTTAACATTCCTTTATCTGTCTGTGGTCCAGGTTCTGTTGGTGTGTTTAACATTCCTTTATCTGTCTGTGGTTCTGTTGATGTCTTAAATATTCCTATATCTGTCTGTGGTTCTGTTGGTGTGTTTAACATTCCTTTATCTGTCTGTGGTCCAGGTTCTGTTGATGTTAAACATTCCTTTATCTGTCTGTGGTCCAGGTTCTGTTGATGTGTTTAACATTCCTTTATCTGTCTGTGGTCCAGGTTCTGTTGATGTGTTTAACATTCCTTTATCTGTCTGTGGTCCAGGTTCTGTTGATGTGTTTAACATTCCTTTATCTGTCTGTGGTCCAGTTTCTGTTGATGTGTTAAACATTCCTTTACCTGTCTGTGGTCCAGGTTCTGTTGATGTGCTTAACGTGCCTTTATCTGTCTGTGGTCCAGATTCTGTTGATATGTTTAACATTCCTTTATCTGTCTGTGGTCCAGGTTCTGTTGTGTTTAACATTCCTTTATCTGTCTGTGGTCCAGGTTCTGTTGATGTGCTTAACATTCCTTTATCTGTCTGTGGTCCAGGTTCTGTTGATGTGTTTAACATTCCTTTATCTGTCTGTGGTTCTGTTGGTGTGTTTAACATTCCTTTATCTGTCTGTGGTCCAGTTTCTGTTGATGTGTTAAATATTCCTTTACCTGTCTGTGGTCCAGGTTCTGTTGATGTGCTTAACATTCCTTTATCTGTCTGTGGTCCAGGTTCTGTTGATGTGTTAAACATTCCTTTATCTGTCTGTGGTCCTGGTTCTGTTGTGTTTAACATTCCTTTATCTGTCTGTGGTCCAGGTTCTGTTGTGTTAAACATTCTTTATCTGTCTGTGGTCCAGGTTCTGTTGATGTGTTTAACATTCCTTTATCTGTCTGTGGTTCTGTTGGTGTGTTAAACATTCCTTTATCTGCCTGTGGATCTGTTGGTGTGTTTAACATTCCTTTATCTGTCTGTGGTCCAGGTTCTGTTGTGTTAAACATTCCTTTATCTGTCTGTGGTCCAGGTTCTGTTGGTGTGTTTAACATTCCTTTATCTGTCTGTGGTTCTGTTGGTGTGTTAAACATTCCTTTATCTGCCTGTGGATCTGTTGGTGTGTTTAACATTCCTTTATCTGTCTTTGGTCCAGGTTCTGTTGTGTTAAACATTCCTTTATCTGTCTGTGGTCCAGGTTCTGTTGATGTGTTTAACATTCCTTTATCTGTCTGTGGTTCTGTTGATGTGTTAAACATTCCTTTATCTGTCTGTGGTTCTGTTGATGTGCTTAACATTCCTTTATCTGTCTGTGGTCAAGGTTCTGTTGATGTTAAACATTTCTTTATCTGTCTGTGGTCCAGGTTCTGTTGATGTGTTTAACATTCCTTTATCTGTCTGTGGTCCAGGTTCTGTTGATGTGTTTAACATTCCTTTATCTGTCTGTGGTCCAGGTTCTGTTGATGTGTTTAACATTCCTTTATCTGTCTGTGGTCCAGGTTCTGTTGATGTGTTTAACATTCCTTTATCTGTCTGTGGTTCTGTTGATGCGTTTAACATTCCTTTATCTGTCTGTGGTCCAGGTTCTGTTGATGTGTTTAACATTCCTTTATCTGTCTGTGGTTCTGTTGTTGTGTTTAACATTCCTTTATCTGTCTGTGGTTCTGTTGATGTGCTTAACATTCCTTTATCTGTCTGTGGTTCTGTTGATGTGCTTAACATTCCTTTATCTGTCTGTGGTCCAGGTTCTGTTGATGTGTTAAACATTCCTTTATCTGTCTGTGGTCCAGGTTCTGTTGATGTGCTTAACATTCCTTTATCTGTCTGTGGTTCTGTTGATGTGCTTAACATTCCTTTATCTGTCTGTGGTCCAGGTTCTGTTGATGTGTTAAACATTCCTTTATCTGTCTGTGGTCCAGGTTCTGTTGATGTGTTTAACATTCCTTTATCTGTCTGTGGTCCAGGTTCTGATGATGTGTTTAACATTCCTTTATCTGTCTGTGGTCCAGGTTCTGTTGATGTGTTTAACATTCCTTTATCTGTCTGTGGTCCAGGTTCTGTTGATGTGTTTAACATTCCTTTATCTGTCTGTGGTCCTGGTTCTGTTGTGTTTAACATTCCTTTATCTGTCTGTGGTCTTGGTTCTGTTGATGTGTTAAACATTCCTTTATCTGTTTGTGGTCCAGGTTCTGTTGATGTTAAACATTTCTTTATCTGTCTGTGGTCCAGGTTCTGTTGTGTTTAACATTCCTTTATCTGTCTGTGGTCCAGGTTCTGTTGATGTGTTTAACATTCCTTTATCTGTCTGTGGTCTAGGTTCTGTTGATGTGTTTAACATTCCTTTATCTGTCTGTGGTCCAGGTTCTGTTGATGTGTTTAACATTCCTGTATCTGTCTGTGGTCCAGGTTCTGTTGATGTGTTTAACATTCCTTTATCTGTCTGTGGTCCAGGTTCTGTTGATGTGTTAAACATTCCTTTATCTGTCTGTGGTCCAGGTTATGTTAATGTGTTTAACATTCCTTTATCTGTCTGTGGTCCAGGTTCTGTTGTGTTTAACATTCCTTTATCTGTCTGTGGTCCAGGTTCTGTTGATGTGTTTAACATTCCTTTATCTGTCTGTGGTCCAGGTTCTGTTGTGTTTAACATTCCTTTATCTGTCTGTGGTCCAGGTTCTGTTGATGTGTTTAACATTCCTTTATCTGTCTGTGGTCCAGGTTCTGTTGTGTTTAACATTCCTTTATCTGTCTGTGGTCCAGGTTCTGTTGTGCTTAACATTCCTTTATCTGTCTGTGGTTCTGTTGTTTAACATTCCTTTATCTGTCTGTGGTCCAGGTTCTGTTGATGTGTTAAACATTCCTTTATCTGTCTGTGGTCCAGGTTCTGGCTGGCGGTTCAGGAGGTGAAGAAGAGGCCGATTCGGGAGGTCCCTACAAGGGTCCAGGAGATCTGGCAGGAGTTCTTGGCCCCAGGGGCCCCCAGTGCCATTAACGTTGACTCCAAGAGCTACGACAAGACCACACAGAATGTCAAGGACCCCGGACGATACGCCTTCGAGGACGCACAGGTCTGTGAGGAGTCAGGAAGTAGTGTTCTGAATGGGGAGAGTAATACTGCAGCTGAATAGGAACAATGTTCTGATTAATTACTTCTTTGTGACTCTCCGGCCCGTTTATACCTGGTGCTAACATGCGTCCTTTGTCCTTTCTTGTCCAGATTCTGATTTTGCCCACATTTTTAGACAGGTGTTAGAATGGAGTGAGGTTATTGGTGGGTTGGTTCACAGTAAGGTTAGAATGGAGTGGGGTTATTGGTGGGTTGGTTCACAGTAAGGTTAGAATGGAGTGGGGTTATTGGTGGGTTAGTACACAGTAAGGTTAGAATGGAGTGGGGTTATTGGTGGGTTGGAATGGAGTGGGGTTATTGGTGGGTTGGTACACAGTAAGGTTGGAATGGAGTGGGGTTATTGGTGGGTTGGTTCACAGTAAGGTTGGAATGGAGTGGGGTTATTGGTGGGTTAGAATGGAGTGGGGTTATTGGTGGGTTGGTACACAGTAAGGTTGGAATGGAGTGGGGTTATTGGTGGGTTGGTACACAGTAAGGTTGGTATGGAGTGGGGTTATTGGTGGGTTGGTTTACAGTAAGGTTAGAATGAAGTGGGGTTGTCGGTGGGTTGGTACACAGTAAGGTTGGTATGGAGTGGGGTTATTGGTGGGTTGGTTTACAGTAAGGTTGGAATGGAGTGGAGTTATTGGTGGGTTTGAATGGAGTGTGGTTATTGGTGGGTTGGTACACAGTAAGGTTGGAATGGAGTGGGGTTATTGGTGGGTTGGTACACAGTAAGGTTGGTATAGAGTGGGGTTATTGGTGGGTTGGTTTACAGTAAGGTTGGAATGGAGTGGAGTTATTGGTGGGTTGGAATGGAGTGTGGTTATTGGTGGGTTGGGACACAGTAAGGTTGGAATGGAGTGGGGTTATTGGTGGGTTGGAACACAGTAAGGTTAGAATGGAGTGGGGTTATTGGTGGGTTGGTACACAGTAAGGTTAGAATGGAGTGGGGTTGTCGGTGGGTTGGTACACAGTAAGGTTAGAATGGAGTGGGGTTATTGGTGGGTTGGAATGGAGTGCGGTTATTGGTGGGTTGGAACACAGTAAGGTTGGAGTGGGGTTATTGGTGGGTTGGAACACAGTAAGGTTATAATGGAGTGGGGTTATTGGTGGGTTGCTACACAGTAAGGTTAGAATGGAGTGGGGTTATTGGTGGGTTGGTTCACAGTAAGGTTAGAATGGAGTGGGGTTGTCGGTGGGTTGGTTTACAGTAAGGTTAGAATGGAGTGGGGTTGTCGGTGGGTTGGTTTACAGTAAGGTTGGAATGGAGTGGGGTTATTGGTGGGTTAGAATGGAGTGGCGTTATTGGTGGGTCTGTAAACAGTAAGGTTGGAATGGAGTGGGTTATTGGTGGGTTAGAATGGAGTGGGGTTATTGGTGGGTTAGAATGGAGTGGGGTTATTGGTGGGTCTCTACACAGTAAGGTTAGAATGGAGTGGGGTTATTGGTGGGTTATAATGGAGTGGGGTTATTGGTGGGTTATAATGGAGTGGGGTTATTGGTGGGTTATAATGGAGTGGGGTTATTGGTGGGTTAGAATGGAGTGGGGTTATTGGTGGGTTAGAATGGAGTGGGGTTATTGGTGGGTTAGAATGGAGTGGGGTTATTGGTGGGTTAGAATGGAGTGGGGTTATTGGTGGGTTAGAATGGAGTGGGGTTATTAGTGGGTCTCTACACAGTAAGGTTAGAATGGAGTGGGGTTATTGGTGGGTTAGAATGGAGTGGGGTTATTGGTGGGTTAGAATGGAGTGGGGTTATTGGTGGGTTAGAATGGAGTGGGGTTATTGGTGGGTCTGTAAACAGTAAGATTGGAATGTACCTTCTCTGTTTCAGGAGCACATCTACAAGCTGATGAAGAGTGATTCCTACAGCCGCTTCCTCCGCTCTACTTTCTACCAGGAGCTGCTACAGGCCAAGAAGAAGGTAAACAACTGGCTGAGGAGGCCGGACGTCTGACTCTGGGTCACAGCTGTATCTGTGGAGGATTACAGCAGCTCGGGACGGACGGATGGATGAGAGGTTCAATACAGAGCAGAGGAATTACACTCCAAATCAATTTATGAAAACATCAGTCAAATATCAAATCACAAGACAATATAATCTCATTGTATTGGCAGCAGAGCCAGCAGGACAGGGTGATCAGGAAGCTCAACTATGGTGTCGACAGTACAGCACCTATCACTATGAATGTCTTCCCTCCCGTCTCTACCTCTTTCAGCTCATCCATAGAGCTGTGAATGTCTTCCATCCAGTGTCTATCACACTTCAGCTTTCTTGTCGGGGCTGAAATACTCTGGTAAACACGATAAGTGGTGTAGGGGCTGAAACACTGGTAAACACGGTAAGTGGTGTAGGGGCTGAAACACTCTGGTAAACACGGTAAGTGGTGTAGGGGCTGAAACACTGGTAAACAGGGTAAGTGGTTTAAGGGCTGAAACACACTGGTAAACAGGGTAAGTGGTGTAGGGGCTGAAACACTCTGGTAAACAGGGTAAGTGGTGTAGGGGCTGAAACACTCTGGTAAACAGGGTAAGTGGTGTAGGGGCTGAAACACTCTGGTAAACAGGGTAAGTGGTGTAGGGGCTGAAACACTGGTAAACAGGGTAAGTGGTGTAGGGGCTGAAACACTGGTAAACAGGGTAAGTGGTGTAGGGGCTGAAACACTGGTAAACAGGGTAAGTGGTTTAAGGGCTGAAAATGCGAAGTGATGCGTGTTTACAGACTCTACTAGGTCTTTATCCTTACCACACTGACTCACAGCAGTCTGGTCCATCGTTACCACACTGACTCACAGCAGTCTGGTCCATCGTTACCACATTGACTCACAGCAGTCTGGTCCGTCGTTACCACACTGACTCACAGCAGTCTGGTGCATCGTTACCACACTGACTCACAGCAGTCAGGTCCATCGTTACCACACTGACTCACAGCAGTCTGGTCCGTCGTTACCACACTGACTCACAGCAGTCTGGTGCGTCGTTACCACACTGACTCACAGCAGTCTGGTCCATCGTTACCACACTGACTCACAGCAGTCTGGTGCATCGTTACCACACTGACTCACAGCAGTCTGGTCCATCGTTACCACACTGACTCATAGCAGTCTGGTCCATCGTTACCACACTGACTCACAGCAGTCTAGTGCATCGTTACCACACTGACTCACAGCAGTCTGGTCCATCGTTACCACAATGACTAATAGCTGTCTGGTCCATCGTTACCACACTGACTCACAGCAGTCTGGTCCATCGTTACCACACTGACTCACAGCAGTCTGGCGCATCGTTACCACACTGACTCACAGCAGTCTGGTGCATCGTTCGTTACCACACTGACTCACAGCAGTCTGGTCCATTGTTACCACACTGACTCACAGCAGTCTGGTCCATCGTTACCACACTGACTCACAGCAGTCTGGTGCGTCGTTACCACACTGACTCACAGCGGTCTGGTGCATCGTTACCACACTGACTCACAGCAGTCTGGTGCGTCGTTACCACACTGACTCACAGCAGTCTGGTCCATCGTTACCACACTGACTCACAGCAGTCTGGTGCATCGTTACCACACTGACTCACAGCAGTCTGGTCCATCGTTACCACACTGACTCACAGCAGTCTGGTGCATCGTTACCACACTGACTCACAGCAGTCTAGTGCATCGTTACCACACTGACTCACAGCAGTCTGGTCCATCGTTACCACAATGACTAATAGCTGTCTGGTCCATCGTTACCACACTGACTCACAGCAGTCTGGTCCATCGTTACCACACTGACTCACAGCAGTCTGGCGCATCGTTACCACACTGACTCACAGCAGTCTGGTGCATCGTTCGTTACCACACTGACTTACAGCAGTCTGGTCCATCGTTACCACACTGACTCACAGCAGTCTGGTCCATCGTTACCACACTGACTCACAGCAGTCTGGTGCGTCGTTACCACACTGACTCACAGCGGTCTGGTGCATCGTTACCACACTGACTCACAGCAGTCTGGTGCGTCGTTACCACACTGACTCACAGCAGTCTGGTCCATCGTTACCACACTGACTCACAGCAGTCTGGTGCATCGTTACCACACTGACTCACAGCAGTCTGGTCCATCGTTACCACACTGACTCACAGCAGTCTGGTCCATCGTTACCACACTGACTCACAGCAGTCTGGTCCATCGTTACCACACTGACTCACAGCAGTCTGGTGCGTCGTTACCACACGGACTCACAGCAGTCTGGTGCATCGTTACCACACTGACTCACAGCAGTCTGGTCCATCGTTACCACACTGACTCACAGCAGTCTGGTGCGTCGTTACCACACTGACTCACAGCAGTCTGGTCCATCGTTACCACACTGACTCACAGCAGTCTGGTGCATCGTTACCACACTGACTCACAGCAGTCTGGTCCATCGTTAACACACTGACTCACTGCAGTCTGGTCCATCGTTACCACACTGACTCACAGCAGTCTGGTCCATCGTTAACACACTGACTCACAGCAGTCTGGTCCATCGTTACCACACTGACTCATAGCAGTCTGGTGCATCGTTAACACATTGACTCACAGCAGTCTGGTCCATCGTTACCACACTGACTCACTGCAGTCTGGTCCATCGTTACCACACTGACTCACAGCAGTCTGGTCCATCGTTAACACACTGACTCACAGCAGTCTGGTCCATCGTTAACATACTGACTCACAGCAGTCTGGTCCATCGTTACCACACTGACTCACAGCAGTCTGGTCCATCGTTACCACACTGACTCACAGCAGTCTGGTCCATCGTTACCACATTGACTCACAGCAGTCTGGTCCGTCGTTACCACACTGACTCACAGCAGTCTGGTGCGTCGTTACCACACTGACTCACAGCAGTCAGGTCCATCGTTACCACACTGACTCACAGCAGTCTGGTCCGTCGTTACCACACTGACTCACAGCAGTCTGGTGCGTCGTTACCACACTGACTCACAGCAGTCTGGTCCATCGTTACCACACTGACTCACAGCAGTCTGGTGCATCGTTACCACACTGACTCACAGCAGTCTGGTCCATCGTTACCACACTGACTCATAGCAGTCTGGTCCATCGTTACCACACTGACTCACAGCAGTCTAGTGCATCGTTACCACACTGACTCACAGCAGTCTGGTCCATCGTTACCACAATGACTAATAGCTGTCTGGTCCATCGTTACCACACTGACTCACAGCAGTCTGGTCCATCGTTACCACACTGACTCACAGCAGTCTGGCGCATCGTTACCACACTGACTCACAGCAGTCTGGTGCATCGTTCGTTACCACACTGACTCACAGCAGTCTGGTCCATCGTTACCACACTGACTCACAGCAGTCTGGTCCATCGTTACCACACTGACTCACAGCAGTCTGGTGCGTCGTTACCACACTGACTCACAGCGGTCTGGTGCATCGTTACCACACTGACTCACAGCAGTCTGGTGCGTCGTTACCACACTGACTCACAGCAGTCTGGTCCATCGTTACCACACTGACTCACAGCAGTCTGGTGCATCGTTACCACACTGACTCACAGCAGTCTGGTCCATCGTTACCACACTGACTCACAGCAGTCTGGTGCATCGTTACCACACTGACTCACAGCAGTCTAGTGCATCGTTACCACACTGACTCACAGCAGTCTGGTCCATCGTTACCACAATGACTAATAGCTGTCTGGTCCATCGTTACCACACTGACTCACAGCAGTCTGGTCCATCGTTACCACACTGACTCACAGCAGTCTGGCGCATCGTTACCACACTGACTCACAGCAGTCTGGTGCATCGTTCGTTACCACACTGACTTACAGCAGTCTGGTCCATCGTTACCACACTGACTCACAGCAGTCTGGTCCATCGTTACCACACTGACTCACAGCAGTCTGGTGCGTCGTTACCACACTGACTCACAGCGGTCTGGTGCATCGTTACCACACTGACTCACAGCAGTCTGGTGCGTCGTTACCACACTGACTCACAGCAGTCTGGCGCATCGTTACCACACTGACTCACAGCAGTCTGGTGCATCGTTACCACACTGACTCACAGCAGTCTGGTCCATCGTTACCACACTGACTCACAGCAGTCTGGTCCATCGTTACCACACTGACTCACAGCAGTCTGGTCCATCGTTACCACACTGACTCATAGCAGTCTGGTGCGTCGTTACCACACGGACTCACAGCAGTCTGGTGCATCGTTACCACACTGACTCACAGCAGTCTGGTCCATCGTTACCACACTGACTCACAGCAGTCTGGTGCGTCGTTACCACACTGACTCACAGCAGTCTGGTCCATCGTTACCACACTGACTCACAGCAGTCTGGTGCATCGTTACCACACTGACTCACAGCAGTCTGGTCCATCGTTAACACACTGACTCACTGCAGTCTGGTCCATCGTTACCACACTGACTCACAGCAGTCTGGTCCATCGTTAACACACTGACTCACAGCAGTCTGGTCCATCGTTACCACACTGACTCATAGCAGTCTGGTGCATCGTTAACACATTGACTCACAGCAGTCTGGTCCATCGTTAACACACTGACTCACAGCAGTCTGGTCCATCGTTACCACACTGACTCACTGCAGTCTGGTCCATCGTTACCACACTGACTCACAGCAGTCTGGTCCATCGTTAACACACTGACTCACAGCAGTCTGGTCCATCGTTAACATACTGACTCACAGCAGTCTGGTCCATCGTTACCACACTGACTCACAGCAGTCTGGCCCATCGTTACCACACTGACTCACAGCAGTCTAGTGCATCGTTACCACACTGACTCACAGCAGTCTGGTCCATCGTTACCACAATGACTCATAGCTGTCTGGTCCATCGTTACCACACTGACTCACAGCAGTCTGGTCCATCGTTACCACACTGACTCACAGCAGTCTGGCGCATCGTTACCACACTGACTCACAGCAGTCTGGTGCATCGTTCGTTACCACACTGACTCACAGCAGTCTGGTCCATCGTTACCACACTGACTCACAGCAGTCTGGTGCATCGTTACCACACTGACTCACAGCAGTCTGGTGCATCGTTACCACACTGACTCACAGCAGTCTGGTCCATCGTTACCACACCGACTCACAGCAGTCTGGTGCATCGTTACCACACTGACTCACA
Source organism: Oncorhynchus mykiss (assembly GCF_013265735.2). Lineage (NCBI taxonomy): Eukaryota > Metazoa > Chordata > Actinopteri > Salmoniformes > Salmonidae > Oncorhynchus > Oncorhynchus mykiss. Next base: position 1,357,851 of record NC_048587.1, on the reverse strand, counting down.
GCAGTCTGGTGCGTCGTTACCACACTGACTCACAGCAGTCTGGTCCGTCGTTACCACACCGACTCACAGCAGTCTGGTGCATCGTTAACACACTGACTCACAGCAGTCTGGTCCATCGTTAACATACTGACTCACAGCAGTCTGGTCCATCGTTAACACACTGACTCACAGCAGTCTGGTCCATCGTTACCACACTGACTCACAGCAGTCTGGTGCATCGTTACCACACTGACTCACAGCAGTCTGGTCCATCGTTACCACACTGACTCACAGCAGTCTGGTGCATCGTTACCACACCGACTCACAGCAGTCTGGTCCATCGTTACCACACCGACTCACAGCAGTCTGGTGCATCGTTACCACACCGACTCACAGCAGTCTGGTGCATCGTTACCACACCGACTCACAGCAGTCTGGTGCATCGTTACCACACCGACTCACAGCAGTCTGGTGCATCGTTACCACACTGACTCACAGCAGTCTGGTCCATCGTTACCACACCGACTCACAGCAGTCTGGTCCATCGTTAACATACTGACTCACAGCAGTCTGGTCCATCGTTACCACACTGACTCACAGCAGTCTGGTCCATCGTTACCACACTGACTCACAGCAGTCTAGTCCATCGTTACCACACTGACTCACAGCAGTCTGGTCCATCGTTACCACAATGACTCATAGCTGTCTGGTCCATCGTTACCACACTGACTCACAGCAGTCTGGTCCATCGTTACCACACTGACTCACAGCAGTCTGGCGCATCGTTACCACACTGACTCACAGCAGTCTGGTGCATCGTTCGTTACCACACTGACTCACAGCAGTCTGGTCCATCGTTACCACACTGACTCACAGCAGTCTGGTGCATCGTTACCACACTGACTCACAGCAGTCTGGTGCATCGTTACCACACTGACTCACAGCAGTCTGGTCCATCGTTACCACACCGACTCACAGCAGTCTGGTGCATCGTTACCACACTGACTCACAGCAGTCTGGTGCGTCGTTACCACACTGACTCACAGCAGTCTGGTCCGTCGTTACCACACCGACTCACAGCAGTCTGGTGCATCGTTAACACACTGACTCACAGCAGTCTGGTCCATCGTTAACATACTGACTCACAGCAGTCTGGTCCATCGTTAACACACTGACTCACAGCAGTCTGGTCCATCGTTACCACACTGACTCACAGCAGTCTGGTGCATCGTTACCACACTGACTCACAGCAGTCTGGTCCATCGTTACCACACTGACTCACAGCAGTCTGGTGCATCGTTACCACACCGACTCACAGCAGTCTGGTCCATCGTTACCACACCGACTCACAGCAGTCTGGTGCATCGTTACCACACCGACTCACAGCAGTCTGGTGCATCGTTACCACACCGACTCACAGCAGTCTGGTGCATCGTTACCACACCGACTCACAGCAGTCTGGTGCATCGTTACCACACTGACTCACAGCAGTCTGGTCCATCGTTACCACACCGACTCACAGCAGTCTGGTGCATCGTTACCACACTGACTCACAGCAGTCTGGTCCATTGTGTCAATGATCCCATTCAAAAAGATTTTCCCTCCGCATATCACAATGATCTTGAAACCCTCCTTTGTGGTTTACAATTTTGAACATTGTCCTTCATAAAAAATGAAATATCTGCTGAGTCGACTGCAATGTAAGATTTGAGACTTGTCCACATGATGAGTAGATATAGATATAGTATATATGTACAGATATATGCACTGAGATGGTGATATGCAGGCTGTGGTTAATTTATCCCATTTTATTTTTGTCCACAGAAAAGTAAGAACTTATTCTGAGGAACTCCACTTCCAGGTAAAGATGATTATAACCGTAACCGCTGACCTTTAACCCTTCACCTTACATACACCTAACCCCTGACCTTTAACCCCTAACTCTACATACACCTAATCCCAGCTTCATGTCCACTCCCCAGCCCCACCCCACCCTAACCTCAGCTTCATGTCTGCTCCACCCTAACCCCTAACCTCTAACCCCAGCTTCATGTCCACTCCCCAGCTCCACCCTAACCCCAGCTTCATGTCCACTCTCCAGCTCTACCCTAACCCCTAACCTCAGCTTCATGTCCACTCCCCAATTCAACCCTAACCCCTAACCTCAGCTTCATGTCCACTCCCCAGCTCTACCCTAACCCCAGCTTCATGTCCACTCCCCAGATCCACCCTAACCCCTAACCCCTAACCCCAGCTTCATGTCCACTCCCCAGTTCTACTCTAACCCCTAACCCCAGCTTCATGTCCACTCCCCAGTTCTACTCTAACCTCTAACCCCAGCTTCATGTCCACTCCCCAGTTCTACTCTAACCTCTAACCCCAGCTTTATGTCCACTCCCCAGATCCACCCTAACCCCTAACCTCTAACCCCAGCTTCATGTCCACTCCCCAGCTCCACCCTAACCCCTAACCTCTAACCCCAGCTTCATGTCCCTAAAACACTATGCTATACAAAGTGTGTCCTATTTAGTGCTTGACTTGTAACTCAAATGTGACAGATCGAGGGCTTGATCCAATCAGATCTGAGACAACAGAATAGCAGTGCTGTTGTTTTAAGTTAGGCCATGTCGGAGGTTTCACTGTGTTGGAGCTGTGAAGATCCCGGCTGTTATACCTAACGCGGATGCTTCTAGTCGTATCAGTATAAATCCTATGCAGCCTTGTTACAAGACTGGAATGTGTTCTAAGCTACACCTCCATTGTGCTGATAGAAATCCTTATTATATTAGTTGAGGGATTTTCTAATTATGACCTTCGTTATTTTCTATTAAAAAAACAAAACTTTCTCCTTCGTTCTCTCTAACGCGAGAGTGGGACAGGTGTGGCTCCGTGACAACGATCACAACTGCAGCGGCTCACCGACGTGACTTCGGCTCCAACACAGTGGCTCCAACACAGTAGCTCCAACACAGTGGCTCCAACACAGTGGCTCCAACACAGTGGCTCCAACACAGTGGCTCCAACACAGTGGCTCCAACACAGTACCCACCTATAAGCCAATGAGGAAACCGCTGCTATCTGGTATCGCTGGGTTATAAAGTTAGATCTGATTGAATCCAGGCCTTAGGGATCTATGTTATATGTATCGCTGAAGCATTACAGATCACATTGATAGAACATTTTAAAGGTAACCTCTGATTGAGGGGACATGTGAAGCGTTTACAGTGAAATGAGCTAACGCAGAAACATTGAAGGTAAATTTCAATTGGGTTGGGTAACAATGAACTTCACGATACTTAATTGAATAGACTCCTTATTGAATCTAGGCCTTAGTATCAATCCTCTGTCTATTTGTCTCCTTTTTTTTTAGGTCAAATCATTTAGATGGAATCACCCTGGAACAATGTAATGTTTTAGCCTTAGGAGAGAGAGGAGAGAGGACCAGATCATTTGTACATTAATGTAATGTTTTAGGGAGAGAGAGGAGGACCAGATCATTTGTACATTAATGTAGTGTTTTAGCCTTGGGGGAGAGAGGAGAGAGGACCAGATCATTTGTACATTAATGTAATGTTTTAGCCTTGGGGGAGAGAGGAGATGGGACCAGATCATTTGTACATTAATGTAATGTTTTAGGGAGAGAGAGGAGAGAGGACCAGATCATTTGTACATTAATGTAATGTTTTAGCCTTGGGGGAGAGAGGAGATGGGACCAGATCATTTGTACATGAATGTAATGTTTTAGGGAGAAAGAGGAGAGAGGACCAGATCATTTGTACATTAATGTAATGTTTTAGGGAGAGAGAGGAGAGAGGACCAGATCATTTGTACATTAATGTAGTCTTGTCCGTCTCGAGGATCCACCACTCGACAGACAGACAAGTAGGTCTGACGTGAAAGGAGTTGATTTCCTATCCTGACATTTCATTCTGTCCCCAGCAGTACAAAAAATTAGGATCAAGGCCTCTTGGACTTTTTGTTGTTGTTGTTGTTGTTGTTGTTGTTGTTGATAGACATTCAAGTGAACTCACAAATGCCTTGTCCTCTATGAACATACCATTAGCTACGTATCAACTGGATCTCATCGGTGTGCGTCTCCAACTCCATCAAGTGAACTCACAAATGCCTTGTCCTCTATGAACATACCATTAGCTACGTATCAACTGGATCTCATCGCTGTGTCTCCAACTCCATCAAGTGAACTCACAAATGCCTTGTCCTCTATGAACATACCATTAGCTACGTATCAACTGGATCTCATCGCTGTGCGTCTCCAACTCCATCAAGTGAACTCACAAATGCCTTGTCCTCTATGAACATACCATTAGCTACGTATCAACTGGATCTCATCGGTGTGCGTCTCCAACTCCATCAAGTGAACTCACAAATGCCTTGTCCTCTATGAACATACCATTAGCTACGTATCAACTGGATCTCATCGCTGTGCGTCTCCCAACTCCATCGCAAGCTGGGAATAACGTGTCAAATATGTAAACAAAACAAAAAACAAGACATGCTAAAAAAAAATGAATCTGTCAAACCAAGAAACATCTTCTTGTAGCTCTATTGGATTATGTTCGTCATTGACTGCCATTCCCAGGAAGCACTGCTAGAGATGATGTATTCTCATGATTAAGTCATGATTAAGGCAGTTTATACATTTTTTTTAACATTACAATAGATTCATAACAGATTTCTCAACACACTAAGTGTTATGCAGTACTTACCATGAATAGCGTCTCCGTGAACGCGGGAACATAGCGCAGGTCTTAAGCACTACGGATTGAATCGAGCCCCAAATGTCTCATTGGTTTATTTTTCTATCACATTTAAATGTTTTCCACTCACTGATTGGATGTATTAAAGCTACAACCGTTACCGGTTTTACATGACTCATATTTCTGGAACATTTTATTTCAAGGGTACCTATGTAGACGTTTTAACACATTAATTACCCATAACCCATGAATGTGTTGGTTATGAAATCCAATCAAGTGTTACCAATATTTCTGTAAATGTCCCTCTTGACAGTTGGTCCTCTGGTACCGGACCGAGCTGATCTCAGATCAGTTCTCTCTTCAGAATGTAAACAAAAAACCCTAACTGGATTATGTGAAGAGTGGTATCACTCTGGATCACGTGGTGAGTGATATCACTCTGGATTACGTGAAAGGTGATATCACCCTGGGTTATGTGGAGAGTGATATCACCCTGGGTTATGTGGAGAGTGATATCACCCTGGGTTATGTGGAGAGTGATATCACTCTGGGTTATGTGGAGAGTGATATCACTCTGGGTTATGTGGAGAGTGATATCACTCTGGGTTATGTGGAGAGTGATATCACTCTGGGTTATGTGGAGAGTGATATCACTCTGGGTTATGTGGAGAGTGATATCACTCTGGGTTATGTGGAGAGTGATATCACTCTGGGTTATGTGGAGAGTGATATCACTCTGGGTTATGTGGAGAGTGATATCACTCTGGGTTATGTAGAGAGTGATATCACCCTGGATTATGTGGAGAGTGATATCACTCTGGGTTATGTGGAGAGTGATATCACTCTGGGTTATGTGGAGAGTGATATCACTCTGGGTTATGTGGAGAGTGATATCACTCTGGGTTATGTGGAGAGTGATATCACTCTGGGTTATGTGGAGAGTGATATCACTCTGGGTTATGTGGAGAGTGATATCACTCTGGGTTATGTGGAGAGTGATATCACTCTGGGTTATGTGGAGAGTGATATCACCCTGGGTTATGTAGAGAGTGATATCACCCTGGGTTATGTGGAGAGTGATATCACTCTGGGTTATGTGGAGAGTGATATCACTCTGGGTTATGTGGAGAGTGATATCACTCTGGGTTATGTGGAGAGAAATATCACTCTGGGTTATGTGGAGAGTGATATCACTCTGGGTTATGTGGAGAGTTATATCACTCTGGGTTATGTGGAGAGTGATATGAAGTGACATGGAATCCAGAAGATGGATGTTTTCGACTCAAGATTGATCAGATGTGATGTTAGTCTCATTAATATTAAACATTAATCATCCTCATTGCCTCACCAGTTTGTGTGAGTGATAAAATGTGTATCTGGAATAGGGACAAGAATTTTCCTAATTCCAACCCCAAACCTCTACCCTAATCCTAACCTCAACCCTAATCCTAACCTCAACACTAACCCTAAACCATACTCTAACCCTTAACAATAACCCTCAACCCAAACTATAACCCTAACCCTCAATCCTAACCCCAAACCATAACCCCAAACCGTAACCCTGATTCCTAACCTTAACCCTAACCTCAACCCTAACCCCTAACCCCTAACCAAAACCCTAACCCTCAAACCTAACTCTCAACCCTAACCCTCAACCCTAACCCTCAACTATAACCCTCAACTATAACCCTCAACCCTAACCCTCAACCCTAACCCTCAACTCTAACCCTCAACTCTAACCCTCAAATCTAACCCTCAAATCTAACCCTCAACTCTAACCCTAACCTAGTACGTTGACTCTAAATCCAGCCTTGATTCTAGATAGTCCCAGTAAGTATGTTGACTCCAAATCCAGCCTTGACACTAGCTAGTCCCAGTAAGTATGTTGACTCTAAATCCAGCCTTGACACTAGATAGTCCCAGTAAGTACAGTGCCTTGCGAAAGTATTCGGCCCCCTTGAACTTTGCGACCTTTTGCCACATTTCAGGCTTCAAACATAAAGATATAAAACTGTATTTTTTTGTGAAGAATCAACAACAAGTGGGACACAATCATGAAGTGGAACGACATTTATTGGATATTTCAAACTTTTTTAACAAATCAAAAACTGAAAAATTGGGCGTGCAAAATTATTCAGCCCCTTTACTTTCAGTGCAGCAAACTCTCTCCAGAAGTTCAGTGAGGATCTCTGAATGATCCAATGTTGACCTAAATGACTAATGATGATAAATACAATCCACCTGTGTGTAATCAAGTCTCCGTATAAATGCACCTGCACTGTGATAGTCTCAGAGGTACGTTAAAAGCGCAGAGAGCATCATGAAGAACAAGGAACACGCCAGGCAGGTCCGAGATACTGTTGTGAAGAAGTTTAAAGCCGGATTTGGGTATCCAAAGATTTCCCAAGCTTTAAACATCCCAAGGAGCACTGTGCAAGCGATAATGATGAAATGGAAGGAGTATCAGACCACTGCAAATCTACCAAGACCTGGCCGTCCCTCTAAACTATCAGCTCATACAAGGAGAAGACTGATCAGAGATGCAGCCAAGAGGCCCATGATCACTCAGCTGAGGTGGGAGACTCTGTCCATAGGACAACAATCAGTCGTATATTGCACAAATCTGGCCTTTATGGAAGAGTGGCAAGAAGAAAGCCATTTCTTAAAGATATCCATAAAAAGTGTTGTTTAAAGTTTGCCACAAGCCACCTGGGAGACACACCAAACATGTGGAAGAAGGTGCTCTGGTCAGATGAAACCAAAATTGAACTTTTTGGCAACAATGCAAAACGTTATGTTTGGCGTAAAAGCAACACAGCTGAACACACCATCCCCACTGTCAAACATGGTGGTGGCAGCATCATGGTTTGGGCCTGCTTTTCTTCAGCAGGGACAGGGAAGATGGTTAAAATTGATGGGAAGATGGATGGAGCCAAATACAGGACCATTCTGGAAGAAAACCTGATGGAGTCTGCAAAAGACCTGAGACTGGGACGGAGATTTGTCTTCCAACAAGACAATGATCCAAAACATAAAGCAAAATCTACAATGGTTCAAAAATAAACATATCCAGGTGTTAGAATGGCCAAGTCAAAGTCCAGACCTGAATCCAATCGAGAATCTGTGGAAAGAACTGAAAACTGCTGTTCACAAATGCTCTCCATCCAACCTCACTGAGCTCGAGCTGTTTTGCAAGGAGGAATGGGAAAAAATGTCAGTCTCTCGATGTGCAAAACTGATAGAGACATACCCCAAGCGACTTACAGCTGTAATCGCAGCAAAAGGTGGCGCTACAAAGTATTAACTTAAGGGGGCTGAATAATTTTGCACGCCCAATTTTTCAGTTTTTGATTTGTTAAAAAAGTTTGAAATATCCAATAAATGTCGTTCCACTTCATGATTGTGTCCCACTTGTTGTTGATTCTTCACAAAAAAATACAGTTTTATATCTTTATGTTTGAAGCCTGAAATGTGGCAAAAGGTCGCAAAGTTCAAGGGGGCCGAATACTTTCGCAAGGCACTGTATGTTGACTCTAAATCCAGCCTTGGTACTAGATAGTCCCAGTAAGTATGTTGACTCCAGATCCAGCCTTGGTACTAGATAGTCCCAGTAAGTATGTTGACTCTAAATCCAGCCTTGACACTAGCTTCTTAGCAGTGACTTCACTGACATTTTCAACCTCTCTCTGTCTGAGTCTGTAATACCAACATGTTTCAAGCAGACCACCCATAATCCCTGTGCCCAAGAACGCAAAGCTAACCTACCTAAATGACTACCGACCTGTAGCACTCACGTCTGTAGCCATGAAATGCTTTGAAAGGCTGGTCATGGCTCACATCAACAACCTCATCCCAGAAACCCCTAGACCCACTCCAATTTGCATACCGCCCTAACAGATCCACAGATGATACAATCTCTATTGCAATCCACACTGCCCTTTCCCATCTGGACAAATGGATCACCTCTTTGAGAGTGCTGTTTATTGACTACAGCTCAGCGTTCAACACCATAGTGCCCTCAAAGCTCATCAATATGCTAAGGACCCTGGGACTAAACTCCTCCCTCTGCAATTGTATCTTGTACTTCCTGACAGGCGAAAGTGTAATAGATGGGTGAAGAATCCAGCTACGAACTGGTGCGTTTGTCACAACTTGGGGAAGCTAATGGGAGACGGTGTGGCTACATTACCATAATGCTGTTTATACAATAGCCTCAGATCTGAGGTTTACATCTAATTGTTGTATAAGATGAATGAGTGAGGATGATACTGTTTGTATAATGGTGTAATATGATTTTGGACTGTTTAATGAAGAAAAACACAATTCCCTTTTGATTTGAACTAAATCAGAGGACCGCCCCTGAGCCCAGTTAGGGTCAGACATCCTGGGACAGCCCCTTTTCTGCCATTCCGAATAAAACCCAACTTTGAGAAATTATCACCAGACCATGTTCTTCTCCATTAGGGCAGGACAAAGGTTGTAGAGCATTGCTGAATCTTTTTAACCATACCACGTGGTTAAACTCTTAGACTATCGATACCGACAGAATAAGAACAAGTCTTTGATATTAATTACTAGTCTGCAGCTGGGAATTCGGTATCATTGAACGTGAAGAACGACAACCGCCGAAACATCCATTCTATAACGAATGTCACTTTGAACTATCCCCTCTAACCAAGACAGAGAGAGGGAGAGAGAGAGAGACGGACAACTCTACAAAATACTTTTCACCAGCGATCAAGACGACACACTGAGCGTAAATATATATATTGATTGCAATTGTTCCCGAATGAGTGAGAGTTCATGTGTAAGGGATTAGCATCTTAATTGTTATAATTAACTCTGTAGGGACTTCTTAGTCGACCCCCCATTGCCCCTCTGTCTAACAAGCCACCATGCTGGTTCAGCCCACTAGGGAACATTCTATCATTTCATGTAACCATATTTACTGTTTGTTTATGCATTTCTGTGAATTACTTAGTAATAAATAAATGATTTAAGACAATTGATGTATGGATGACTCATAGTGAAGACTGGGTTCGGGCAGATAACCAACAATTTACGACGTTTGGAATGAGACTAACGTGAGGTAAAGTAAATAATTCATTCATTCGAAGACTAATTGATCAGATATAAAATATCTGAAAGGTTATATTAGGAAATTATAACTTTGTAATCTGAATATTTTCCTTGGTGCCCCGACTTCCTAGTTAATAAGTCTTCAGTTTAATGATAGTAAAGACACGACAACTCTGTACCGGTACCCCCTGTATATAGCCTCCACATTGACTCTGTACCGGTACCCCCCTGTATATAGCCTCCACATTGACTCTGTACCGGTACCCCCTGTATACAGCCTCCACATTGACTCTGTACTGGTATCCCCTGTATATAGCCTCCACATTGACTCTGTACCGGTACCCCCTGTATATAGCCTCCACATTGACTCTGTACCGGTACCCCCTGTATATAGTCTCCACATTGACTCTGTACCGGTACCCCCTGTATATAGTCTCCACATTGACTCTGTACCGTAACACCCTGTATATAGCCTCCACATTGACTCTGTACCGGTACCCCCTGTATACAGCCTCCACATTGACTCTGTACTGGTATCCCCTGTATATAGCCTCCACATTGACTCTGTACCGGTACCCCCTGTATATAGTCTCCACATTGACTCTGTACCGGTACCCCCTGTATATAGCCTCCACATTGACTCTGTACCGGTACCCCCTGTATATAGCCTCCACATTGACTCTGTACATTAACACCCTGTATATAGCCTCCACATTGACTCTGTAACCCCTGTATATAGCCTCCACATTGACTCTGTACCGGTGTCCCCCTGTATATAGCCTCCAGATTGACTCTGTACCGGTACCCCCTGTATATAGCCTCCACATTGACTCTGTACCGGTACCCCCCTGTATATAGCCTCCACCATAATTGAGAATTTCAAGAAGCATTTTTCTACGGCTGGCCATGCTTTCCACCTGGTTCCCCCTACCCCGGTCAACAGCACTGCACCCCCCACAGCAACTCGCCCAAGCCTTCCCCATTTCTCCTTCTCCCAAATCCAGTCAGCTGATGTTCTGAAAGAGCTGCAAAATCTGGACCCCTACAAATCAGCCGGGCTAGACAATCTGGACCCTTTCTTTCTAAAATGATCTGCCGAAATTGTTGCCACCCCTATTACTAGCCTGTTCAACCTCTCTTTCGTGTCGTCTGAGATTCCCAAAGATTGGAAAGCAGCTGCGGTCATCCCCCTCTTCAAAGGGGGGGACACTCTTGACCCACACTGCTCCAGACCTATATCTATCCTACCTTGCCTTTCTAAGGTCTTTGAAAGCCAAGTCAACAAACAGATTACCAAACATTTCGAATCTCACCATACCTTCTCTGCTATGCAATCTGGTTTCAGAGCTGGTCATTGGTGCACCTCAGCCACGCTCAAGGTCCTAAACGATATCTTAACCGCCATCGATAAGAAACATTACTGTGCAGCTGTATTCATTGATCTGGCCAAGGCTTTCGACTCTGTCAATCACCACATCCTCATCGGCAGACTCGACAGCCTTGGTTTCTCAAATGATTGCCTCACCTGGTTCACCAACTACTTCTCTGAGAGTTCAGTGTGTCAAATCGGAGGGTCTGCTGTCCGGACCTCTGGCAGTCTCTATGGGGGTGCCACAGGGTTCAATTCTTGGACCGACTCTCTTCTCTGTATACGTCAATGATGTCGCTCTTGCTGCTGGTGAGTCTCTGAACCACCTCTACGCAGACGACACCATCCATCCATCCTCCTCCTCCGACCCCAGAAACTAGAGACGGCCCTGGGAGAGGAGGTTCAGAGAGCCCAGAAGTGGCTGGAGGTGACTCTGGAGCAGGAGAAACAGATGAAGATGTTTAAAAGCTGTCTGACGGTCCAGGAGGTGTTCAAGCAGTACCAGAGAACACACCAGGGACTGTTCTATAAACGTATCCTTCTGGCAGACTGCTGCGCTCCCAAGGAGGAGGTAAAGACAGACGCTGCACACACACACACACACATATACCCACACATATACACACACACACACATACATATATATATATATACAGTGCCTTGCGAAAGTATTCGGCCCCCTTGAACTTTGCGACCTTTTGCCACATTTCAGGCTTCAAACATAAAGATATAAAACTGTATTTTTTTGTGAAGAATCAACAAGTGGGACACAATCACAGACATTTATTGGATATTTCAAACTTTTTTAACAAATCAAAAACTGAAAAATTGGGCGTGCAAAATTATTCTGGCAAGCTTCAATGCCATACAACTCTCCTTCCGTGGCCTCCAATTGCTCTTAAATACAAGTAAAACTAAATGCATGCTCTTCAACCGATCACTGCCCACACCTGCTCGCCCGTCCAGTATCACTACTAGGCCATGGAAGGAGAGTTGTATGGCATTGAAGCTCGTCTGGAGGGTTGTTAACACAGTGTCCAAAGAAGGGCCAGAAGTATACAGAATAATTAATTAAATTAAGTATTCTAATTTAGTTTTACTTGTAATAAATAAAAGGATAAAAGGACCATTTCATACTAATTTTGATGGCGAGGTAAAATAATCTAATTGTATTTGACCTTGGTGAAGACCGAATGCGGCCCAGGGGGGAAATTAGTTTGACACCCCTGAGCTGCAGGGCCGGCCGGTGTTGAGGAATATAAAGGAGTGAAATTCCATCTATGGCCACTAGATGGCACCAGACACTATTTTGTTCTGCCACTGTAGCGTCACTGTAGTCTAGGAGTTTAACTACACAGAGCTTTGACAATCCATCTCATTATTTGAATGCATGATAACGATACTGATCTTGTTTAATTGATTATAAACATTAAACAGTAAATGTATTATCCATGGGTGTTGTTAATTGCTGGTGACGTGTAGACTACTATGGAAAGTACTGTGAAAAAACACTGCTACTGTGTTCTCTTACTATTAACCAAGGAGCAACACAACTCCATCACCTTGACGGTTGTTGAAGAACATACAGCATGGTTGGAGTTGTCGGGCTGGAGACATGACGTCCAGATCACTTCACTAGTGGTATTTCACGGGTCAAAATGGCTTTCATCCCACGAAGCCGTACTTAAACCTTCAGACACTCAGAGACCCTAAAGTGTTCAATAAAAAGGCTGTTTTAAGTGTTTAAACACACTCCATCTGTGATGTTAAAATAAGTCCCTGCTGTAACTCTCCTTCTTGGTCTTTTTCTCTCTCTCTCTCTCTTTCTCTACCTCTCTTCCTCCCTGCCGGGTAGCAAGCAGGGGGCAAACCACATCAGGAGACACTGGGAAAGTGTTGCAGTGTGTGTGTGTGTGTGTGTGCTTTGTCGACGGGGCTGGTTGGATTGAATTAACAATGCAATGAGGGTGAGAAGGGGAGAAACAGGGAGGGGCAGTCTACAGAGAGAGAGTGTTAGGGAGGGAGAGGGCGAGACTTGTTTAGTGATGAAAGCCAATAGAAAGTCTGCTGGGTGATAATATCCACATGCGGGAGATGGAGAGGAGCCAGAACACAGAGACACAGAGAGAGAGAGACCCTAACCACAGGAACTCAGGCTGTCCATGGGCATCCATGCAGCTACCTCACCAGGACCCCGAAGAGAGTCGCAGACTGACCAGTGTAGAGACCAGCTAACAAACCACCAAAAACCTCAGCATAGAAACCATGATCTGACAGAAGAGCTGAAAAACTTTCAAACTGACCCCCAAAACCGAGGAGCCAACCAATGAGTGACCAACGAATAGACCACCTCAACCCCTGACCTCTGTCTCTACTGGAATACTTACCTAACCCAACGCAGAGACAGACTGGGACACAGAGAGAGAGAGAGGACGCTTTGGACACCTGAAACAAGAGGTAAAACTGACCTGACACATTCTATCCTTACAGACAAGAGGTCAACTCACCTGACACTTCCTAACCTTAGAGACTGAACCACACTGAGAATAGAGTACCAATGTCCGTATCTCAATCATCCTCACTTAGACAAGCTCTGGGCACAGTTTACTGTAAATGGTACAGACATATAATGTAAGACGTTAACAATCTCTGGTGTTGATATGGTGTTAATATGATCAGCTGTGATGTTGTACTCCAGTACCTCTTAAAGATGACTTATCTAGATGACTCATGTATTTACCTCACTGAAATGAGAGAGCCCTCATCACAATTCACACATTATTTATTAAATGATTGATGTGTTAAGGGACATTTTAATTCATAACCAATAGAGTAGCAATAGGGGAGAGTGGGTGAAGTTTGAACCACCCTTGTTTCTAGGAAACCGTACACAAAATGAATCATGTGACCAAATATGTAGGAAGAGGTCATCAGTTCATGGAGTCTGAAGGATGAAACCACATGGAAAAACTGACCAGCAAGTTAGGTCCAAAACAAACAGATTTTCACCAAGTCAAATGATTTTATTGTGTTAGAGATTTCATTATGCTTGTATCTAAACCAAAGTAGATAATTTTAACGATGTTATAAACATCAGTTGGGGCCTCTATTAGCTTCAATATGAGGTCCTAAATCTAGTATGAAAGTGCATCCTTGTAGCTGTGTAGGCTAATAGAGTGTAAATGTTTGCCTTGGGGTAAGTTGGGCCAATGTCAAGTTGAGTAAATGTTAGTGTTTTATTCCAAGGGGTAATGCAAAGCATTATCGCTGAGATATGAGGTATCAACAGGGCATAGATTGTGATTGTGTTTGAGAAGAAAAAATAGACTTAGCTTTTTAAAAGGTGGTGGAAATATTTAGTTAAATAATGAATTACAATTTAATGTGTAGGCGGCTTAATGTACCTTGTCCCGTTCCCGTTTTCAAAACTGTAATGTTTACATAGTTTTTTTATTTTGAAAAAATATTTAACCTTTATTTAACTAGGCAAGTCAGTTAAGAACAAATTCTTATTTTTCAATGACGGCCTACCAAAAGGCCTTTTATAGGACAACACACACATCCCAACAAGAGAGACACCACAACACTTCATAAAGACAGACCTAAGACAACAACCTAGCATGGCAGAAGAGAGACACCACAACATAAAGACAGACCTAAGACAACAACATAGCATGGCAGAAGAGAGACAACACAACATAAAGACAGACCTAAGACAACAACCTAGCAAGGCAGAAGAGAGACAACACAACATAAAGACAGACCGAAGACAACAACATAGCATGGCAGAAGAGAGACACCACAACATAAAGACAGACCTAAGACAACATAGCAAGGCAGAAGAGAGACACCACAACATAAAGACAGACCGAAGACAACAACATAGCATGGCAGAAGAGAGACACCACAACATAAAGACAGACCTAAGACAACATAGCATGGCAGAAGAGAGACACCACAACATAAAGACAGACCTAAGACAACAACACAGCAAGGCAGAAGAGAGACACCACAACACGACATAAAGACAGACCTAAGACAACAACATAGCAAGGCAGAAGAGAGACACCACAACATAAAGACAGACCTAAGACAACAACATAGCATGGCAGAAGAGAGACACCACAACATAAAGACAGACCTAAGACAACATAGCATGGCAGAAGAGAGACACCACAACATAAAGACAGACCTAAGACAACAACACAGCAAGGCAGAAGAGAGACACCACAACACGACATAAAGACAGACCTAAGACAACAACCTAGCAAGGCAGAAGAGAGACACCACAACATAAAGACAGACCGAAGACAACAACATAGCATGGCAGAAGAGAGACACCACAACATAAAGACAGACCTAAAACAACAACATAGCATAAATTATGATTATTTCAGAGGATACACAACATCCTGAAAAATATGTAGATATCTTTGTTAGAAAGAATACTATATTTCCTTTGACGGACAGAAGCTGAATGTTAAAACTGGTTTAACTTACCCACCCCCCCCTCTCCTACTATTGACACTAAATTACACATATTCAACCTCAGAAGTCTAGAAGGCTTGCACAGTGCTTTGTGTATTGCTCAGTACTATGAATGTGGTTATCTCTGAACTATTAATGTGTATGTGTGTGTGCCAACTAAGAACGTGTGTGTGGGGAAAAGGGGTCCGTTACAGACGGCTCCGTCAGGGGACCGTTACAGACGGCTCCGTCAGGGGTCCGTTACAGACAGCTCAGTCAGGGGACCGTTACAGACAGCTCCGTTACAGACAGCTCCGTTACAGACGGCTCCGTCAGGGGTCCGTTACAGACAGATCCGTTACAGACGGCTCAGTCAGGGGACCGTTACAGACAGATCCGTTACAGACAGCTCCGTTACAGACGGCTCCGTCAGGGGTCCGTTACAGACGGCTCCGTTACAGACAGCTCCGTTACTGACAGATCCGTTACAGACGGCTCCGTCAGGGGACCGTTACAGACAGCTCCGTTACAGACAGCTCCGTTACAGACGGCTCCGTTACAGACAGCTCCGTTACAGACAGCTCCGTTACAGACAGCTCCGTTACAGACAGCTCCGTCAGGGGACCGTTACAGACAGCTCCGTCAGGGGACAGTTACAGACAGCTCCGTTACAGACAGCTCCGTCAGGGGACAGTTACAGACGGCTCCGTTACAGACATCTCCGTTACAGACAGCTCCGTCAGGGGACAGTTACAGACGGCTCCGTTACAGACGGCTCCGTTACAGACGGCTCCGTTACAGACGGCTCCGTTACAGACATCTCCGTTACAGACAGCTCCGTCAGGGGACAGTTACAGACGGCTCCGTTACAGACGGCACCGTTACAGACTGCTCCGTTACAGACGGCTCCGTTACAGACAGCTCCGTCAGGGGACCGTTACAGACAGCTCCGTTACAGACAGCTCCGTTACAGACGGCTCCGTTACAGACGGCTCCGTTACAGACGGCACCGTTACAGACGGCTCCGTTACAGACAGCTCCGTTACAGACGGCTCAGTCAGGGGACCGTTACAGACAGCTCCGTTAGGGGACCGTTACAGACAGCACCGTTAGGGGACCGTTACAGACAGCTCCGTTAGGGGACCGTTACAGACAGCTCCGTTAGGGGACCGTTACAGACGGCTCCGTTAGGGGACCGTTACAGACGGCACCGTTAGGGGACCGTTACAGACGGCTCCGTTAGGGGACCGTTACAGACGGCTCCGTTAGGGGACCGTTACAGACGGCTCCGTTAGGGGACCGTTACAGACGGCTCCGTCAGGGGACCGTTACAGACGGCTCCGTCAGGGGACCGTTACAGACGGCTCCGTTACAGACGGCTCCGTTACAGACGGCTCCGTCTGGGGACCGTTACAGACGGCTCCGTCAGGGGACCGTTACAGACGGCTCCGTCAGGGGTCCGTTACAGACAGCTCCGTTACAGACAGCTCCGTCAGGGGACCGTTACAGACTGCTCCGTCAGGGGACTGTTACAGACGGCTCCGTCAGGGGACCGTTACAGACGGCTCCGTCAGGGGACCGTTACAGACAGCTCCGTCAGGGGACCGTTACAGACAGCTCCGTTACAGACGGCTCCGTCAGGGGACCGTTACAGACAGCTCCGTCAGGGGACCTTTACAGACGGCTCCGTCGGGACCGTTACAGACGGCTCCGTCAGGGGACCGTTACAGACGGCTCCGTCAGGGGACCGTTACAGACTGCTCCGTTAGGGGACCGTTACAGACGGCTCCGTCAGGGGACCGTTACAGACATCTCCGTTACAGACGGCTCCGTTACAGACGGCTCCGTTACAGACGGCTCCGTTACAGACGGCTCCGTTACAGACGGCACCGTTACAGACGGCTCCGTTACAGACGGCTCCGTTACAGACAGCTCCGTTACAGACGGCTCAGTCAGGGGACCGTTACAGACAGCTCCGTTAGGGGACCGTTACAGACAGCACCGTTAGGGGACCGTTACAGACGGCTCCGTTAGGGGACCGTTACAGACGGCTCCGTTAGGGGACCGTTACAGACGGCACCGTTAGGGGACCGTTACAGACGGCTCCGTTAGGGGACCGTTACAGACGGCTCCGTTAGGGGACCGTTACAGACGGCTCCGTTAGGGGACCGTTACAGACGGCTCCGTTAGGGGACCGTTACAGACGGCTCCGTTAGGGGACCGTTACAGACGGCTCCGTTAGGGGACCGTTACAGACGGCTCCGTTAGGGGACCGTTACAGACGGCTCCGTTAGGGGACCGTTACAGACTGCTCCGTTAGGGGACCGTTACAGACGGCTCCGTCAGGCGACCGTTACAGACGGCTCCGTCAGGGGACCGTTACAGACTGCTCCGTTACAGACGGCTCCGTTACAGACGGCGCCGTCAGGCGACCGTTACTAACGGCTCCGTTACAGACGGCTCCGTTACAGACGGCTCCGTTACAGACGGCTCCGTCTGGGGACCGTTACAGACGGCTCCGTCAGGGGACCGTTACAGACGGCTCCGTCAGGGGTCCGTTACAGACAGCTCCGTTACAGACAGCTCCGTCAGGGGACCGTTACAGACTGCTCCGTCAGGGGACTGTTACAGACGGCTCCGTCAGGGGACCGTTACAGACGGCTCCGTCAGGGGACCGTTACAGACAGCTCCGTCAGGGGACCGTTACAGACAGCTCCGTTACAGACGGCTCCGTCAGGGGACCGTTACAGACGGCTCCGTCAGGGGACCTTTACAGACGGCTCCGTCGGGACCGTTACAGACGGCTCCGTCAGGGGACCGTTACAGACTGCTCCGTTAGGGGACCGTTACAGACGGCTCCGTCAGGGGACCGTTACAGACAGCTCCGTCAGGGGACCATTACAGACAGCTCCGTTACAGAAGGCTCCGTCAGGAGACCGTTACAGACAGCTCCGTTACAGACGGCTCCGTCAGGGGACCGTTACAGACTGCTCCGTTAGGGGACCGTTACAGACGGCTCCGTCAGGGGACCGTTACAGACGGCTCCGTCAGGGGACCATTACAGACAGCTCCGTTACAGAAGGCTCCGTCAGGAGACCGTTACAGACAGCTCCGTTACAGACGGCTCCGTCAGGGGACCGTTACAGACGGCTCCGTCAGGGGACCGTTACAGACAGCTCCGTTAGGGGACCGTTACAGACAGCTCCGTTACAGAGGGCTCCGTCAGGGGACCGTTACAGACAGCTCCGTTAGGGGACCGTTACAGACGGCTCCGTCAGGGGACCGTTACAGACAGCTCCGTCAGGGGACCATTACAGACAGCTCCGTTACAGAAGGCTCCGTCAGGAGACCGTTACAGACAGCTCCGTTACAGACGGCTCCGTCAGGGGACCATTACAGACAGCTCCGTTACAGAAGGCTCCGTCAGGAGACCGTTACAGACAGCTCCGTTACAGACGGCTCCGTCAGGGGACCGTTACAGACGGCTCCGTCAGGGGACCGTTACAGACAGCTCCGTTAGGGGACCGTTACAGACAGCTCCGTTACAGAGGGCTCCGTCAGGGGACCGTTACAGACAGCTCCGTTACAGACGGCTCCGTCAGTGGACCGTTACAGACGGCTCCGTCAGGGGACCGTTACAGACGGCTCCGTCAGGGGACCGTTACAGACTGCTCCGTCAGGGGACCGTTACAGACGGCTCCGTCAGGGGACCGTTACAGACGGCTCCGTCAGGGGACCGTTACAGACGGCTCCGTTACAGACGGCACCGTTACAGACAGCTCCGTTACAGACGGCTCCGTCAGGGTACCGTTACAGACAGCTCCGTTAGGGGACCGTTACAGACGGCTCCGTCAGGGGACCGTTACAGACTGCTCCGTCAGTGGACCGTTACAGACGGCTCCGTCAGGGGACCGTTACAGACGGCTCCGTCAGGGGACCGTTACAGACTGCTCCGTCAGGGGACCGTTACAGACGGCTCCGTCAGGGGACCGTTACAGACGGCTCCGTCAGGGGACCGTTACAGACGGCTCCGTTACAGACGGCACCGTTACAGACAGCTCCGTTACAGACGGCTCCGTCAGGGTACCGTTACAGACAGCTCCGTTAGGGGACCGTTACAGACAGCACCGTTATGGGACCGTTACAGACAGCTCCGTTAGGGGACCGTTACAGACAGCTCCGTCAGGGGACCGTTACAGACGGCTCCGTCAGGGGACCTATACAGACAGCTCCGTTAGGGGACCGTTACAGACAGCTCCGTTACAGACGGCTCCGTCAGGGGACCGTTACAGACAGCTCCGTCAGGGGACCGTTACAGACGGCTCCGTCAGGGGACCGTTACAGACAGCTCCGTCAGGTGACCGTTACAGACGGCTCCGTCAGGGGACCGTTACAGACAGCTCCGTCAGGGGACCGTTACAGACAGCTCCGTTACAGACGGCTCCGTCAGGGGACCGTTACAGACGGCTCCGTCAGGGGACCTTTACAGACGGCTCCGTCAGGGGACCTTTACAGACGGCTCCGTCGGGACCGTTACAGACGGCTCCGTCAGGGGACCGTTACAGACGGCTCCGTCAGGGGACCGTTACAGATTGCTCCGTTAGGGGACCGTAACAGACGGCTCCGTCAGGGGACCTTTTACAGACGGCTCCGTCAGGGGACCTTTACAGACGGCTCCGTCGGGACCGTTACAGACGGCTCCGTCAGGGGACCGTTACAGACGGCTCCGTCAGGGGACCGTTACAGACTGCTCCGTTAGGGGACCGTTACAGGCGGCTCCGTCAGGGGACCGTTACAGACGGCTCCGTCAGGGGACCGTTACAGACTGCTCCGTCAGGGGACCGTTACAGACGGCTCAGTCAGGGGACCGTTACAGACAGCTCCGTCAGGGGACCGTTACAGACAGCTCCGTCAGGGGACCGTTACAGACGGCTCCGTTACAGACGGCACCGTTACAGACAGCTCCGTTACAGACGGCTCCGTCAGGGTACCGTTACAGACAGCTCCGTTAGGGGACCGTTACAGACAGCTCCGTTAGGTGACCGTTACAGACAGCTCCGTCAGGGGACCGTTACAGACAGCTCCGTTAGGGGACCGTTACAGACAGCTCCGTTACAGACGGCTCCGTCAGGGGACCGTTACAGACAGCTCCGTCAGTGGACCGTTACAGAGAGCTCCGTCAGGGGACCGTTACAGACGGCTCCGTCAGGGGACCGTTACAGACAGCTCAGTCAGGGGACCGTTACAGACAGCTCCGTCAGGGGACCGTTACAGACAGCTCCGTCAGGTGACCGTTACAGACGGCTCCGTTACAGACGGCTCCATCAGTGGACCGTTACAGACGGCTCTGTTACAGACGACTCCGTCAGTGGACCGTTACAGACGGCTCCGTCAGGTGACCGTTACAGACGGCTCCGTCAGGGGACCGTTACAGACGGGACCGTTACAGACGGCTCCGTAAGGGGACCGTTACAGACAGCTCAGTCAGGGGACCGTTACAGACAGCTCCGTCAGGGGACCGTTACAGACAGCTCCGTTAGGGGACCGTTACAGACAGCTCCGTTACAGACTGCTCCGTCAGGGGACCGTTACAGACAGCTCCGTCAGGGGACCGTTACAGACAGCTCCGTCAGGGGACCGTTACAGACGGCTCCGTCAGGGGACCGTTACAGACAGCTCCGTCAGGTGACCGTTACAGACGGCTCCGTTACAGACGGCTCCATCAGTGGACTGTTACAGACGGCTCTGTTACAGACGACTCCGTCAGTGGACCGTTACAGACGGCTCCGTCAGGGGACCGTTACAGACGGCTCCGTCAGTGGACCGTTACAGACTGCTCCGTCAGGGGACCGTTACAGACGGCTCCGTCAGGGGACCGTTACAGACAGCTCCGTTAGGGGACCGTTACAGACAGCTCCGTTACAGAGGGCTCCGTCAGGGGACCGTTACAGACAACTCCGTCAGGGGACCGTTACAGACGGCTCCGTCAGGGGACCGTTACAGACAGCTCAGTCAGGGGACCGTTACAGACAGCTCCGTCAGGGGACCGTTACAGACAGCTCCGTCAGGTGACCGTTACAGACGGCTCCGTTACAGACGGCTCCGTTACAGACGGCTCCATCAGTGGACCGTTACAGACGGCTCTGTTACAGACGACTCCGTAAGGGGACCGTTACAGACGGCTCCGTCAGGGGACCGTTACAGACGGCTCAGTCAGGGGACCGTTACAGACGGCTCCGTCAGGGGACCGTTACAGACAGCTCCGTCAGTGGACCGTTACAGACTGCTCCGTCAGGGGACCGTTACAGACGGCTCAGTCAGAAGACAGTTACAGACGGCTCCGTCAGGGGACCGTTACAGACGGCTCCGTCAGGGGACCGTTACAGACAGCTCCGTTACAGACGGCTCCGTCAGGGGACCGTTACAGACGGCTCCGTCAGGGGACCTTTACAGACGGCTCCGTCGGGACCGTTACAGACGGCTCCGTCGGGACCGTTACAGACGGCTCCGTCAGGGGACCGTTACAGACGGCTCCGTCAGGGGACCGTTACAGACTGCTCCGTTAGGGGACCGTTACAGACGGCTCTGTTACAGACGACTCCGTCAGGGGACCGTTACAGACGGCTCCGTCAGGGGACCGTTACAGACGGCTCAGTCAGGGGACCGTTACAGACGGCTCCGTCAGGGGACCGTTACAGACAGCTCCGTCAGGGGACCGTTACAGACGGCTCCGTCAGGGGACCGTTACAGACGGCTCAGTCAGAAGACAGTTACAGACTGCTCCGTCAGGGGACCGTTACAGACAGCTCCGTCAGGTGACCGTTACAGACGGCTCCGTTACAGACGGCTCCATCAGTGGACCGTTACAGACGGCTCTGTTACAGACGACTCCGTCAGTGGACCGTTACAGACGGCTCCGTCAGGGGACCGTTACAGACGGCTCCGTCAGGGGACCGTTACAGACGGCTCCGTCAGTGGACCGTTACAGACTGCTCCGTCAGGGTACCGTTACAGACAGCTCCGTCAGGGGACCGTTACAGACAGCTCCGTTAGGGGACCGTTACAGACAGCTCCGTTACAGAGGGCTCCGTCAGGGGACCGTTACAGACAACTCCGTCAGGGGACCGTTACAGACGGCTCCGTCAGGGGACCGTTACAGACAGCTCAGTCAGGGGACCGTTACAGACAGCTCCGTCAGGGGACCGTTACAGACAGATCCGTCAGGTGACCGTTACAGACGGCTCCGTTACAGACGGCTCCGTTACAGACGGCTCCATCAGTGGACCGTTACAGACGGCTCTGTTACAGACGACTCCGTCAGGGGACCGTTACAGACGGCTCAGTCAGGGGACCGTTACAGACAGCTCCGTCAGGGGACCGTTACAGACTGCTCCGTCAGGGGACCGTTACAGACGGCTCAGTCAGAAGACAGTTACAGACGGCTCAGTCAGAAGACAGTTACAGACGGCTCCGTCAGGGGACCGTTACAGACGGCTCCGTCAGGGGACCGTTACAGACAGCTCCGTCAGGTGACCGTTACAGACGGCTCCGTTACAGACGGCTCCGTTACAGACGGCTCCATCAGTGGACCGTTACAGACGGCTCTGTTACAGACGACTCCGTCAGGGGACCGTTACAGACGGCTCCGTCAGGGGACCGTTACAGACGGCTCCGTCAGGGGACCGTTACAGACAGCTCCGTCAGGGGACCGTTACAGACTGCTCCGTCAGGGGACCGTTACAGACGGCTCAGTCAGAAGACAGTTACAGACGGCTCCGTCAGGGGACCGTTACAGACGGCTCCGTCAGGGGACCGTTACAGACAGCTCCGTCAGGGGACCGTTACAGACAGCTCCGTTACAGACGGCTCCGTCAGGGGACCTTTACAGACGGCTCCGTCGGGACCGTTACAGACGGCTCCGTCGGGACCGTTACAGACGGCTCCGTTAGGGGACCGTTACAGACGGCTCTGTTACAGACGACTCCGTCAGGGGACCGTTACAGACGGCTCCGTCAGGGGACCGTTACAGACGGCTCAGTCAGGGGACCGTTACAGACGGCTCCGTCAGGGGACCGTTACAGACAGCTCCGTCAGGGGACCGTTACAGACGGCTCCGTCAGGGGACCGTTACAGACGGCTCAGTCAGAAGACAGTTACAGACGGCTCCGTCAGGGGACCGTTACAGACAGCTCCGTCAGGTGACCGTTACAGACGGCTCCGTTACAGACGGCTCCATCAGTGGACCGTTACAGACGGCTCTGTTACAGACGACTCCGTCAGTGGACCGTTACAGACGGCTCCGTCAGGGGACCGTTACAGACGGCTCCGTCAGGGGACCGTTACAGACGGCTCCGTCAGTGGACCGTTACAGACTGCTCCGTCAGGGGACCGTTACAGACGGCTCCGTCAGGGGACCGTTACAGACAGCTCCGTTAGGGGACCGTTACAGACAGCTCCGTTACAGAGGGCTCCGTCAGGGGACCGTTACAGACAACTCCGTCAGGGGACCGTTACAGACGGCTCCGTCAGGGGACCGTTACAGACAGCTCAGTCAGGGGACCGTTACAGACAGCTCCGTCAGGGGACCGTTACAGACAGCTCCGTCAGGTGACCGTTACAGACGGCTCCGTTACAGACGGCTCCGTTACAGACGGCTCCATCAGTGGACCGTTACAGACGGCTCTGTTACAGACGACTCCGTCAGGGGACCGTTACAGACGGCTCAGTCAGGGGACCGTTACAGACGGCTCCGTCAGGGGACCGTTACAGACAGCTCCGTCAGGGGACCGTTACAGACTGCTCCGTCAGGGGACCGTTACAGACGGCTCAGTCAGAAGACAGTTACAGACGGCTCCGTCAGGGGACCGTTACAGACGGCTCCGTCAGGGGACCGTTACAGACGGCTCCGTCAGGGGACCGTTACAGACAGCTCCGTCAGGGGACCGTTACAGACAGCTCCGTTACAGATGGCTCCGTCAGGGGACCGTTACAGACGGCTCCGTCAGGGGACCTTTACAGACGGCTCCGTCGGGACCGTTACAGACGGCTCCGTCAGGGGACCGTTACAGACGGCTCCGTCAGGGGACCGTTACAGACTGCTCCGTTAGGGGACCGTTACAGACGGCTCTGTTACAGACGACTCCGTCAGGGGACCGTTACAGACGGCTCCATCAGGGGACCGTTACAGACGGCTCAGTCAGGGGACCGTTACAGACGGCTCCGTCAGGGGACCGTTACAGACAGCTCCGTCAGGGGACCGTTACAGACGGCTCCGTCAGGGGACCGTTACAGACGGCTCAGTCAGAAGACAGTTACAGACGGCTCCGTCAGGGGACCGTTACAGACGGCTCCGTCAGGGGACCGTTACAGACAGCTCCGTCAGGGGACCGTTACAGACAGCTCCGTTACTGACGGCTCCGTCAGGGGACCGTTACAGACATCTCCGTCAGGGGACCTTTACAGACGGCTCAGTCGGGACCGCTACAGACGGCTCCGTCGGGACCGTTACAGACGGCTCCGTCAGGGGACCGTTACAGACGGCTCCGTCAGGGGACCGTTACAGACTGCTCCGTTAGGGGACCGTTACAGACGGCTCCGTCAGGGGACCGTTACAGACGGCTCCGTCAGGGGACCGTTACAGACTGCTCCGTCAGGGGACCGTTACAGACGGCTCAGTCAGGGGACCGTTACAGACAGCTCCGTCAGGGGACCGTTACAGACGGCTCCGTCAGGGGACCGTTACAGACGGCTCCGTCAGGGGACCGTTACAGACGGCTCCGTCAGGGGACCGTTACAGACAGCTCAGTCAGGGGACCGTTACAGACAGCTCCGTTAGGGGACCATTACAGACAGCTCCGTTAGGGGACCGTTACAGACAGCTCCGTCAGGGGACCTTTACAGACGGCTCCGTCAGGGGACCGTTACAGACAGCTCCGTTAGGGGACCGTTACAGACAGCTCCGTTACAGACGGCTCCGTCAGGGGACCGTTACAGACAGCTCCGTCAGGGGACCGTTACAGACGGCTCCGTCAGGGGACCGTTACAGACAGCTCAGTCAGGGGACCGTTACAGACAGCTCCGTCAGGGGACCGTTACAGACAGCTCCGTCAGGTGACCGTTACAGACGGCTCCGTTACAGACGGCTCCATCAGTGGAACATTACAGACGGCTCCGTCAGGGTACCGTTACAGACAGCTCCGTTAGGGGACTGTTACAGACAGCACCGTTAGGGGACCATTACAGACAGCTCCGTTAGGGGACCGTTACAGACAGCTCCGTCAGGGGACCGTTACAGACGGCTCCGTCAGGGGACCGTTACAGACAGCTCCGTTAGGGGACCGTTACAGACAGCTCCGTTACAGACGGCTCCGTTAGGGGACCGTTACAGACAGCACCGTTAGGGGACCATTACAGACAGCTCCGTTAGGGGACCGTTAAAGACAGCTCCGTCAGGGGACCTTTACAGACGGCTCCGTCAGGGGACCGTTACAGACAGCTCCATTACAGACGGCTCCGTCAGGGGACCGTTACAGACAGCTCCGTCAGGGGACCGTTACAGTCGGCTCCGTCAGGGGACCGTTACAGACAGCTCAGTCAGGGGACCGTTACAGACAGCTCCGTCAGGGGACCGTTACAGACAGCTCCGTCAGGTGACCGTTACAGACGGCTCCGTTACAGACGGCTCCATCAGTGGACCGTTACAGACGGCTCCGTCAGGGTACAGTTACAGACAGCTCCGTTAGGGGACTGTTACAGACAGCTCCGTCAGGTGACCGTTACAGACGGCTCCGTTACAGACGGCTCCGTCAGGGGACCGTTACAGACAGCTCAGTCAGGGGACCGTTACAGACAGCTCCGTCAGGGGACCGTTACAGACAGCTCCGTCAAGTGACCGTTACAGACGGCTCCGTTACAGACGGCTCCATCAGTGGACCGTTACAGACGGCTCCGTCAGGGTACCGTTACAGACGGCTCCGTCAGGGGACCGTTACAGACGGCTCCGTCAGGGGACCGTTACAGACAGCTCCGTCAGGGGACCGTTACAGACGGCTCCGTCAGGGGACCGTTACAGACAGCTCAGTCAGGGGACCGTTACAGACAGCTCCGTCAGGGGACCGTTACAGACAGCTCCGTCAGGTGACCGTTACAGACGGCTCCGTTACAGACGGCTCCATCAGTGGACCGTTACAGACGGCTCCGTCAGGGTACCGTTACAGACAGCTCCGTTAGGGGACCGTTACAGACAGCACCGTTAGGGGACCATTACAGACAGCTCCGTTAGGGGACCGTTACAGACGGCTCCGTCAGGGGACAGTTACAGACGGCTCCGTCAGGGGACCGTTACAGACGGCTCCGTCAGGGGACCGTTACAGACGGCTCCGTTACAGACAGCTCCGTCAGGGGACCGTTACAGACGGCTCCGTTACAGACGGCTCCGTCAGGGGACCGTTACAGACAGCTCCGTCAGGGGACCGTTACAGACAGCTCCGTTACAGACGGCTCCGTCAGGGGACCGTTACAGACGGCTCCGTCAGGGGACCGTTACAGACAGCTCCGTCAGGGGACCGTTACAGACAGCTCCGTTACAGACAGCTCCGTCAGGGGACCGTTACAGACAGCTCCGTCAGGGGACCGTTACAGACAGCTCCGTCAGGGGACCGTTACAGACGGCTCCGTTAGGGGACCGTTACAGACGGCTCCGTCAGGGGACCATTACAGACAGCTCCGTTACAGACAGCTCCGTCAGGGGACCGTTACAGACGGCTCCGTCAGGGGACCGTTACAGACAGGAGGATGGATGGAGCCAAATACAGGACCTTTCTGGAAGAAAACCTGATGGAGTCTGCAAAAGACCTGAGACTGGGACGGAGATTTTTCTTCCAACAAGACAATGATCCAAAACATAAAGCAAAATCTACACTGGAATGGTTAAAAAATAAACATATCCAGGTGTTAGAATGGCCAAGTCAAAGTCCAGACCTGAATCCAATCGAGAATCTGTGGAAAGAACTGAAAACTGATGTTCACAAATGCTCTCCATCCAACCTCACTGAGCTCGAGCTGTTTTGCAAGGAGGAATGGGAAAAAATTTCTCGATGTGCAAAACTGATAGAGACATACCCCAAGCGACTTACAGCTGTAATCGCAGCAAAAGGTGGCGCTACAAAGTATTAACTTAAGGGGGCTGAATAATTTTGCACGCCCAATTTTTCAGTTTTTGATTTGTTAAAAAAGTTTGAAATATCCAATAAATGTCGTTCCACTTCATGATTGTGTCCCACTTGTTGTTGATTCTTCACAAAAAAATACAGTTTTATATCTTTATGTTTGAAGCCTGAAATGTGGCAAAAGGTCGCAAAGTTCAAGGGGGCCGAATACTTTCGCAAGGCACTGTAGTTAATGTTGTACACCTCAGGACCTAGTATGATTATGTAGTTAAGGTATAAAGACAGTTGTATGAAACTGCAGCTTGTTACATGATTTAACTTTACGTAAGTTATAAACTAACAGGGCGGGAGGGGGACATGAAGACAGGGAGGGATGGCAGGGAGGAGGACATGAAGACAGGGAGGGGGGGGGACATGAAGACAGGGAGGGGGGGACATGAAGACAGGGAGGGGGTGAAGCAGGCAAGGGGGAAGGAGAGCCTGAGACGGGGGCGACGAGGGGGGGAGACGAGAGGCTGGGAGGGGGGGGGGGACGAGAAGCTGGGAGGGGGAGACGAGACGGGGGAGACGAGAGGCTGGTAGGGGGGAGACGAGAGGCTGGGAGGGGGAGACGAGAGGCTGGGAGGGGGAAGACTAGAAGTTGGGAGGGGGAGACTAGAGGCTGGAAGGGGACAGAGGGAGATTGGTAGAAGAGAGGCTGGGAGATTGGTAGAAGAGAGGCTGGGAGGAAGGAGAGAGAGGCATGGCTACAGTGTTGTTAGGTGAACCAACCTACTGTAACCTTGACCTCCAGACGACATGGCTACAGTGTTTGTCTTTCCATGCTGTTGGTTAGTTTATCCAGGGAGATAAACCTCTGAGGAGGCACCTTGAGGGCAGCCCCAGGTCTGACCAGCCCAGTGCAGTGAGCTGGTACTGCCTTCCCCTGCTGGGTCGGGCCTGTGGTCCCCCTGATCGGTGCTGGGGCTGTGGTTTGCTGATTTGCCCTGAGAAATCCCACACAAACTGTCTCTCTAATGGACCGACATCAACCCACCCCCACCACAGCCAGCAGCTCCCACCCCCACCACAGCCAGCAGCTCCCCCACGCCCGACAACCACACCCAGCAGCTCCCAGCAGCTAATTGACCCCCCCAACCACAGCCAGCAGCTCCTACCCCCACGCCCACCACACCCAGCAGCTAATTGACGCCCCCACCACAGCCAGCAGCTCCTACCCCCACGCCCAGCAGCTAATTGAACCCACCCCACCACAGCCAGCAGCTCCTACCCCCACGCCCACCACACCCAGCAGCTAATTGACGCCCCCACCCCACCACAGCAGCCCACCCCACCCCACCACACCCAGCAGCTAATTGACCCCCCCCCACCCCACCACCGCAGCCCACCCATTCACCTCTGAACGAAACCATCTCAGGCTGACCAAGTGGACCTCAGCCTGTGGCATGTTGTTAATTGTGTCCCAAATGGAACCCCTTTCCCTACATAGTGCACTACTATTGACCTGGCCCCTGGAACGAAGACCACATGTGGGGTTGAACTAAGTAGCTGAGAATCCACTTCTGAAACTGAACAGTAGACCGGGCTGGGGCAACATAAGGACTGTTTCTCAGCTGGTGGTAATTATCACCAGCAGCAAGAAGGGGTCGGGGTTGTGTCTGTGCCCGTGTCCAAAGTGCATTGTGGTTGCAGCAGCCTATGTCCACACAGCAGCCCCGGGCTAATGTTCTCTGTGATAGGTTCCTTTAAATGCTCCACATTAGTAATGTGGTTTTCAGCCAATGGATTGGAGAACGTGATGAGGATAATTAGTAGAATTGGGATTTATTGTGTAAATGTAATACATGCTTCATTTAGAAATCAAAGGCCTCAGAAGATGTGTTAGTGGACATGGAGAGGCCTCATCAGGTTTCAGGTCTTCCTAACTTGTTGGTGTTGATGTAGAAGATGTGTTAGTGGACATAGGAAGACCTCATCAGGTTTCAGGTCTTCCTGACATGTTGGTGTTGATACAGAAGATGTGTTAGTGGACATAGAGAGGCCTCAGAATATGTGTTAGTGGACATAGAGAGGCTTCAGAATATGTGTTAGTGGACATAGGAAGGCCTCATCAGGTTTCAGGTCTTGTTGGTGTTGATGCAGAAGATGTGTTAGTGGACATAGGAAGGCCTCATCAGGTTTCAGGTCATCCTAACTTGTTGGTGTTGATACAGAAGATGTGTTAGTGGACATGGAGAGGCCTCATCAGGTTTCAGGTCATCCTAACTTGTTGGTGTTGATACAGAAGATGTGTTGGTGGACATAGGAAGGCCTCATCAGGTTTCAGGTCATCCTAACTTGTTGGTGTTGATACAGAAGATGTGTTAGTGGACATAGAGAGGCCTCAGAATATGTGTTAGTGGACATAGAGAGGCTTCAGAATATGTGTTAGTGGACATAGGAAGGCCTCATCAGGTTTCAGGTCTTGTTGGTGTTGATGCAGAAGATGTGTTAGTGGACATAGGAAGGCCTCATCAGGTTTCAGGTCTTCCTAACTTGTTGGTGTTGACACAGAAGATGTGTTAGTGGACATGGAGGCCTCATCAGGTTTCAGGTCATCCTAACTTGTTGGTGTTGATACAGAAGATGTGTTAGTGGACATGGAGAGGCCTCATCAGGTTTCAGGTCATCCTAACTTGTTGGTGTTGATACAGAAGATGTGTTGGTGGACATAGGAAGGCCTCATCAGGTTTCAGGTCATCCTAACTTGTTGGTGTTGATACAGAAGATGTGTTAGTGGACATAGAGAGGCCTCAGAATATGTGTTAGTGGACATAGAGAGGCTTCAGAATATGTGTTAGTGGACATAGGAAGGCCTCATCAGGTTTCAGGTCTTGTTGGTGTTGATGCAGAAGATGTGTTAGTGGACATAGGAAGGCCTCATCAGGTTTCAGGTCATCCTAACTTGTTGGTGTTGATACAGAAGATGTGTTAGTGGACATAGGAAGGCCTCAAGGTCATTTCCTAAGGGACACGATATTCATATCCCCCTTTTTTCCCAAGATGTTTTAGTCCACCTCATAACAGTTACTGTTCCAGACAGTTTCTCTCTGAGAAATCTCTTCACTACGGCATCCATGAATACACTACAGTAGCATTTATGATACGTGACTTTGTCAACTCCGCTTTTCACTCATTTTAATTTAAAGAGCAGAACTGGTTAAGCTGTTTGCCCCTACGACAGACCATGCGAAGGTGTTTTTTCGTCAGGATTTTGAAGGACTTAACCTTTCTGTTCCTCCAAATCCTCTTTCTCTGTGACCTACTTGCCTACTTCCCCAACATTCCCTAGGGGCCAGCGATAGACAGAACGACTCTAGACAGTGACTTTAGAGGAAGACAGAAGAGATGGAGGAGGAGAGGTCTATCTTACTTTAGTTTTCCACTGAGGACTCCCTCCCTCACTCCATCCATCATGACTCCACTGTGAACTCCTTCCCTCCATCATGACTCCACTGAGGACTCCCTTCCTCCATCATGACTCCACTGAGGACTCCCTTCCTCCATCATGACTCTGTCCATCATGACTCCACTAAGGACTCCCTCCCTTCATCATTACTCTACTGAGGACTCCTTCCCTACCTCCATCATGACCCCACTGAGGACTCCCTCCATCATGACCCCACTGAGGACTCCCTCCATCATGACCCCACTGAGGACTCCATCCATCATGACCCCACTGAGGACTCCATCCATCATGACCCCACTGAGGACTCCATCCATCATGACCCCACTGAGGACTGCATCCATCATGACCCCACTGAGGACTCCCTCCATCATGACCCCACTGAGGACTCCCTCCATCATGACCCCACTGAGGACTCCATCCATCATGACCCCACTGAGGACTCCATCCATCATGACCCCACTGAGGACTCCATCCATCATGACCCCACTGAGGACTCCATCCATCATGACCCCACTGAGGACTCCATCCATCATGACCCCACTGAGGACTGCATCCATCATGACCCCACTGAGGACTCCCTCCATCATGACCCCACTGAGGACTGCATCCATCATGACCCCACTGAGGACTCCCTCCATCATGACCCCACTGAGGACTGCATCCATCATGACCGCACTGAGGACTCCCTCCATCATGACCCCACTGAGGACTCCATCCATCATGACCCCACTGAGGACTGCATCCATCATGACCCCACTGAGGACTCCCTCCATCATGACCGCACTGAGGACTGCATCCATCATGACCCCACTGAGGACTCCCTCCATCATGACCCCACTGAGGACTGCATCCATCATGACCCCACTGAGGACTGCATCCATCATGACCGCACTGAGGACTGCATCCATCATGACCGCACTGAGGACTCCCTCCTTCATGACCCCACTGAGGACTCCATCCATCATGACCCCACTGAGGACTCCATCCATCATGACCCCACTGAGGACTCCATCCATCATGACCCCACTGAGGACTCCATCCATCATGACCCCACTGAGGACTGCATCCATCATGACCCCACTGAGGACTCCCTCCATCATGACCCCACTGAGGACTGCATCCATCATGACCCCACTGAGGACTGCATCCATCATGACCGCACTGAGGACTCCCTCCTTCATGACCCCACTGAGGACTCCATCCATCATGACCCCACTGAGGACTCCATCCATCATGACCCCACTGAGGACTCCATCCATCATGACCCCACTGAGGACTCCATCCATCATGACCCCACTGAGGACTGCATCCATCATGACCGCACTGAGGACTGCATCCATCATGACCCCACTGAGGACTCCCTCCATCATGACCCCACTGAGGACTGCATCCATCATGACCCCACTGAGGACTCCCTCCATCATGACCCCACTGAGGACTCCATCCATCATGACCCCACTGAGGACTCCATCCATCATGACCCCACTGAGGACTCCATCCATCATGACCCCACTGAGGACTCCCTCCATCATGACCCCACTGAGGACTCCATCCATCATGACCCCACTGAGGACTCCATCCATCATGACCCCACTGAGGACTCCATCCATCATGACCCCACTGAGGACTCCCTCCATCATGACCCCACTGAGGACTCCCTCCATCATGACCCCACTGAGGACTGCATCCATCATGACCGCACTGAGGACTGCATCCATCATGACCCCACTGAGGACTCCCTCCATCATGACTCCTTCCCTCCCTCCATCATGACTCCACTGAGGACTCCTTCCCTCCCTCCATCATGACCCCACTGAGGACTCCATCCATCATGACCCCACTGAGGACTCCATCCATCATGACCCCACTGAGGACTCCATCCATCATGACCCCACTGAGGACTGCATCCATCATGACCCCACTGAGGACTCCCTCCATCATGACCCCACTGAGGACTCCCTCCATCATGACCCCACTGAGGACTCCATCCATCATGACCCCACTGAGGACTCCATCCATCATGACCCCACTGAGGACTCCATCCATCATGACCCCACTGAGGACTCCATCCATCATGACCCCACTGAGGACTCCATCCATCATGACCCCACTGAGGACTGCATCCATCATGACCCCACTGAGGACTCCCTCCATCATGACCCCACTGAGGACTGCATCCATCATGACCCCACTGAGGACTCCCTCCATCATGACCCCACTGAGGACTGCATCCATCATGACCGCACTGAGGACTCCCTCCATCATGACCCCACTGAGGACTCCATCCATCATGACCCCACTGAGGACTGCATCCATCATGACCCCACTGAGGACTCCCTCCATCATGACCGCACTGAGGACTGCATCCATCATGACCCCACTGAGGACTCCCTCCATCATGACCCCACTGAGGACTGCATCCATCATGACCCCACTGAGGACTGCATCCATCATGACCGCACTGAGGACTGCATCCATCATGACCCCACTGAGGACTCCCTCCATCATGACCCCACTGAGGACTGCATCCATCATGACCCCACTGAGGACTGCATCCATCATGACCGCACTGAGGACTCCCTCCTTCATGACCCCACTGAGGACTCCATCCATCATGACCCCACTGAGGACTCCATCCATCATGACCCCACTGAGGACTCCATCCATCATGACCCCACTGAGGACTCCATCCATCATGACCCCACTGAGGACTGCATCCATCATGACCGCACTGAGGACTGCATCCATCATGACCCCACTGAGGACTCCCTCCATCATGACCCCACTGAGGACTGCATCCATCATGACCCCACTGAGGACTCCCTCCATCATGACCCCACTGAGGACTCCATCCATCATGACCCCACTGAGGACTCCATCCATCATGACCCCACTGAGGACTCCATCCATCATGACCCCACTGAGGACTCCCTCCATCATGACCCCACTGAGGACTCCATCCATCATGACCCCACTGAGGACTCCATCCATCATGACCCCACTGAGGACTCCATCCATCATGACCCCACTGAGGACTCCCTCCATCATGACCCCACTGAGGACTCCCTCCATCATGACCCCACTGAGGACTGCATCCATCATGACCGCACTGAGGACTGCATCCATCATGACCCCACTGAGGACTCCCTCCATCATGACTCCTTCCCTCCCTCCATCATGACTCCACTGAGGACTCCTTCCCTCCCTCCATCTTGACTCCACTGAGGACTCCTTCCCTCCCTCCATCCATAATTTCTCCACTGAGGACTCCTTCCCTCCATCATGACTCCCTCCCTCCATCATGACTCCACTGAGGACTCCCTCCATCCATCATGACTCCACTGAAGACTCCCTCCCTCCATCATGACTCCACTGAGGACTCCCTCCCTCCATCATGACTCCACTGAAGACTCCCTCCCTCCATCATGACTCCACTGAGGACTCCCTCCCTCCATCATGACTCCACTGAGGACTCCCTCCCTCCCTCCATGACTACACTGAGGACTCCACCCCTCCAGCATGACTCCACTGAGGACTCCCTCCCTCAATCATGACTCCACTGAGTACTCCTTCCCTCCATCATGACTCCCTCCCTCCATCATGATTCCACTAAGTACTCCTTCCCTCCCTCCATCACGACTCCACTGAGTACTCCCTCCCTCCATCATCATTCCACTGAGGACTCCTTCTCTCCCTCCACTGAGGACTCCTTCCCTCCCTCCTTCCATCATTACTTCAGTGAGAACTCCTTCCCTCCATCATGACTCCAATGAGGACTCCTTCCCCCCCTCCATCATGACTCCACTGAGAACTCCTTCCCTCCCTCCATCATGACTCCACTGAGGACTCCTTCCCTCCCTCCATCCATCATTTCTCCACTGAGGACTCCTTCCCTCCATCATGACTCCCTCCCTCCATCATGACTCCACTGAGTACTCCCTCCCTCCATCATCACTCCACTGAGGACTCCTTCCCTCATGACTCCACTGAGGACTCCCTCCCTCCATCATGACTCCACTGAGGACTCCCTACCTCCCTCCATCATGACCCCACTGAGGACTGCATCCATCATGACCCCACTGAGGACTGCATCCATCATGACCGCACTGAGGACTCCCTCCATCATGACCCCACTGAGGACTCCATCCATCATGACCCCACTGAGGACTGCATCCATCATGACCCCACTGAGGACTCCCTCCATCATGACCGCACTGAGGACTGCATCCATCATGACCCCACTGAGGACTCCCTCCATCATGACCCCACTGAGGACTGCATCCATCATGACCCCACTGAGGACTGCATCCATCATGACCGCACTGAGGACTGCATCCATCATGACCCCACTGAGGACTCCCTCCATCATGACCCCACTGAGGACTGCATCCATCATGACCCCACTGAGGACTGCATCCATCATGACCCCACTGAGGACTCCCTCCATCATGACCGCACTGAGGACTCCATCCATCATGACCCCACTGAGGACTCCATCCATCATGACCCCACTGAGGACTCCATCCATCATGACTCCACTGAGGACTCCCTCCATCCATCATGACTCCACTGAAGACTCCCTCCCTCCATCATGACTCCACTGAGGACTCCCTCCCTCCATCATGACTCCACTGAAGACTCCCTCCCTCCATCATGACTCCACTGAGGACTCCCTCCCTCCATCATGACTCCACTGAGGACTCCCTCCCTCCCTCCATGACTACACTGAGGACTCCACCCCTCCAGCATGACTCCACTGAGGACTCCCTCCCTCCATCATGACTCCACTGAGTACTCCTTCCCTCCATCATGACTCCCTCCCTCCATCATGATTCCACTAAGTACTCCTTCCCTCCCTCCATCACGACTCCACTGAGTACTCCCTCCCTCCATCATCATTCCACTGAGGACTCCTTCTCTCCCTCCACTGAGGACTCCTTCCCTCCCTCCTTCCATCATTACTTCAGTGAGAACTCCTTCCCTCCATCATGACTCCAATGAGGACTCCTTCCCCCCCTCCATCATGACTCCACTGAGGACTCCTTCCCTCCCTCCATCATGACTCCACTGAGGACTCCTTCCCTCCCTCCATCCATAATTTCTCCACTGAGGACTCCTTCCCTCCATCATGACTCCCTCCCTCCATCATGACTCCACTGAGTACTCCCTCCCTCCATCATCACTCCACTGAGGACTCCTTCCCTCATGACTCCACTGAGGACTCCCTCCCTCCATCATGACTCCACTGAGGACTCCCTACCTCCCTCCATCATGACCCCACTGAGGACTGCATCCATCATGACCCCACTGAGGACTGCATCCATCATGACCGCACTGAGGACTCCCTCCATCATGACCCCACTGAGGACTCCATCCATCATGACCCCACTGAGGACTGCATCCATCATGACCCCACTGAGGACTCCCTCCATCATGACCGCACTGAGGACTGCATCCATCATGACCCCACTGAGGACTCCCTCCATCATGACCCCACTGAGGACTGCATCCATCATGACCCCACTGAGGACTGCATCCATCATGACCGCACTGAGGACTGCATCCATCATGACCCCACTGAGGACTCCCTCCATCATGACCCCACTGAGGACTGCATCCATCATGACCCCACTGAGGACTGCATCCATCATGACCCCACTGAGGACTCCCTCCATCATGACCGCACTGAGGACTCCATCCATCATGACCCCACTGAGGACTCCATCCATCATGACCCCACTGAGGACTCCATCCATCATGACCCCACTGAGGACTCCCTCCATCATGACCCCACTGAGGACTCCCTCCATCATGACCCCACTGAGGACTGCATCCATCATGACCGCACTGAGGACTGCATCCATCATGACCCCACTGAGGACTCCCTCCATCATGACCCCACTGAGGACTCCCTCCATCATGACTCCTTCCCTCCCTCCATCATGACTCCACTGAGGACTCCTTCCCTCCCTCCATCTTGACTCCACTGAGGACTCCTTCCCTCCCTCCATCCATAATTTCTCCACTGAGGACTCCTTCCCTCCATCATGACTCCCTCCCTCCATCATGACTCCACTGAGGACTCCTTCCCTCCCTCCATCCATCATTTCTCCACTGAGGACTCCTTCCCTCCATCATGACTCCCTCCCTCCATCATGACTCCACTGAGTACTCCCTCCCTCCATCATCACTCCACTGAGGACTCCTTCCCTCATGACTCCACTGAGGACTCCCTCCCTCCATCATGACTCCACTGAGGACTCCCTACCTCCCTCCATCATGACTCCACTGAGTACTCTCTCCATCCATCATCACTCCACTGAGGACTCCTTCCCTCATGACTCCACTGAGGACTCCTTCCCTCCCTCCATCATGACTCCACTGAGGACTCCTTCCCTCCCTCAACCATCATTTCTCTGAAGCACAATCAGTTTCAGAGTGAGGCTGATATGAGTTGATGGGCTAACATATAATACTGAGCAGAGTTTCCAGACCTGCCAGACGGAGACAGGCTCAGGCTGCATCTTTACCTCTCGTTTCTCATCTTCCCTGCCAACAGCCAAGGCTTGGTCCGCCACTAGAGACCTCTTACTCAGGCCCAGTAGGGAAAAGGTTTACACAAGGAATAGAACGGTTTGGAATCACATGGCTCAGAAAACTATTACTAGGTCTAGATCAGATTCTCATTCATAGTGGGAAGTGTTGACTTTACTGAGAGATGTATTCACACTGGGAAGGGCTGACAGATGTATTCACACTGGGAAGGGCTGACAGATGTATTCACACTTGGAAAGGCTGACAGATATATTCACACTGGGAAGGGCTGACAGATGTATTCACACTGGGAAGGGCTGACAGATGTATTCACACTGGGAAGGGCTGACAGATGTATTCACACTGGGAAGGGCTGACAGATGTATTCACACTGGGAAGGGCTGACAGATGTATTCACACTGGGAAGGGCTGACAGATGTATTCACACTGGGATGTGCTGACAGATGTATTCACACTGGGAAGGGCTGACAGATGTATTCGTACTGGGAAGGGCTGACAGATGTATTCGTACTGGGAAAGGCTGACAGATGTATTCATACTGGGAAGGGCTGACAGATGTATTCATACTGGGAAGGGCTGACAGATGTATTCCTACTGGGAAGGGCTGACAGATGTATTCATACTGGGAAGTGCTGACAGATGTATTCATACTGGGAAGGGCTGACTTTACTGACAGATGTATTCATACTGGGAAAGGCTGACAGATGTATTCATACTGGGAAGTGCTGACAGATGTATTCATACTGGGAAGGGCTGACTTTACTGACAGATGTATTCATACTGGGAAGGGCTGACAGATGTATTCATACTGGGAAGGGCTGACAGATGTATTCATACTGGGAAGGGCTGACAGATGTATTCATACTGGGAAGGGCTGACAGATGTATTCATACTGGGAAGGGCTGACAGATGTATTCACACTGGGAAGGGCTGACAGATGTATTCATACTGGGAAGGGCTGACTTTACTGACAGATGTATTCATACTGGGAAGGGCTGACTTTACTGAGAGATATTTCATACTGGGAAGGGCTGACAGATGTATTCATACTGGGAAGGGCTGACTTTACTGACAGATGTATTCATACTGGGAAGGGCTGACTTTACTGAGAGATATTTCATACTGGGAAGGGCTGACAGATGTATTCATACTGGGAAGGGCTGACAGATGTATTCATACTGGGAAGGCCTGACTTTACTGAGAGATATTTAGAACCTGATTATTTTAGTTAAACAGAAAATCTGAGAGCGAGGAGAGAGGAGAGAGGAGAGAGAGTGAGGAGAGAAGAGAGAAGAGAGAAGAGAGAGGAGAGAGGAGAGAGGAGAGAGAGTGAGGAGAGAAGAGAGAAGAGAGGAGAGAGGAGAGAAGAGAGAAGAGAGAAGAGAGAAGAGAGAGGAGAGAGGAGAGAGAGTGAGGAGAGAAGAGAGAAGAGAGGAGAGAGGAGAGAGGAGAGAGGAGAGAGAGGTATATGTATATATATAATATAATATATATAATGTGACATTTGTAATGTCTTTATTGTTTTGAAACTTCTGTATGTTTAATGTTTACTGTTCATTTTTATTGTTTATTTCACTTTATATATTATCTACCTCACTTGCTTTGGCAATGTTAACACATGTTTCCCATGCCAATAAAGCCCTTGAATTGAATTGAATTGAATTGAGAGAGAGAGAAGAGAGGAGAGGAGAGAGGAGAGAGGAGAGCTAGAGGAGAGAGGAGAGCTAGAGGAGAAAGCTTAGAGACAAACAGATGCCAGGCGTTAGAGGTCTGTGAGTAATTCAATTTCAACTCTTAGAAAATGGATTTTCAAAGTTATAGCCACATGTGCTACAAAGATGTCTGTCTGTCTGACAGTGGCCCCTCAGTTGTCCCTACTTAATCATTATTCCTAGCCGTGAATCCTGCCGAGCTGAGTGAGACAAAGTGACAAATTAGAGTTAATCTGCCTCTTCCTGTCCTGAAGGAAACTAAGTGAAACTAGTGGAAAGAGCCGAGGGTTGACTGACCCCAACGATCAGACCCCGTACTGCATTCAGCGCGCGTGCGCGAGAGAGACAGGGAGAGAGAGAGAGACAGGGAGAGAGAGAGAGAGAGAGAGACAGGGAGAGAGATAGAGAGAGACAGGGAGAGAGACAGAGAGACAGGGAGAGAGGGAGAGAGAGAGAGAGAGAGAGAGAGAGAGACAGAGAGAGAGAGACAGAGAGACAGGGAGAGAGGGAGAGAGACAGGGAGAGAGGGAGAGAGAGAGAGAGAGCGAGAGAGAGAGAGAGAGAGAGAGAGGGCGAGAGAGAGAGAGACAGGGAGAGAGAGAGAGAGAGAGAGAGAGAGAGAGAGAGAGAGAGAGAGAGACAGGGAGAGAGAGAGAGAGACAGGGAGAGAGAGAGAGACAGGGAGAGAGAGAGAGAGACAGGGAGAGAGAGAGAGAGACAGGGAGAGAGAGAGACAGTGAGAGAGAGAGACAGGGAGAGAGAGAGAGACAGGGAGAGAGAGAGACAGGGAGAGAGAGAGACAGGGAGAGAGAGAGAGACAGGGAGAGAGAGAGAGACAGGGAGAGAGAGAGAGACAGGGAGAGAGAGAGGGAAAGAGGGAGAGGGAAAGAGGGAGAGAGAGAGGGAAAGAGGGAGAGAGAGAGGGAAAGAGGGAGAGAGAGACAGGTAGAGAGAGAGAGAGGGAGACAGGGAGAGAGAGAGGGGTAGAGAGAGAGACAGGGAGACAGGGAGAGAGAGAGAGAGAGCGATAGAGAGAGACAGGGAGAGAGAGAGGTAGAGAGAGAAACGGAGAGAGAGACAGGTAGACAGAGAGAGAGAGAGAGAGAGAGAGAGAGAGAGAGAGAGAGAGAGAGAGAGAGAGAGACAGGGAGAGAGAGAGAGACAGGGAGAGAGAGAGACAGAGAGAGAGAGATATGTGATAAATATTCCTCACAAAGAGATTCATTATTCACAGAAATGACTACATATATTCAAAATTTTTACAAATTGAACCCAGAGGAAAAACTAAGAATACTCATGGGCGAAGGAGCAATGGCTCCTCTTGCAGCCAAATATGTATTTTCCTGCCATAGCCTGAGGGACACTGAATAATAACATCTGCATAGTAAACAGTAACTTACTTATTATTACTATTATTACTATAATTATTAATGTTTATCATTCCAAATATGGGTGGTAATGGTAGTGATAACAGTTTGGTGATGGTAGTAGTAGTCGTAGTAATGATGATTGTAGTTGTAGTACTGATATAAAGAAGAAGATGACCGTTATGTAGTTATAAGTTAGTTATAGTTTCATTTTCCATAATTTGATTTTATATTTATTGCATTTCTACTATTGACTGTTACCATTTTATTGTTATTATTTTTGTATTTAATTTTGTATTATGTTATTTACTACCATTTTATATTATTATTGGCTATCATTTACAATTTTGTTACAATGTATATTGTATACATTGTTGCTTTGGCAATATTGACACAATGTTTTTCATGCCAATAAAGCAGCTTGAATTTGAATTTGAGAGAGAGACAGGGAGAGAGAGAGAGAGAGACAGGGAGAGAGAGAGAGAGGGAGAGAGAGAAAGGGAGAGAGCGGGAAAGAAGCAGAGAGAGAGGGAGAGAGAGAGAGAGGGAGAGAGAGAGGGAGAAAGAGAGGGAGAGGGAGAGAGAGAGGGAGAGAGAGAGGGAGAAAGAGAGGGAGAGGGAGAGAGAGAGGGAGAGAGAGAGACAGGGAGAGAGAGGGAGAGAGAGAGAGACAGGGAGAGAGAGACAGGGAGAGACAGGTAGAGAAACAGGGAGAGAGAGAGAGAGACAGGGAGAGAGAGAGAGAGACAGGGAGAGAGAGAGAGAGAGAGACAAGGAGAGACAGAGAGAGAGAGACAGAGAGAGAGAGAGAGACAGGGAGAGAGAGAGAGAGGGAGAGAGAGAAAGGGAGAGAGCGGGAAAGAAGCAGAGAGAGAGGGAGAGAGAGAGAGAGGGAGAGAGAGAGGGAGAAAGAGAGGGAGAGGGAGAGAGAGAGGGAGAGAGAGAGACAGGGAGAGAGAGAGAGACAGGGAGAGACAGGGAGGGAGAGACAGGTAGAGAGACAGGGAGAGAGAGAGAGAGACAGGGAGAGAGAGAGAGAGAGACAAGGAGAGACAGAGAGAGAGAGACGGGGAGAGAGAGAGAGAGAGAGAGAGAGAGAGAGACAGGGAGAGAGAGACAGAGAGAGAGAGAGAGAGAGACAGGGAGAGAGAGACAGAGAGAGAGAGACAGGGAGAGAGAGAGGGAGAGAGAGAGAGAGAGAGAGAGAGAGAGAGAGAGACAGAGAGAGAGAGAGAGACAGAGAGAGAGAGAGAGAGAGAGAGGGAGAGAGAGACAGAGAGAGAGAGAGAGAGAGACAGAGAGAGACAGAGAGAGAGAGAGAGAGAGAGACAGAGAGAGAGAGAGAGAGAGAGAGAGAGACAGAGACAGAGAGAGAGAGAGACAGAGAGAGAGAGAGAGACAGAGAGAGAGAGAGAGAGAGAGACAGAGAGAGAGAGAGAGAGACAGAGAGAGAGAGAGAGAGAGAGAGAGAGACAGAGAGAGAGAGAGAGAGAGAGAGAGAGAGAGAGAGAGAGAGAGAGAGAGAGAGAGAGACAGAGAGAGAGAGAGAGAGAGAGAGAGAGAGAGA
The DNA here is from genome assembly GCF_013265735.2 of Oncorhynchus mykiss. Lineage (NCBI taxonomy): Eukaryota > Metazoa > Chordata > Actinopteri > Salmoniformes > Salmonidae > Oncorhynchus > Oncorhynchus mykiss. Next base: position 1,315,423 of record NC_048587.1, on the reverse strand, counting down.
GAGAGAGAGACAGAGAGAGAGAGAGAGAGACAGAGAGAGAGAGAGAGAGAGAGAGAGAGACAGAGAGAGAGAGAGAGAGAGAGAGAGACAGAGAGACAGAGAGAGAGAGAGAGACAGAGAGAGAGAGAGAGAGAGAGAGACAGAGAGAGAGAGAGAGAGAGAGAGAGAGAGACAGAGAGAGAGAGAGAGAGAGAGAGAGAGAGAGAGAGAGAGAGACAGAGAGAGAGAGAGAGACAGAAGAGAGAGAGAGAGGGAGAGGAATGGAATGTTTTCTGACGGCAGAGAGAAACATATCAAAAGAAAAATAATAACACAAATAGTAACGAAAACAATATATACCAATATACTATAATACCAGTACTAATATATATATATTCATAAACATATATACACACTCACACACATGCATATATATATTTATATATACACTGCTCAAAAAAATAAAGGGAACACTAAAATAACACACAAATTTATCAACCCATGGGGGTCTGGATTTGGAGTCACACTCAAAATTAAAGTGGAAAACCACACTACAGGCTGATCCAACTTTGATGTAATGTCCTTAAAACAAGTCAAAATGAGGCTCAGTAGTGTGTGTGGCCTCCACGTGCCTGTATGACCTCCCTACAACACCTGGGCATGCTCCTGATGAGGTGGCAGATGGTCTCCTGAGGGATCTCCTCCCAGACCTGGACTAAAGCATCCGCCAACTCCTGGACAGTCTGTGGTGCAACGTGGCGTTGGTGGATGGAGCGAGACATGATGTCCCAGATGTGCTGAATTGGATTCAGGTCTGAGGAACGGGCGGACCAGTCCATAGCATCAATGCCTTCCTCTTGCAGGAACTGCTGACACACTCCAGCCACATGAGCATTGTCTTGCATTAGGAGGAACCCAGGGCCAACCGCACCAGCATATGGTCTCACAAGGGGTCTGGGATCTCATCTCGGTACCTAACGGCAGTCAGGCTACCTCTGGCGAGCACATGGAGGGCTGTGCGGCACCCCAAAGAAATGCCACCCCACACCATGACTGACCCACCGCCAAACTGGTGATGCTGGAGGATGTTGCAGGCAGCAGAACGTTCTCCATGGTGTCTCCAGACTGTCACATGTGCTCAGTGTGAACCTGCTTTCATCTGTGAAGAGCACAGGGCGCCAGTGGCGAATTTGCCAATCTTGGTGTTCTCTGGCAAATGCCAAACATCCTGCACGGAGTTGGGCTGTAAGCACAACCCCCACCTGTGGACATCGGGCCCTCATACCACCCTCATGGAGTCTGTTTCTGACTGTTTGAGCAGACACATGCACATTTGTGGCCTGCTGGAGGTCATTTTGCAGGGCTCTGGCAGTGCTCCTCCTTGCACAAAGGCGGAGGTAGCAGTCCTGCTGCTGGGTTGTTGCCCTCCTACGGCCTCCTCCACGTCTCCTGATGTACTGGCCTGTCTCCTGGTAGCGCCTCCATGCTCTGGACACTACGCTGACAGACACAGCAAACCTTCTTGCCACAGCACGCATTGATGTGCCATCCTGGATGAGCTGCACTACCTGAGCCACTTGTGTGGGTTGTAGACTCCGTCTCATGCTACCACTAGAGTGGAAGCACCGCCAACAGTCAAAAGTGACCAGAACATCAGCCAGGAAGCATAGGAACTGAGAAGTGGTCTGTGGTTACCACCTGCAGAACCACTCCTTTATTGGGGGTGTCTTGCTAATTGCCTATAATTTCCACCTGCTGTCTATTACATTTGCACAACAGCATGTGAAATGTATTGTCAATCAGTGTTGCTTCCTAAGTGGACAGTTTGATTTCACAGAAGTGTGAATGATATATATATATATATATATATACACACATTACGATATATATACACACACATATATACATACATACAGTGGGGCAAAAAAGTATTTAGTCAGCCACCAATTGTGCAAGTTCTCCCACTTAAAAAGATGAGGCCTGTAATTTTCATCATAGGTACACTTCAACTATGACAGACAAAATGAGAAGAAAAAAATCCAGAAAATCACATTGTAGGATTTTTAATGAATTTATTTGCAAATTATGATGGAAAATAAGTATTTGGTCAATAACAAAAGTTTCTCAATACTTTGTTATATACCCTTTGTTGGCAATGACAGAGGTCAAACGTTTTCTGTAAGTCTTCACAAGGTTCACACACACTGTTGCTGGTATTTTGGCCCATTCCTCAATGCAGATCTCCTCTAGAGCAGTGATGTTACACACACACACACACACACACATATACATATATACATATATACATATATACATATATACATATATACATATATACATATATACATATATACATACATACATACATATATACATATATACATACATACATATATACATACATACATACATACACACATACATACATACACACACACATATATACATACACACACACACATATATACATACACACACATATATACATACACACACACACATACATACATACATAAACACACACAGGTACTATTCATACACCAGTACTATTTATACACCAGTACTATATATACCAGTACTGAGTAACTTGGCTATATACACTGGCAACCAGTACTATTTATACCAGTACTGAGTTAATGATAACTAGTCAATATACACTGGGTAGCAGTACTGAGCCAATGATAACTAGTCAATATACACTGTCTACCAGTACTGAGTCCATGTTCAGGGGTACAAGGTAATATCAAATCAAATCAAATGTATTTATATAGCCCTTCGTACATCAGCTGATATCTCAAAGTGCTGTACAGAAACCCAGCCTAAAACCCCAAACAGCAAGCAATGCAGGTGTAGAAGCACGGTGGCGAGGAAAAACTCCCTAGAAAGGCCAAAACCTAGGAAGAAACCTAGAGAGGAACTAGGCTATGTGGGTTGGCCAGTCCTCTTCTGGCTGTGCCGGGTGGAGATTATAACAGAACATGGCCAAGATGTTCATAAATGACCAGCATGGTCGAATAATAATAAGGCAGAACAGTTGAAACTGGAGCAGCAGCACGGCCAGGTGGACTGGGGACAGCAAGGAGTCATCATGTCAGGTAGTCCTGGGGCATGGTCCTAGGGCTCAGGTCCTCCGAGAGAGAGAAAGAAAGAGAGAATTAGAGAGAGCACATGTGGGGTGGCCAGTCCTCTTCTGGCTGTGCCGGGTGGAGATTATAACAGAACATGGCCAAGATGTTCAAATGTTCATAAATTACCAGCATGGTCGAATAATAATATGGCAGATCAGTTGAAACTGGAGCAGCAGCACGGCCAGGTAGACTGGGGACAGCAAGGAGTCATCATGTCAGGTAGTCCTGGGGCATGGTCCTAGGGCTCAGGTCCTCCGAGAGAGAGAAAGAAAGAGAGAAGGAGAGAATTAGAGAATGCACACTTAGATTCACACAGGACACCGAATAGGACAGGAGAAGTACTCCAGATATAACAAACTGACCCTAGCCCCCCAACACATAAACTACTGCAGCATAAATACTGGCGGCTGAGACAGGAGGGGTCAGGAGACAATGTGGCCCCATCCAAGGACACCCCCGGACAGGGCCAAACAGGAATATCTTGGCTATATACACAGAGTACCAGTACAGAGTTGATGTGCAGGGCTACCAGGTAAATGAGACAGATATACACTTTATATAGAAAAGTTCCCCACCGCCCATGGTGCATCAGGTTTTTCCAATATGGAAACCGCTTCTCCGCTCCTAACCTTCAGAGCTCATCACATAGCAGGCTTTGCTCTGACTCGGCACCAACTCCTAAAAGGCTTTAGTTAACCTTCAGAGCTCATCACGTAGCAGCTTTGCTCTGACTCGGCACCAACTCCTAAAAGGCTACAGTTGACGAGCGGCAAGAGGCAGAACAAACATGCCTTCTCAATCAGAAGTTTGTGTATTCGTCAAATAGACTGATATCTAAATAGAAATAGTTATATACAGCATCCACCTTCACATCCAGAGTGTTTTGTAGACAGGATAAGGGTCATTACATTCTTTAACTCAGATCTCAAGGATCAGACAAACGGACTGACTAGGCAAGTCAGTTAAGAATCAATTCTTATTTACAATGACGGTCTACCGGGGAACAGTGGGTTAACTGCCTTGTTCAGGGGGCAGAATGACATATTTTGACCTTGTCAGCTCAGGGATTCAATCCAGTAACCGAATCCCTAGTGAACTCCCTGTCCTGGCCGAAGTCTATGAATCCCTAGTGAACTCCCTGTCCTGGCCGAAGTCTATGAATCCCTAGTGAACTCCCTGTCCTGGCCAAAGTCTATGAATCCCTAGTGAACTCCCTATCCTGGCCAAAGTCTATGAATCCCTAGTGAACTCCCTATCCTGGCCAAAGTCTATGAATCCCCAGTGAACTCCCTATCTTTGCCAAAGTCGATGAATCCCTAGTGAACTCACAGTTAAACAATTTCTTAATTGAGTAGAACATACTGAGCAGGGTTCAGTCTGGCTTTAGATCGGGACACAGCACCACAACTGCAGCTATGGCAAACATTAAGGGACTTGATAAAAAAACAAGATTGTGCTGCTCTGTTTGTGGATGTACAGGTAGTTTATTCTAACCTCTCCTCTCTCTGTCAGGATGTACAGGTAGTTTGTTCTAACCTCTCCTCTCTGTCAGGATGTACAGGTAGTTTCTTCTAACCTCTCCTCTCTGTCAGGATGTACAGTAGTTTATTCTAACCTCTCCTCTCTCTGTCAGGATGTACAGGTAGTTTGTTCTAACCTCTCCTCTCTGTCAGGATGTACAGGTAGTTTCTTCTAACCTCTCCTCTCTGTCAGGATGTACAGGTAGTTTCTTCTAACCTCTCCTCTCTGTCAGGATGTACAGGTAGTTTGTTCTAACCTCTCCTCTCTGTCAGGATGTACAGTAGTTTCTTCTAACATTTCCTCTCTCTGTCAGGATGTACAGGTAGTTTGTTGTAACCTCTCCTCTCTGTCAGGATGTACAGTAGTTTCTTGTAACCTCTCCTCTCTCTGTCAGGATGTACAGTAGTTTCTTCTAACCTCTCCTCTCTGTCAGGATGTACAGGTAGTTTGTTCTAACCTCTCCTCTCTGTCAGGATGTACAGTAGTTTATTCTAACCTCTCCTCTCTCTGTCAGGATGTACAGGTAGTTTGTTGTAACCTCTCCTCTCTGTCAGGATGTACAGTAGTTTCTTGTAACCTCTCCTGTACATCCTGACAGAGAGAGGAGAGGTTACAAGAAACTACCTGTACATCCTGACAGAGAGAGTAGTTTCTTCTAACCTCTCCTCTCTGTCAGGATGTACAGGTAGTTTGTTCTAACCTCTCCTCTCTGTCAGGATGTACAGTAGTTTCTTCTAACCTCTCCTCTCTCTGTCAGGATGTAAAGGTAGTTTGTTCTAATCTCTCCTCTCTGTCAGGATGTACAGGTAGTTTGTTGTAACCTCTCCTCTCTGTCAGGATGTACAGTAATTTCTTGTAACCTCTCCTCTCTGTCAGGATGTACAGTAGTTTCTTCTAACCTCTCCTCTCTGTCAGGATGTACAGGTAGTTTGTTCTAACCTCTCCTCTCTGTCAGGATGTACAGTAGTTTCTTCTAACCTCTCCTCTCTCTGTCAGGATGTAAAGGTAGTTTGTTCTAATCTCTCCTCTCTGTCAGGATGTACAGGTAGTTTGTTCTAATCTCTCCTCTCTGTCAGGATGTACAGGTAGTTTGTTCAAACCTGTCTGTCTGGACGTACAGGTAGTTTGTTCTAACCTCTCCTCTCTGTCAGGATGTAAACGTAGTTTGTTCTAATCTCTCCTCTCTGTCAGGATGTACAGGTAGTTCGTTCTAATCTCTCCTCTCTGTCAGGATGTACAGGTAGTTTGTTCTAACCTCTCCTCTCTGTCAGGATGTACAGGTAGTTTGTTCTAATCTCTCCTCTCTGTCAGGATGTACAGGTAGTTTGTTCTAACCTCTCCTCTCTGTCAGGATGTAAACGTAGTTTGTTCTAATCTCTCCTCTGTCAGGATGTTCAGGTAGTTTGTTCTAACCTCTCCTCTCCTCTCTCTGTCAGGATGTACAGACAGTTTGTTCTGTCAATCCTGCTTGCAGGCGTCCTTTGGCTGGTGGGCGGAGACACCCGCAAGACCCGCCTCCAAGGCTCTATCCCCAACCCTTTCAAAGGGAACGGCAACACCTCTGACAAACGCACCCGCAAACAGGAAATACTTGCCTCCAGCCAGGAAGCTCTGGTCGTCACAGAGAGGAAGTACCTGAAGAGTGACTGGTGCAAGACCCAGCCGCTGCGTCAGACGGTGAGCGAGGAAGGCTGTCTCAGTCGTACCGTCATCAACAGGTTCTGCTACGGACAGTGTAACTCCTTCTATATCCCACGACACGTTAAGACGGAGCAGGAGTCTTTCCGGTCCTGTGCTTTCTGCCGGCCGCATCGTTTCACCACGCTGACCGTAGAAATGGACTGTCCTGACCTCCAGCCGCCCTTCAGGCACCGCAAGATCCAGAGAGTCAAACAGTGTCGCTGTATATCGGTCTCCGTCGGTGACTCTGGGAAGCGGTGATACTCGTCTCTCTTTTTTTATCATCTTGGACAATCCCTAGATACTGTACAGATATTCCGCTCACCTCACAGGAGACAGTTTGTACAAGACTCGAGTACATGGAGGGTGAGGACATGCATTTTTACTGACGGCACATAGAATGAATACATAAAAGCTGAAGGGGCCCACTCTCTTTAGAAGACCTGAGCATGACAGACATTTCTATGGAGCAGCTCTGTGTTGATCATACCAAGCACTCTATATGAGACAAACGGACATTTCTACAACCCAGGCTGAATCAACCCATACACTCTGTAGTTCAAAGATGGTGGATAAATTAAGATATCTTACTCAGGCGGGTTTACCGTTAAAAACAAAAAATGGTCACAATTCCAGACTGCTTAAGGAAGTGTCTTTCCAATAGACAACAATGCAATAGCAGCTGGGTCTGGTCTACTTAGTTCATTGACTGTATATGAACCCGGGGGAAAAAAGCAGAGTGAGACATCTCACTTCCTGTACCGTCTCTGCAGAAGCAGACTTACCTGGACCACAGGTCTCCTCAGCCTGTCGGAGAGGGGGGGGTTGTATTCAAATGGAAGAAAACTGACTGAAACAAAAAGAGACTTGTCTAATACAAAATGCTAATTTTCAACTACAAAATGTGTTTCTAATGTGTACCCTAATAGATATGACCTTATTCCAGAGGGACTCTGGTAGAGAGGGTGTTGGAGAGACTGACTGGGTTAGTAGAAGGTCCTACTGTAACAACAGCTGACCTTATTCCAGAGGGACTCTGGTAGAGAGGGTGTTGGAGAGACTGACTGGGTTAGTAGAAGGTCCTACTGCAGAAACAGCTGACCTGGGGTTTCACAGAGGGTAGGAGGTTGTTGAATAGAGACTGACTGGGTTAGTAGAAGGTCCTACTGCAGAAACAGCTGACCTGGGGTTTCAGAGGGTAGGAGGTTGTTGAATAGAGACTGACTGGGTTAGTAGAAGGTCCTACTGCAGAAACAGCTGACCTGGGGTTTCACAGAGGGTAGGAGGTTGTTGAATAGAGACTGACTGGGTTAGTAGTAGGTCCTACTGCAGCAACAGCCGACCTGGGGTTTCACAGAGGGTAGGAGGTTGTTGAATAGAGACTGACTGGGTTAGTAGTAGGTCCTACTGCAGCAACAGCCGACCTGGGGTTTCACAGAGGGTAGGAGGTTGTTGAATAGAGACTGACTGGGTTAGTAGTAGGTCCTACTGCAGCAACAGCCGACCTGGGGTTTCACAGAGGGTAGGAGGTTGTTGAATAGAGACTGACTGGGTTAGTAGAAGGTCCTACTGCAGAAACAGCTGACCTGGGGTTTCAGAGGGTAGGAGGTTGTTGAATAGAGACTGACTGGGTTAGTAGAAGGTCCTACTGCAGCAACAGCTGACCTGGGGGTTTCAGAGGGTAGGAGGGTGTTGAATAGAGACTGACTGGGCTAGTAGAAGGTCCTACTGCAGAAACAGCCGACCTGGGGTTTCACAGAGGGTAGGAGGTTGTTGAATAGAGACTGACTGGGTTAGTAGAAGGTCCTACTGCAGAAACAGCTGACCTGGGGTTTCAGAGGGTAGGAGGTTGTTGAATAGAGACTGACTGGGCTAGTAGAAGGTCCTACTGCAGAAACAGCTGACCTGGGGTTTCACAGAGGGTAGGAGGTTGTTGAATAGAGACTGACTGGGTTAGTAGTAGGTCCTACTGCAGAAACAGCTGACCTGGGGGTTTCAGAGGGTAGGAGGGTGTTGAATAGAGACTGACTGGGTTAGTAGTAGGTCCTACTGCAGCAACAGCCGACCTGGGGGTTTCACAGAGGGTAGGAGGGTGTTGAATAGAGACTGACTGGGTTAGTAGTAGGTCCTACTGCAGAAACAGCTGACCTGGGGTTTCAGAGGGTAGGAGGGTGTTGAATAGAGACTGACTGGGTTAGTAGAAGGTCCTACTGCAGCAACAGCCGACCTGGGGTTTCACAGAGGGTAGGAGGTTGTTGGAGAGACTGACTGGGTTAGTAGTAGGTCCTACTGCAGAAACAGCTGACCTGGGGTTTCACAGAGGGTAGGAGGGTGTTGAATAGAGACTGACTGGGTTAGTAGAAGGTCCTACTGCAGAAACAGCTGACCTGGGGTTTCAGAGGGTAGGAGGTTGTTGAATAGAGACTGACTGGGTTAGTAGTAGGTCCTACTGCAGAAACAGCTGACCTGGGGTTTCAGAGGGTAGGAGGTTGTTGAATAGAGACTGACTGGGTTAGTAGTAGGTCCTACTGCAGAAACAGCTGACCTGGGGGTTTCAGAGGGTAGGAGGGTGTTGAATAGAGACTGACTGGGTTAGTAGTAGGTCCTACTGCAGAAACAGCCGACCTGGGGTTTCACAGAGGGTAGGAGGTTGTTGGAGAGACTGACTGGGTTAGTAGTAGGTCCTACTGCAGAAACAGCCGACCTGGGGTTTCACAGAGGGTAGGAGGTTGTTGAATAGAGACTGACTGGGTTAGTAGTAGGTCCTACTGCAGAAACAGCTGACCTGGGGTTTCACAGAGGGTAGGAGGGTGTTGAATAGAGACTGACTGGGTTAGTAGTAGGTCCTACTGCAGAAACAGCTGACCTGGGGGTTTCAGAGGGTAGGAGGGTGTTGAATAGAGACTGACTGGGCTAGTAGAAGGTCCTACTGCAGAAACAGCCGACCTGGGGTTTCACAGAGGGTAGGAGGTTGTTGAATAGAGACTGACTGGGTTAGTAGTAGGTCCTACTGCAGAAACAGCTGACCTGGGGTTTCACAGAGGGTAGGAGGTTGTTGAATAGAGACTGAGTGGGCTAGTAGAAGGTCCTACTGCAGAAACAGCTGACCTGGGGGTTTCAGAGGGTAGGAGGGTGTTGAATAGAGACTGACTGGGCTAGTAGAAGGTCCTACTGCAGAAACAGCCGACCTGGGGTTTCACAGAGGGTAGGAGGTTGTTGAATAGAGACTGACTGGGTTAGTAGAAGGTCCTACTGCAGCAACAGCCGACCTGGGGTTTCACAGAGGGTAGGAGGGTGTTGAATAGAGACTGACTGGGTTAGTAGAAGGTCCTACTGCAGCAACAGCCTACCCGGGGGTTTCACAGAGGGTAGGAGGGTGTTGAATAGAGACTGACTGGGTTAGTAGTAGGTCCTACTGCAGCAACAGCCGACCTGGGGTTTCACAGGCAATATATCATTATGTACAAATAAATATCACATTATTAGATTTAGAGAGATTATATCAATACAATGTTACATTATAATGGCATTTATATTTACATAAATGAATAAATTATATCCTAAATCTGTACCGAAGTTGAAAGTTTATCTTGGTGTGTTTTCATTGTGTTTTGTTTAAACTTTGCCGTCGGTATTGTAAAAAGTTCAGATGAAAGTTGCTGCAAACAACAACTCAGTCTGAAGACTCGTATTCTTAACCATCGTCTTTCAGGACACGTTTCTGATTAGAACGCCTTCAAAAGAGAATCAAAATCAACCAACCACAGAAAGGCTGTTCTCAACAAAAGAGAATCAAAATCAACCTGCACCAACCACAGAAAGGCTGAATTTATTCCTTTTTATTGTAGATAAATGACATTGCTGCTCCCAGAAACAAGCAGAGATCCAGTAACATACTAACAACATTTTACACTAATAAACCATTATCCAACAACTCCAGGATGATGATTTAACATGCTGCGGGACAGAAAATAAAATCTTTACAAAAATATGTTACACAAAGAATACAATACTACCTTACATTGATAAAAGCATTTTAAATATATTATTTTTAGTAATCAAGTCAATAATTTGAATGCACTTTTCAATGTAAAATGAACAATTCCTTTAGGACTGTTCACTAATCTTACATTAACAAAATGTTTGTCAAACCAACAGACTACATTTCCCATAAGCCTCTCTGTCCTCACATACATTAGAAATGTCTTCTTACCGAGTCACATGGACATCACTTCAGATAAATGAAACGGGACTAAGTTATACATTTGCAGTTTTACACAAAAATTGGCATATATTTTTCCTCGATGAGAGTAGAAATATGTCTTTGAAGTGATGTTTTTATTGTTAAGTGAGTAAAACATGCCAGAAGTCAATTCTACAGCTGGTCTTCTAGACTGAGTGAACAGTGATCAGATAACAGCTTCTGTGGGTAAACCTCTCTACTGGTCAGGAAGGATACAGAGAGCTCTTCTCTGTCGGACACAATCTAGTTGAGCTCAACGTTGGACATCATGTCTGTATGCCAAATGGCTCCCTATATAGACCACTACTATGGGCCCTAATCCAAAGTAAGGTACTAAATAGGGAATAGGGAGCAGTTTGGGACACAGGCCATTATTCAAAGTTATTATGTTGCTGTAAGAACACCCAGTTAAGCTGATCCATTATTGACTTGGACTAAAGAACATGGGTAACGCTCTTTCGTTTTTTTACCCCCCCCCCCCCCCAATACCACGTTTAATTTCAAATGCATGTTGAGAACACGAACTGCCTTTTGGGATTAAGAAGGGTGAATTACTCTCGATTAGATCAACGGCCTAAAACCAACAACACCGAACATCAACATGTTGACGGTGACCTGTCAGAGTCTGCATCCCAAATGGAACACTAGATAGTGCATAGGTCCTGGTCAACAGTAGTGTACTATATAGGGAATAGGGTGCATGGGCCCTGGTAAAAAGTAGTGTACTATATAGGGAATAGGGTGCATGGGCCCTGTTCAACAGTAGTGCACTATATAGGGAATAGGGTGCATGGGCCCTGGTCAACAGTAGTGTACTATATAGGGAATAGGGTGCCATTTGGGATGCATCCTGGACAACGGCTGTGTTCGTTTTCCTTCTTCACGTTCTGCTGTGTTTCTCGTCACACGTCTCCTCTCTCACGTCCAATGAGGTTGTGTTTTAATATGTACACAATCACTGTTTCAGTGAGCCTAATACACATTTATATTGCTTTGGAAAACACATCTCGTCATGGTATACAGTAAGCTTGAATAGGTAACATGTTTGGCATTTCAGATCAGTACTGTAGGGGGTATGACTGGAGAAGATGGCTCCAGGTATCTCAACAGTAGGGGGTAGGACTGTGGAGAAGATGGCTCCAGGTATCTCAACAGTAGGGGGTAGGACTGTGGAGAAGATGGCTCCAGGTACCTCAACAGTAGGGGGTAGGACTGGAGAAGATGGCTCCAGGTACCTCAACAGTAGGGGGTAGGACTGTGGAGAAGATGGCTCCAGGTACCTCAACAGTAGGGGGTAGGACTAGAGAAGATGGCTCCAGGTACCTCAACAGTAGGGGGTAGGACTGTGGAGAAGATGGCTCCAGGTACCTCAACAGTAGGGGGTAGGACTGGAGATGGCTCCAGGTACCTCAACAGTAGGGGGTAGGACTGTGGAGAAGATGGCTCCAGGTACCTCAACAGTAGGGGGTAGGACTGTGGAGAAGATTGCTCCAGGTATCTCAACAGTAGGGGGTAGGACTGGAGAAGATGTCTCCAAGTACCTCTACAGTAGGTATGCTTTAGTATGTCCCTGTGGAAGTCATCCTATAAATATAGTTCTGGTATAATGACATCCTCTCACCTCTGATCCCATGGTGCTTCCCTCTTCCTTCTGATTGGATGTTGATGTTTGTGTGTCTAATGAGCTAATAACAGAAGCCTGCATAGTCGGTCCCATAGAGCAGGCAGGAGGACGGGTGACGGACAGACTGACAGCTGCTTGGAGTCAAAAAATAAAAAGTAGTATCTTATATCCCAAACGGCACCCTTTTCCTATGTAGTGCACTACTTTAGACTAGAGCCCTATGGGACCCTGGTCTAAAGTAGTGCCCTACATAGGGAATAGTGTGTCATTTGGTTCTAAAGCCTAAGTGATTCATCTGTAGTAGTACATGCAGTCCAATGTGGTTGTTCCTCGTCTCTCTCTCCAGTAAACGTAGACGTCCACTGGTCTTAAATCTTCATGCCCAGCTTGGCTTTCTGTGGAAAAACGATACGTTAAATGTTCAGATATGCTTTCTTCAGGCTTTAAACGGTGTTAAAGACTCAATCAAGTAAAAGTCCATGTGTATATAGTGGCCAATTATATTGTGAGGATGATCACTTACGATTCCCGAAGCATGCTTGGGTTTGACACTGTAGGTAGCCTTCTCCTTGGCTTGTCTGAAGCACTCCTCTGCCTTCTTCAGTCTGTATCGCAGAAACACAACATCACACAGCAGTCACATAACACACTGCAGTCAGCTACCATATACATCTGGGTCATAGTGAAAACCCACAATGCTGTCCTGATACCATCATCTAGCCAACCTTCCACCATATTCATACAACGTTCGGGGCACCATGGACAGAACATCCACATAAGCAGTATAATGCCCCTTAAAAGCTCCCGCAGGCCTTCAGCCATGGCAGGCCGACACACAGGCCCTCTACATTTTCCTTTCAGCCATGGTGGGCCGACACACTGATCCTTCTACACAGGCCTATGTATTCAAGGTAATGAGCCACTGGCCCTGTGTGCTCCTGGATACTGATTGGTTGTAACAGGATCAGGAAAGGAACCATCTGGAACCTCCCCATTACAGAGGTGGAGCGGTCGGAACAAACCATTCCCATCAGGAACAGGGGCTCCCCATTATGGAGGTGGAGCGGTCGGGAGGAACAGGGGCTCCCCATTACAGAGGTGGAGCGGTTGGGACAAACCATTCCCATCAGGAACAGGGGCTCCCCATTACAGAGCAGGACAAAGGCAGACAGGGACGATGACAGGAGTTCTATTAACCAGCCCTGTGATGTCAAAACCCTGGTGAAATAAATAGCACATAGAATTCAAAAAAAGGTTTTTACCAGATATTGTTCATCCTGATCAGACAGATTACAATTACTTCAAACAATTGAATATTATGAAAAATCGAAGATTATCAATCTGATTAAGTATGAATAGAATGTATATTTAAATGCCTGGATGACTTTAATTTTGGTGAATCTCTTATACAGGAGAGAGGGGTGAGGGGGTTAAAGTTATGTACAGCAACCCCAGATGTAAAATAGTAAATCAATGGTAACTTCTTAGAAAGTATTCAGCTTTTAAGAAGAGTAAAACAAGGCTGTCCGTTATCTCCATATTTATTTATTACGACCATTGAAATACTAGCTATTAAAATTAGATCCAACAAGAACATCAAGGGGTTGGAAATCCAGGGTTAAGAAACAAAAAATTTAAGTTTTTACTTAAGTTAGGAATCTGGATGCCTGCACAGTCTCATTGAACATCTTGGTCACTTTTCTAGCCTCTCTGTACTAAAACCTAATTATAACAAGTGCACCATATTACGTATTGGATCGTAAAAAAAAAGATTGTGTTTACACTAACTTGTAGTTTACCAATCAAATGGGCAGATGGTGAAGCAGACGTACTTGGTATTCACATCTCAAAAAATATAAATTAACTACCAATCAATTTCAATAGAAAGTGACCAATTTAAAAATATATATTTTTAAATGTTCTGCAACCATGGAGAGGTAAGTACTTGTCTATTTATGGAAAAATCACATTGATTAACTCTTTGGTCCTGTCCCAGTTAATGGCACTGGCTCGTTTTTTAAATCATGAGTAAAAATGTTTTTCATTTTAATTGGAATGCTAAACCAGACAAAATTAAACATCCATATTAATATAATGAATAAGAGTTTGGCTAAACTTATAAAACATTAAAAGCTTTTTCACTAAATTAAACCTTTCTGCCTTCATACAACTTCTCATTTCTAATTGAAAATGAAGTTTTGTTTAAAGTATCGCCCTTGAACAAATATTAATGATATAAAAAAAAACGGATTAATCAAAAAATTATTTATGGAAAAAAACAAAACAATTGTATTATATTTGTTAATGATATTATGAATAGAAAGGGAAGTGTTATGTCACATTGGAAAATATATGGGAATAGCTGCTCAATACAAATTCACAACCAACTGATTGCAGCATTTCTCCACAAAAATGGAGGCGGCAGATGGAAAAGGGAACTTGTTTGTCTGCCATATATTAAAGATACAAATTGGCTGAAAGGAACTGGCACCAATAGAAAAAACACACCAGTTTAATTTGAGAACAAACATGTTGACAGCTGCATCGTATAGGTTGCAAAATAAATGGGAGATTTGATAAACCATCTGCCATGATGATGACGGTACATGACTTGGTACATGAACTGGTGCAAAAAAATCTACACTTATTTCAACACTTAGTTTTTCTATTTAAATAATGAAATAATTTGCCACCAAAAGAATGCTATGTATATGGGGCATACAACAATCTCAGTTCTGTAGATTTTGCTGGGAAAGTGACAGAATCAATAGATCATTTATTCTGTTATTGTAGCTTGTTTCTGGTCACAGGTTCAGGAACGGTAAAAATAAATTAATCACAACATGCACTTAAAATTAACCTCACAAATAGCAGTGTTGGGAGATCTGGAAAACCCCACTGAGTCAATAACTAATATAATACTCGCAGGAAAAGTTATCTTTAGCTCACAATCTGTGGATAATATACGATTAGAAAGGTTAAAAATGTATGTAAAACATCACAATTGAAAAATATATGGAACATGGAAACCAAATGAGGGTGGTCTATGGTGATAGGTGGGATGGGCTGAGAGAGGCTGAGGGGGTGGGATTAAAGAGCTGAGGTTTGGTAATGTACTATTGTTATGTGACTGCTTTATATAAAAGTACCATGTATGTAAAATGTATAAGTAGCAGAAAAGCTGTAATAAAAACAGATTTGTCCTCCAGAGAGAGAGAGGGTGGAAGGGTTAGTAATGGAAAACAGATTTGTCCTCCAGAGAGAGAGGGGGTGGAAGGGTTAGTAATGGAAAACAGATTTGTCCTCCAGAGAGAGAGAGGGTGGAAGGGTTAGTAATGGAAAACAGATTTGTCCTCCAGAGAGAGAGGGGGTGGAAGGGTTAGTAATGGAAAACAGATTTGTCCTCCAGAGAGAGAGAGGGTGGAAGGGTTAGTAATGGAAAACAGATTTGTCCTCCAGAGAGAGTCAACCCGGCGGAGTCAACCCGGCGGAGTCAACCCGGCGGAGTCAACCCGGCGGAGTCAACCCGGCGGAGTCAACCCGGCGGAGTCAACCCGGCGGAGTCAACCCGGCGGAGTCAACCCGGCGGAGTCAACCCGGCTGTCATATTCTCACATTCTTCAGTCAAACTGACACAACAGGAAACTGAACTCCTCTTCCAGTGTGCAAGTGAGACAGAGACAGAGAAAGAGAGAGGCAGTAAGAGAGAAAGAAAGAGAGAGGCAGTAAGAGAAAGAAAGAGAGGGGCAGTAAGAGAGAGAGAGAGGAGAGAGCGCGAGCAGCAGCAGCAGTAAGGAGAGAGTGAGAGAAAGAATATCCTCTTCATGACAGATTTTAATTGTAGCCAGATGTTAAATCTCTGTGGTCGGAAGTTCTTAACTGACAGCCTGACACCCTCTCTACCCACCACCTGTCCACAAGCCCCACGCTTCCCTTCGTTAAGTACTGGAGGAGGATCACTATCCTGCCACCAAAACAGAGGAGAGGAAGATGGAGGGGAGGGGATGAGGAGGGAAGGAGAGAAGAGGGGAAGGGGAGGGAGAGAGGATGGGAGGGGAGGGAGAGAGGAGGGGAGGGGAGGGAGAGAGAGAGGAGGGGAAGGAGAGAGGAGGGGAGGGGAAGGAGAGAGGAGGGGTAGGGGAAGGAGAGAGGAGGGGTAGGGGAAGGAGAGAGGAGGGGTAGGGGAAGGAGAGAGGAGGGGTAGGGGAAGGAGAGAGGAGGGGTAGGGGAAGGAGAGAGGAGGGGTAGGGGAAGGAGAGAGGAGGGGTAGGGGAAGGAGAGAGGAGGGGTAGGGGAAGGAGAGAGGAGGGGTAGGGGAAGGAGAGAGGAGGGGTAGGGGAAGGAGAGAGGAGGGGTAGGGGAAGGAGAGAGGAGGGGTAGGGGAAGGAGAGAGGAGGGGTAGGGGAAGGAGAGAGGAGGGGTAGGGGAAGGGTAGAGGAGAGGTAGGGGAAGGGTAGAGGAGAGAGGAAGGGGAGAGGTAGAGGAGAGAGGAAGGGGAGACGAAAGGAGGGGGGCAGAGGGGGAGAGGAAAGAATGCAGTGCATTTCATGTCTAATTTCCTTGACCTCCAAACCGTCAACAGAACCAGTGATGGTCTCCAGGACCATAAATGGGAATGTGTTGTTGTAATGAGACTCTTCTTGACACACTGTCTGCTTTATGAGAGCTGGCTGCCACACCAGAGGACAGTAGTGATCAGGGATGAGTGTGTGTGTTGGTGTTTATGTATTCAGGGTGATAAATGATAACTGATCTGATATATCCAGAATATATGCCAAGAGGCTGAACAAATATTAATATAAACCCTGAAATAGAGTGTGGAACAGGGCGAATATTCATATACCGAGACATGTCATTCTGT
The DNA here is from genome assembly GCF_013265735.2 of Oncorhynchus mykiss. NCBI lineage: Eukaryota > Metazoa > Chordata > Actinopteri > Salmoniformes > Salmonidae > Oncorhynchus > Oncorhynchus mykiss. The sequence continues at coordinate 1,298,387 of NC_048587.1, read as the reverse complement.
CCCCTGGGAGAAACCTTCCTAACCTAGACATGTCATTATGTCCCCTGGGAGAAACCTTCCTAACCTAGACATGTCAATCAGTCCCCGAAGGGGAGAAACCTTCAAACCTAGACATGTCATTCTGTCCCCTGGGAGAAACCTTCCTAACCTAGACATGTCATTCTGTCCCTTGGGAGAAACCTTCCTAACCTAGACATGTCAATCTGTCCCCTGGGAGAAACCTTCCTAACCTAGACATGTCAATCTGTCCACCGGGAGAAACCTCCCTAACCTAGACATGGCAATCTGTCCCCTGGGAGAAACCTTCCTAACCTAGACATGTCACTATGTCCCTTGGGAGAAACCTTCCTAACCTAGACATGTTAATCTGTCCCCTGGGAGAAACCTTCCTAACCTAGACATGTTAATCTGTCCCCTGGGAGAAACCTTCCTAACCTAGACATGTCATTATGTCCCTTGGGAGAAACCTTCCTAACCTAGACATGTCATTATGTCCCCTGGGAGAAACCTTCCTAACCTAGACATGTCAATCAGTCCCCGAAGGGGAGAAACCTTCCTAACCTAGACATGTCATTCTGTCCCCTGGGAGAAACCTTCCTAACCTAGACATGTCATTATGTCCCCTGGGAGAAACCTTCCTAACCTAGACATGTCATTCTGTCCTCGAAGGGGAGAAACCTTCCTAACCTAGACAGGTCATTCTGTCCCCTGGGAGAAACCTTCCTAACCTAGACAGGTCATTCTATCCCCTGGGAGAAACCTTCCTAACCTAGACAGGTCATTCTGTCCCCGAAGGGGAGAAACCTTCCTAACCTAGACAGGTCATTCTGTCCCCGAAGGGGAGAAACCTTCCTAACCTAGACAGGTCATTCTGTCCCCTGGGAGAAACCTTCCTAACCTAGACAGGTCATTCTGTCCCCTGGGAGAAACCTTCCTAACCTAGACATGTCATTCTGTCCCCGAAGGGGAGAAACCTTACTAACCTAGACAGGTCATTCTGCCCCTAGGAGAAACCTTCCTAACCTAGACAGGTCATTCTGTCCCCTGGGAGAAACCTTCCAAACCTAGACAGGTCATTCTGTCCCCTGGGAGAAACCTTCCTAACCTACACATGTCCTTCTGAGGTCTGAAGGTCAGGGGTTTTATGTACCAGGCATTGGGTTGCAAAACTACCAGTAGTTTACCAAAGTTACCACAATCTTCAGTCATTTTTGTAATTGACAGAAAATCTGTGACAATCACATCTTTCTTAATTAAGTTCTATTTCAATAACAAACGAATGTTTTCATAAAGTTTTCCTTTTAAAAACAAATAATAATCTGTGTCCATATTGTTCATGAGTTTCTACTAGATAAACCAATATGATTCAAGAGAAAAGCGCATAATTAATGAAAATATGTAAATGAACATTTCGATTTCTTAATGAATTTCTTAATTAATGAACTCTGCACCTCGTCCAACTAGAACATGTCCCGACTGCCGCCAGTCTAACGCCAAAACAACCAAACACACCGACATCAGCAAAGATCTCTGTCTGGATCCGGTCTAGTTAGACGTCGGCAAAGATCTCTGTCTGGATCCGGTCTAGTTAGACGTCAGCAAAGATCTGTCTGGATCTGGTCTAGTTAGACGTCGGCAAAGATCTGTCTGGATCCGGTCTAGTTAGACGTCGGCAAAGATCTGTCTGGATCCGGTCTAGTTAGATGTCGGCAAAGATCTGTCTGGATCCGGTCTAGTTAGACGTCGGCAAAGATCTGTCTGGATCCGGTCTAGTTAGACGTCGGCAAAGATCTGTCTGGATCCGGTCTAGTTAGACGTCGGCAAAGATCTGTCTGGATCCGGTCTAGTTAGACGTCAGCAAAGATCTCTGTCTGGATCCGGTCTAGTTAGTCGTCGGCAAAGAAGTGTGGAAAATAACATTCATCCCTCTTAATAAACACCAATGGGATTCACCAACTTGATGGTTTATATTTAGGATAATTTCGTACAGTTTTGGTAACATTCTTTTTTGTTGTTGTTGAAAATCTTATTTCATATATTGGAAATAAGGCCAAACAGAGGAAGGGCCAGAGATACACTATTTAGGATTTTATTTCACCTTAATTTAACCAGGTAGGCCAGTTGAGAACAAGTTCTCATTTACAACTGCAACCTGGCCAAGATAAAGCAAAGCAGTGCGACAAAACAACACAGAGTTACATATAAACAAACGTACTGTCAAGTTTATTACATGACTGGGATGATGGTGTTGATGTGTGACAGGATGTTCAAAGCATTTCACGGTGACAGATGTGGGCGCTGCAGGACGACAGTCATTTAAGCAGGTTGTCTTGGAGTTCTTTGGAACAGAGAAAATTGTGGTCTGCTTTGAAACATGTTGGGATTACAGACTCCGACAAGGAGATGGTGGTCTGCTTTGAAACATGTTGGGATTACAGACTCCGACAAGGAGATGTTGAAAATGTCAGCGAAGACACTTTCCAGCTGGTCTGCACACGCTCTGAAAAACGACCCCTGGTATTCTGTCTGGCCCAGCGGCCTTACGAGTCTTACACACGTCGGCCACGGAGAGAGAAATCACGCAGTCGTCCACGATGAGTCAATGAATGCAGAGGACAGCCTCTGGTTAATGCAGTACAGGAGTCAGAAGTGTTACCTATTAGAATGCAGTACAGGGGTCAGAAGTGTTACCTATCAGAATGCAGTACAGGGGTCAGAAGTGTTACCTATCAGAATGCAGTACAGGGGTCAGAAGTGTCACCTATCAGAATGCAGTACAGGGGTCAGAAGTGTTACCTATCAGAATGCAGTACAGGGGTCAGAAGTGTTACCTATTAGAATGCAGAATAAGGGTCAGAAGTGTTACCTATTAGAATGCAGAATAGGGGTCGAAAGTGTTACCTATCAGAATGCAGTACAGGGGTCAGAAGTGTTACCTATCAGAATGCAGTACAGTGCTCAGAAGTGTTACCTATCAGAATGCAGTACAGGGGTCAGAAGTGTTACCTATCAGAATGCAGTACAGGGGTCAGAAGTGTTACCTATCAGAATGCAGTACAGGGGTCAGAAGTGTTACCTATTAGAATGCAGAATAAGGGTCAGAAGTGTTACCTATTAGAATGCAGTACAGGGGTCAGAAGTGTTACCTATCAGAATGCAGTACAGGGGTCAGAAGTGTTACCTATCAGAATGCAGTACAGGGGTCAGAAGTGTCACCTATCAGAATGCAGTACAGGGGTCAGAAGTGTTACCTATCAGAATGCAGTACAGGGGTCAGAAGTGTTACCTATTAGAATGCAGAATAAGGGTCAGAAGTGTTACCTATTAGAATGCAGAATAGGGGTCGAAAGTGTTACCTATCAGAATGCAGTACAGGGGTCAGAAGTGTTACCTATCAGAATGCAGTACAGTGCTCAGAAGTGTTACCTATCAGAATGCAGTACAGGGGTCAGAAGTGTTACCTATCAGAATGCAGTACAGGGGTCAGAAGTGTTACCTATCAGAATGCAGTACAGGGGTCAGAAGTGTTACCTATTAGAATGCAGAATAAGGGTCAGAAGTGTTACCTATTAGAATGCAGAATAGGGGTCGAAAGTGTTACCTATCAGAATGCAGTACAGGGGTCAGAAGTGTTACCTATCAGAATGCAGTACAGGGCTCAGAAGTGTTACCTATCAGAATGCAGTACAGGGGTCAGAAGTGTTACCTATCAGAATGCAGTACAGGGGTCAGAAGTGTTACCTATCAGAATGCAGTACAGGGGTCAGAAGTGTTACCTATCAGAATGCAGTACAGGGCTCAGAAGTGTCACCTATCAGAATGCAGTACAGGGGTCAGAAGTGTTACCTATCAGAATGCAGTACAGGGGTCAGAAGTGTTACCTATCAGAATGCAGAATAGGGGTCAGAAGTGTTACCTATTAGAATGCAGTACAGGGGTCAGAAGTGTCACCTATCAGAATGCAGTACAGGGGTCAGAAGTGTTACCTATCAGAATGCAGTACAGGGGTCAGAAGTGTTACCTATCAGAATGCAGAATAGGGGTCAGAAGTGTTACCTATTAGAATGCAGTACAGGGGTCAGAAGTGTTACCTATCAGAATGCAGAATAGGGGTCTAAAGTGTTACCTATCAGAATGCAGTACAGGGGTCAGAAGTGTTACCTATCAGAATGCAGAATAGGGGTCTAAAGTGTTACCTATCAGAATGCAGTACAGGGGTCAGAAGTGTTACCTATCAGAATAGGGGTCAGAAGTGTTACCTATCAGAATACAGAATAGGGGTCAGAAGTGTTACCTATCAGAATGCAGTACAGGGGTCAGAAGTGTTACCTATCAGAATGCAGAATAGGGGTCTAAAGTGTTACCTATCAGAATGCAGTACAGGGGTCAGAAGTGTTACCTATCAGAATGCAGAATAGGGGTCAGAAGTGTTACCTATCAGAATGCAGTACAGGGGTCAGAAGTGTTACCTATCAGAATGCAGAATAGGGGTCTAAAGTGTTACCTATCAGAATGCAGAATAGGGGTCAGAAGTGTTACCTATCAGAATGCAGTACAGGGGTCAGAAGTGTTACCTATCAGAATGCAGAATAGGGGTCAGAAGTGTTACCTATCAGAATGCAGTACAGGGGTCAGAAGTGTTACCTATCAGAATGCAGAATAGGGGTCTAAAGTGTTACCTATCAGAATGCAGTACAGGGGTCAGAAGTGTTACCTATCAGAATGCAGTACAGGGGTCAGAAGTGTTACCTATCAGAATGCAGTACAGGGGTCAGAAGTGTTACCTATTAGAATGCAGTACAGGGGTCAGAAGTGTTACCTATCAGAATACAGAATAGGAGTCTAAAGTGTTACCTATCAGAATGCAGTACAGGGGACAGAAGTGTTACCTATCAGAATGCAGAATAGGGGTCTAAAGTGTTACCTATCCGAATGCAGTACAGGGGTCAGAAGTGTTACCTATCAGAATGCAGAATAGGGGTCAGAAGTGTTACCTATCAGAATGCAGAATAGGGGTCAGAAGTGTTACCTATCAGAATGCAGTACAGGGGTCAGAAGTGTTACCTATCAGAATGCAGAATAGGGGTCTAAAGTGTTACCTATCAGAATGCAGTACAGGGGTCAGAAGTGTTACCTATCAGAATGCAGAATAGGGGTCAGAAGTGTTACCTATCAGAATGCAGTACAGGGGTCAGAAGTGTTACCTATCAGAATGCAGAATAGGGGTCTAAAGTGTTACCTATCAGAATGCAGTACAGGCGTCAGAAGTGTTACCTATCAGAATGCAGTACAGGGGTCAGAAGTGTTACCTATCAGAATGCAGAATAGGGGTCTAAAGTGTTACCTATCAGAATGCAGTACAGGGGTCAGAAGTGTTACCTATCAGAATGCAGAATAGGGGTCAGAAGTGTTACCTATCAGAATACAGAATAGGGGTCAGAAGTGTTACCTATCAGAATGCAGTACAGGGGTCAGAAGTGTTACCTATCAGAATGCAGTACAGGGGTCAGAAGTGTTACCTATCAGAATGCAGTACAGGGGTCAGAAGTGTTACCTATCAGAATGCAGAATAGGGGTCAGAAGTGTTACCTATCAGAATGCAGAATAGGGGTCAGAAGTGTTACCTATCAGAATGCAGTACAGGGGTCAGAAGTGTTACCTATCAGAATGCAGAATAGGGGTCTAAAGTGTTACCTATCAGAATGCAGAATAGGGGTCAGAAGTGTTACCTATCAGAATGCAGTACAGGGGTCAGAAGTGTTACCTATCAGAATGCAGAATAGGGGTCAGAAGTGTTACCTATCAGAATGCAGTACAGGGGTCAGAAGTGTTACCTATCAGAATGCAGAATAGGGGTCAGAAGTGTTACCTATCAGAATGCAGTACAGGGGTCTAAAGTGTTACCTATCAGAATACAGTACAGGGGTCAGAAGTGTTACCTATCAGAATGCAGTACAGGGGTCTAAAGTGTTACCTATCAGAATACAGTACAGGGGTCTAAAGTGCCCTCTGATTGTGGGAAAACAAACTGTTACTTTGCCTGAACAAACCTTACAACCCAATGGGAACAAGATGATGATGAGACTCCTGACGTTTTCTTTACAAACCACTTCCCTCCTCTCCTCCAGGTTAATGCCCTGAAACCATGACCAACATCTGTACGACTCTCACAGGGCACCGCGGTGTCACACACACACACACACACACACACACACACACACACACACACCCTCTTGTACTGCCGAGCAGTGCAGGGACGTTCTCTATGCATTCAGAGTAACCTGAAACTAGACATTATCGTACCAGATCCAGACAGAGAAACTAGACATTATCGTACCAGATCCAGACAGAGAAACTAGACATTATCATACCAGATCCAGACAGAGAGACTAGACATTATCATACCAGATCCAGACAGAGACTAGACATAATCGTACCCGATCCAGACAGAGCCTAGACATTATCGTACCCGATCCAGACAGAGAAACTAGACATTATCGTACCCGATCCAGACAGAGAAACTAGACATTATCGTACCAGACCCAGACAGAGAGAAACCCAGACATTATCAATCCAGACAGAGAGAAACCCAGACATTATCAATCCAGACAGAGAGAAACTAGACATTATTGTACCAGATCCAGACAGAGAAACTAGACATTATAATAACCAGATCCAGACATTATCATACCAGATCCAGACAGAGAGACATTATCGTACCAGATCCAGACAGAGAAACTAGACATTATCGTACCAGATCCAGACAGAGAAGCTAGACATCATCGAACCAGATCCAGACAGAGAGAAACTAGACATTATCATACCAGATCCAGACAGAGAGAAACTAGACATTATCGTACCAGATCCAGACAGAGAAACTAGACCAGATCCAGACAGAGAAACTAGACCAGATCCAGACAGAGAGAAACTAGACATTATCGTACCAGATCCAGACAGAGAGAAGCAAGATGTGTGTTGATGTGTGTGATCCCTGGTCCTTTAGTGGTTGGGGGTTTGTAATGTATAACAAACAGTAACCCTCATCTCTTCCCCGGGGTCAGGGGCTCATTTCTACTTTGTTGACTCTGTATTATCAGGAAACCTCATCGGACAACTGGAAGCTAACCGGACCAGTCTAGTCTATGTCCCAAACGGCACCCTACTCCCTAAGGATACTTGGTCAAAAGTAGTGCACAATATAGGGAATAGGGTGCCATTTGGGACAAATCCTTAGCAGTCTTTTTAATATTGGGGATGAATACATATTCACTGATGTGGTTCAGTGACAGGTTTGCCTGCTTTTTGAATGGGTTTTAATGGAGACAGATATGATCTGATATTAAACATATGGGGAACGTTATGGGAGATCACGATTCAACCATGGGGGTAACAACAGTGATGGAATACTAATGGAACAGAATACGACACACACACCGACACACACCAAGACCACCGCAAGAGTAATACTGTCTCTGTTAGATGACTAATATAAAACAATTCCTCCTAATACTGCCTGTTAGACCACTGACTAATATAAAACAATTCCTCCGGTCTGTTAGACCACTGACTAATATAAAACAATTCCTCCTAATACTGTCTGTTAGACCACTGACTAATATAAATCAATTCCTCCTAATACTGTCTGTTAGACCACTGACTAATATAAAACAATTCCTCCTGTCTGTTAGACCACTGACTAATATAAAACAATTCCTCCTAATACTGTCTGTTAGACCACTGACTAATATAAAACAATACATCCTGTCTGTTAGACCACTGACTAATATAAAACAATACATCCTGTCTGTTAGACCACTGACTAATATAAAACAATACCTCCTGTCTGTTAGACCACTGACTAATATAAAACAATACCTCCTGTCTGTTAGACCACTGACTAATATAAAACAATACCTCCTGTCTGTTAGACCACTGACTAATATAAAACAATACCTCCTGTCTGTTAGACCACTGACTAATATAAAACAATACCTACTAATACTGTCTGTTAGACCACTGACTAATATAAAACAATTCCTCCTAATACTGTCTGTTAGACCACTGACTAATATAAAACAATACCTTCTGTCTGTTAGACCACTGACTAATATAAAACAATACCTACTAATACTGTCTGTTAGACCACTGACTAATATAAACCAATTCCTCCTAATACTGTCTGTTAGACCACTGACTAATATAAAACAATTCCTCCTAATACTGTCTGTTAGACCACTGACTAATATAAAACAATTCCTCCTAATACTGTCTGTTAGACCACTGACTAATATAAAACAATTCCTCCTAATACTGTATGTTAGACCACTGACTAATATAAAACAATTCCTCCTAATACTGTCTGTTAGACCACTGACTAATATAAAACAATACATCCTGTCTGTTAGACCACTGACTAATATAAAACAATACCTCCTGTCTGTTAGACCACTGACTAATATAAAACAATACCTCCTGTCTGTTAGACCACTGACTAATATAAAACAATACCTCCTGTCTGTTAGACCACTGACTAATATAAAACAATACCTCCTGTCTGTTAGACCACTGACTAATATAAAACAATACCTACTAATACTGTCTGTTAGACCACTGACTAATATAAAACAATTCCTCCTAATACTGTCTGTTAGACCACTGACTAATATAAAACAATTCCTCCTAATACTGTCTGTTAGACCACTGACTAATATAAAACAATTCCTCCTAATACTGTCTGTTAGACCACTGACTAATATAAAACAATTCCTCCTAATACTGTATGTTAGACCACTGACTAATATAAAACAATTCCTCCTAATACTGTCTGTTAGACCACTGACTAATATAAAACAATTCCTCCTAATACTGTCTGTTAGACCACTGACTAATATAAAACAATTCCTCCTAATACTGTCTGTTAGACCACTGACTAATATAAAACAATTCCTCCTAATACTGTCTGTTAGACCACTGACTAATAGAAAACAATTCCTCCTAATACTGTCTGTTAGACCACTGACTAATAGAAAACAATTCCTCCTAACACTGTCTGTTAGACCACTGACTAATATAAAACAATTCCTCCTAATACTGTCCCTAAGATCGCTGGAAAAGCATGTGTGGTAACTTAAAGCTGCTATGTGTTACTTTTTGGGCGACCCAAACAAATTCACAAAGATGTGTATGTTATAGATCTGTCGTTGTCATTGAAAACAAGTCTAAGAAGCGGGTAGATCTGCTCTATTTCTATGCTTCAAAAAAGACGTATTTTTGCGTCCGACTTACGGTTTTGTAACACCAGCTTCAAACAGCTGAAAATACAATATTTTTGTTATGAAAAATATATTTAATTCACAGCGGTTTAGATGGTACAATGATTCTCTACACTGAAGACCCAGCAGAGTCAAGCTGGTAGAAAGGTCAGCAGTGATGACAGAGTAGAAATCAACCTCAGAAGATAAATACACTTCAAGTGCAAACAGTATAAAGCCCTATCACGCCCTATAACGCCCTGTTAAGCCCTATAACGCCCTGTTAAGCCCTATAACGCCCTGTTAAGCCCTATCACGCCCTATAACGCCCTGTTAAGCCCTATAACGCCCTGTTAAGCCCTATAACGCCCTGTTAAGCCCTATCACGCCCTATAACGCCCTGTTAAGCCCTATCGCGCCCTGTTAAGCCCTATCACGCCCTGTTAAGCCCTATCACGCCCTATCACGCCCTATAAAGCCCATAAAGCCCTGGGGAAAACACATGTATCTGTAACATTCCTTCTTTAAAAACAGAGGAGAACATCATGTATCCAACAAGTCAATCCTGATGCATTTCTGATTCCTGGAAAGTAACCAACCGGTCTCAATGAGTTTCAGTGAGACAAAGCACAGTCTTCCATTCAGTTAGCTAAACATAATACAACTCATCTGATTTAAAACATCTGGTCGTTTAAAAAAAACACACGACTACCTTTCCTGTAGGATCATCTTGTTCTCCTTCTTCCACAGGTCTTTAAAGTCGGAGGAGAAGTCGTGCCACACGGAGAAGAAGGTGTGGGGGGAAACCTCCTTCTCACCCATCTTAGCCTTCACCTGGTAGAACACCGTCAACTCCAGGAACCTACAACAACAACAACACACTGTTATGGAACAACCAATGCAGACGGAGGGTAACGAAACAAAGAGAATGTGTTTTACAACTGTAGGAACAAATACCCTACACTATGTTTCATGTTTCATATGAGGTATTCATTAAAAAGGGGTTCCCAAAATATAGAGCTTTACTAGCTAAAAACTCTACTTTATTCCAAACTGTCAAAATATAGAGCTTTACTAGCTAAAAACTCTACTAAACTGTCAAACTATGTTGCTATATTGGATGACAACACTGTTTGCTTAAACTCAGAAGAAAACACACACCAAAAAAAAAACGTAATTTCTACCCACTGGGCATAGACATCAACTCAACGTCCATTCCACGTTGGTTCCACGTCATTTCAATGATTCAACAACGTTGATTCAACCATTGCCCAGTGGGTATAGAACTCATAAATGTATCTTAAAGTGGTAGGTACAGATTTTATGACTGCATTGAAACGGTTCCTTACAACTTGTGAGTGTCACTGAGCTGCGTCTCCTGGACCTCCAGTTCAGATTTAGCTGCAAGACAGAAAACATGAAAGACAACAGTGGTTATTGTAAGTAGGATCGCTCGTTTCTCAGTAGTAGTCAGAACAGCCTTGTCTCTCAGTCAGGATAGTAGTTGATTAGTAGTTGACAGGTCTCAGAACAGCCTCGTCTCTCAATGAGGGTACTAGTTGGTTAGTAGTTGACAGGTCTCAGAACAGCCTCGTCTCTCAATGAGGGTACTAGTTGACAGAATTCCAAGAGTGTGCAAAGTGGTCAAGGCAAAGGGTGGCTACTTTAAAGAATCTAAAATATATTTTGATTTGTTTAACACTTTTTTGGTTACTACATGATTCCATATGTGTTATTTCATAGTTATTCAGTATTATTCTACAATTAAGAAAATCATAAAAATAAACTAAAATCCTTGAATGACTTGGTCTGTCCAAACTTTTAACTGGTACTGTACAGTGAACAATAAGATCTCTGTGGCCCCTCACTACACAATCCTATTGGTCTTCAGGTGGAACCTATGGACATAGTGAACAATAAGATCTGTGGTCCCACACAAAACCATCCAATTGGTCTACAGGTCAGACAGACCACCGCCAAGACCACCTCTGCCTCCCAGTCAGACAGACCACCTCTGCCTCCCAGTCAGACAGACCACCTCTGCCTCCCAGTCAGACAGACCACCTCTGCCTCCCAGTCAGACAGACCACCTCTGCCTCCCAGTCAGACAGACCACCTCTGCCTCCCAGTCAGACAGACCACCTCTGCCTCCCAGTCAGACAGACCACCTCTGCCTCCCAGTCAGACAGACCACCTCTGCCTCCCAGTCAGACAGACCACCTCTGCCTCCCAGTCAGACAGACCACCTCTGCCTCCCAGTCAGACAGACCACCTCTGCCTCCCAGTCAGACAGACAACCTCTACCTCCCAGTCAGACAGACAACCTCTACCTCCCAGTCAGACAGACAACCTCTACCTCCCAGTCAGACAGACAACCTCTACCTCCCAGTCAGACAGACAACCTCTACCTCCCAGTCAGACAGACAACCTCTACCTCCCAGTCAGACAGACAACCTCTACCTCCCAGTCAGACAGACAACCTCTACCTCCCAGTCAGACAGACAACCTCTACCTCCCAGTCAGACAGACAACCTCTACCTCCCAGTCAGACAGACAACCTCTACCTCCCAGTCAGACAGACAACCTCTACCTCCCAGTCAGACAGACAACCTCTACCTCCCAGTCAGACAGACAACCTCTACCTCCCAGTCAGGGAGACAACCTCTACCTCCCAGTCAGGGAGACAACCTCTACCTCCCAGTCAGGGAGACAACCTCTACCTCCCAGTCAGGGAGACAACCTCTACCTCCCAGTCAGGGAGACAACCTCTACCTCCCAGTCAGGGAGACAACCTCTACCTCCCAGTCAGGGAGACAACCTCTACCTCCCAGTCAGGGAGACAACCTCTACCTCCCAGTCAGGGAGACAACCTCTACCTCCCAGTCAGGGAGACAACCTCTACCTCCCAGTCAGGGAGACAACCTCTACCTCCCAGTCAGGGAGACAACCTCTACCTCCCAGTCAGGGAGACAACCTCTACCTCCCAGTCAGGGAGACAACCTCTACCTCCCAGTCAGGGAGACAACCTCTACCTCCCAGTCAGGGAGACAACCTCTACCTCCCAGTCAGGGAGACAACCTCTACCTCCCAGTCAGGGAGACAACCTCTACCTCCCAGTCAGGGAGACAACCTCTACCTCCCAGTCAGGGAGACAACCTCTACCTCCCAGTCAGGGAGACAACCTCTACCTCCCAGTCAGGGAGACAACCTCTACCTCCCAGTCAGGGAGACAACCTCTACCTCCCAGTCAGGGAGACAACCTCTACCTCCCAGTCAGGGAGACCTGCACCAAGACAAAGCAACCATTTAGATTCCCAGTTCAATGTAAAGTGTGTGGGTGCTGTCATACATCAGCCTACGACCCCCTTGGATGTTCCTGAATAACTGTTCGTTAGAGTGCAGTTAGCCATGGCATCGGTGGCTCTGGTAGTGGGCGATCTGGGGAAGTAGGGTCTCCATTAGAGGCATTAGGGGTTGCACCTTCCTGGGGTATCAGGGGTCAGTGCCAGGGGTGCTCTCTGACAAATTGAACCCAGTTGTGGGTAAAAAGAGATTCCACCGTGAAGCTGAATGGAGAGTGACACAGCAGCCTGCAGCAGTGAGGTTCTCGGCGTGAGAGGTGGAAGGGGGGGTGGCAGAAACGTTGACATCTCCAGGCAGACAGCTCAGGGGTTAACGCCCGACACCCCAGACCCCGAGGTCCTCACGGGTCACAGGCAAAGATGAATGGCCATAGAAGGTTACCAAAATCTCTCATGGTGGACGGAACGTCAATGGTCACGAGGCATTATCCACCGTGATAAAGGAAAACGCCATCCAAAAAACTCTTTGGGAATTTGTTTCATTCGTCCATTGTTGACATCGTCCCAAAATGTTTTGCTTGTCTACACTCATGTGAAGGTATGTAACTACCAAAATACAGAAACCATCCATCATTCATATGATTCAAAATGCAGCAGCAAATTATGCAACAAAATGCATCATACGGGGATGATTTCTGTATTTTGAAAGTAAAATATTTTGAAAACTTGGGTGCTGACAAGCAAAACATTTTGGGACGATGTCAACAATGGACGAATGAATCAAATACCAAAATATTGTTTTCGGGGCGGAGCTTTCCCTTTAAGTGGCGCTGGGTTCTTACTGGTCCGGGCTAATCACATCCAGATAATCCAGACCACGACAGCTCTGAGCCCGGAATAGTCTGCCACGACAATCAAGCAGGATACCAGAGTCACTTTGATTTATAATGCCTCTCAATAGGTGAAATTACTGCTCAGTGATTTGCTTTCAACTGGGGTCCATATAATTTTCTTAGGAAAACAGGGGGAGGGGGGGGGGGGGGGGGGGGGGTAATGAATGTGAGGAATTTGGAATTAGTACATTTCAGGGGAAGATCATCAAGAAGTCAATAATGTGAAGTCCACTGGGTGAGATTAAACAACCAGTTCAGATCAATCTCTCCACTGAACCATAACAATAGAAATCCAATGTTTCTCCACCATAATCTGCAGTTTGTCCAAGTGACCTCACAGCAGCAGACCACTTGTAGCTCGCCAGCCCCGGTACCTCCACATCCGACTTCCTCATCAGCGGGATTGTCTGGGGGGGGGGGGGGGGGGGGGGGCGACGACGACTATTTATGTCTGTAATAAACCCTTTTTTGGGGAAAACTAATTTCTGATTGGCTGGGCCTAGCTCCCCTGTGGGTGGGCTTGTGCCCTCCCAGGTCCACCCCATGGCTGCACCCCTGCCCAGTCATGTGAGTTCCATAAATTAATTTACATTTACTGATTATATGAACTGTAACTCAGTAAAATCATTACACAATGAAACTCTCTCTCTCAGTGGACTAATACATTGGCATCATTGAAACGTCAGTGTTCATTTTGTCAACAATAACAAAATATTTGTCAAACAATTTTTCCCGCTGATAAATGATAACGAGATGCCTTGAAAAAAATGGAAATTAAAATGGGGGCGTGACAAGAATTCCATGTCCTAATGGACATTCAAGTTGGCATGAAGCTCCTCGTCGTCGGGTTTGTCCAGTCACAAGGATGCATGCTTCTGAAGAATATTTAATGCGATCCTATCATTGGCAGAAAGAAAGTCTTTCAGTTGAGCGTAGTAAGGGGCGTCAGTTGGGTATGGCAGTCCTCATGTCCTAGCTCAAGGCCAAAAATATAAAACAGGCAACGATAAAGGCTCATTCCTGATTCAGATGGAATGTCTGTTTAGCGTAAAGAACGGCGGGCTTTAGGACCCATACGGAGTATCACACGGAGAGAAGCTGCCAGTCTGCACGCCTTTCAGAGAGCAGAGATTGTTTGCTTTAAAAAGGTATTTTAGTCCTAAAGACAGAATCAATCTAAAATAGCTAATGAACTTAACCGCTGCTTGGCATCAGGTTGAGGTGTCGCTGCTTGGCATCAGGTTGAGGTGTCACTGCTTGGCATCAGGTTGAGGTGACACTGCTTGGCATCAGGTTGAGGTGACACTGCTTGGCATCAGGTTGAGGTGACACTGCTTGGCATCAGGTTGAGGTGACACTGCTTGTCATCAGGTTGAGGTGACACTGCTTGGCATCAGGTTGAGGTGACACTGCTTGGCATCAGGTTGAGGTGACACTGCTTGGCATCAGGTTGAGGTGACACTGCTTGGCATCAGGTTGAGGTGACACTGCTTGGCATCAGGTTGAGGTGTCACTGCTTGGCATCAGGTTGAGGTGTCACTGCTTGGCATCAGGTTGAGGTGTCACTGCTTGGCATCAGGTTGAGGTGTCACTGCTTGGCATCAGGTTGAGGTGTCACTGCTTGGCATCAGGTTGTGGTGACACTGCTTGGCATCAGGTTGAGGTGACACTGCTTGGCATCAGGTTGAGGTGTCAGTGCTTGGCATCAGGTTGAGGTGTCAGTGCTTGGCATCAGGTTGAGGTGTGTGTGTGTACATGTTTCTTACCTTACCAGAATGTTCTGACAAGGTTCCTGAATATGTTAGAATTATATTTTAGGCTTGAGGGTTCGTGTCACGTTGAGGGTTCGTGTCACGTTGAGGGTTCGTGTCACGTTGAGGGTTCGTGTCACGTTGAGGGTTCGTGTTATGTTGAGGGTTCGTGTTACGTTGAGGGTTCGTGTTACGTTGAGGGTTCGTGTTACGTTGAGGGTTCGTGTTACGTTGAGGGTTCGTGTTACGTTGAGGGTTCGTGTTACGTTGAGGGTTCGTGTTACGTTGAGGGTTCGTGTTACGTTGAGGGTTCGTGTTACGTTGAGGGTTCGTGTTACGTTGAGGGTTCGTGTTACGTTGAGGGTTCGTGTTACGTTGAGGGTTCGTGTTACGTTGAGGGTTCGTGTTACGTTGAGGGTTCGGGTTACGTTGAGGGTTCGGGTTACATTGAGGGTTCGGGTTACGTTGAGGGTTCGGGTTACGTTGAGGGTTCGGGTTACGTTGAGGGTTCGGGTTACGTTGAGGGTTCGGGTTACGTTGAGGGTTCGGGTTGCGTTTAGGGTTCGGGTTACGTTGAGGGTTCAGGTTGCGTTGAGGGTTCGGGTTACGTTGAGGGTTCGGGTTACGTTGAGGGTTCGGGTTACGTTGAGGGTTCGGGTTACGTTGAGGGTTCGGGTTACGTTGAGGGTTCGGGTTACGTTGAGGGTTCGGGTTACGTTGAGGGTTCGGGTTACGTTGAGGGTTCGGGTTACGTTGAGGGTTCGGGTTGCGTTTAGGGTTCGGGTTACGTTGAGGGTTCAGGTTGCGTTGAGGGTTCGGGTTACGTTGAGGGTTCGGGTTGCGTTGAGGGTTCGGGGGAAAATAGGACATTGAATGGGAATACAATTTTACTCCTCAAAAAGCCCAGAAAATTCCTGAAAACAAAGATGTGTGTGTCCATAGTAGTGTGTGTGTGTGTGTGTGTGTGTCCATAGTAGTGTGGGTGTGTGTGTCCATAGTAGTGTATGTGTGTGTGTGTGTGTGTGTCCATAGTAGTGTATGTGTGTGTGTGTGTGTGTCCATAGTAGTGTGTGTGTGTGTGTGTGTGTGTGTGTGTGTGTGTGTGTGTGTGTGTGTGTGTGTGTGTGTGTGTGTGTGTGTGTGTCCATAGTAGTGTTCTCTCTCCTACCTTGGCTGAGGAATTCCTCCATCTTGTCCTTGAAGGGCTGCAGGTGATCTTCAGATGACACTTGACACACCTTCTCCACCTCTGTGTTGCACGCTGGAATGAGAGGACAACACTAAACTGTTTACAAAATGGCCACAGAATGGCAATACAATGACTGATTTCAAGAGAAAAATCACCATTGAAGATATGTAAATATTTAACCTTTAACTAGGCAAGTCAGTTAAGAACAAATTCTTATTTACAATGACGGCTTAGGAACGGTGGGTTAACTGCCATGTTCAGGGGCAGAACGACAGATTTTTACCTTGTCAGCTCGGGGATTCAAACCAGCAACCATTTGGTTACGTGCACAACGCTTTAACCACTAGGCTACATACAATGTCGACCATAACAGATTAGTGCCCGACCAGTGGTCATCTTCAGTGTAGCTAAACCCATGTTCCTATGACCTAGCTATAGTTTCACATGAACCCAGCCCGCTTCTCTAACATCCGTAACATCCCTGAAATGGGCCCTGTACTTAGAGAGAAAACTAACCTATCCTGATCAACTATCACTCGTTGATAAATATGACACAGCCGAGAGCTGCCCTGTGACACGAGCCTACCAGAGGAGCTAAATAACTTCTATGGTCACTTCGAGGCAAGTAACACTGAAACATGCATGAGAGCACTAGCTGTTCCAGAAGACTGTGCGATCACGGTCTCCGCAGCCGATGTGAGTAAGACCTTTAAACAAGTCAACACTCAAGGCCGCAGGGCCAGACATATTACCAGGACGGGTAATGTGCTGCTAACTGAGGTAACTTCACTCTGTAAAGTGAAGCTGAAGTTAGCAGCATTCCTGAAAAATAGAAAACAAGCCACTCAATGCTATGTGTTGGGGTAGTATCCCACATCGAAAGGAACTGTTAAGTTGAGAGCTAGTTTACTGAATAAAGCTGCTTATCGGGCTAGCAACCAGATGGATTCGAGGCTAAGAATGAGGAAACCAGTGCAGTGTGTTATAAGACACTCGCTGAGCGCTGAACCACAGCTTTTAATGAAGTACATTACTGTTAATGTCAGAGTTACGGGAGGAGATTGACTCTGTACCCCTTGTAATATAGCCTCCGGTACCTGTCCGTCCGTCCAACTGGCAAGTGTCTTCACTGCCATTTTCAAACTCTCCCTGTCTGAGTCTGTAATACCAACATGTTTCAAGCAGACCACCATAGTTCCTGTGCCCAAGAACAATAAAGTAACCTACCTAAATTACTACCGACCCGTAGCACTCACATCTGTTGCCATGAAATTAATTGAAAGGCTGGTCATGCCTCACACCATCATCCCAGAAACCCTAGACCCACTCCAATTTGCAAACCGCCCCAACAGATCCACAGATGATACAATCTCTATTGCACTCCACACTGCCCTTTCCCACCTGGACAAAAGGAACACCTATGTGAGAATGTTATTCATTGACTACAGCTCAGCGTTCAACACCAAAGTGCCCTCAAAGCTCATCGCTAAGGACCATGGGACTAAACACCTCCCTCTGCAACTGGATCCTGCACTTCCTGATGGGCCGACCCCCAATTTCTAAGGGTAGGTAACAACACATCCTCAACGCTGATCCTCATGGGTCTGGGTCCTCAGATCCTCAAAAGGTTTTACATCTGCACCATCGAGAGCATCTTGACGGGTTGAATCACTGCCTGGTTGGCAACTGCTCAGCCTCCGACTGCAAGGCACTACAGAGGGTAGTGCTTACGGCCCAGTACATCACCGAGGCCAAGCTTAGTGCCATCCAGGACCTCTATACCAGGCGGTGTCAGAGCCCTACAAATTGTCAAAGACTCCAACCACCCTAGTCATAGACTGTTCTCTCTGCTACCACACGGCAAGTGGTCCCGGAGCGCCAAATCTAGGTCCAAGAGGCTTCTAAACAGCTACTACCCCCAAGCCATAAGACTCCTGTACAGCTAATCAAATGACTACCCAGACTATTTGCATAGGCAGGTCACTTCTATGCTTCTGCTGCTACTACTACTGTTTATTACCCTCTGTTATTATCTATACATAGTCACTTTAATAACTACCTACATGTACATATTATCTCAATTACTTCGACACCGGTACCCCCCTGTATATAGCCTCCACATTGACTCTGTACCGGTACCCCCTGTATATAGCCTCCACATTGACTCTGTACCAGTACCCCCTGTATATAGCCTCCACATTGACTCTGTACCGTAACACCCTGTATATTGCCTCCACATTGACTCTGTACCGTAACACCCTGTATATAGCTTCCACATTGACTCTGTACCGTAACACCCTGTATATAGCCTCCACATTGACTCTGTCCCGGTACCCCCTGTATATAGCCTCCACATTGACTCTGTACCGGTACCCCCTGTATATAGCCTCCACATTGACTCTGTACCGGTACCCCCTGTATATAGCCTCCACATTGACTCTGTACCGTAACACCCTGTATATAGCCTCCACACTGACTCTGTACCGGTACCCCCTGTATATAGCCTCCACATTGACTCTGTACCGTAACACCCTGTATATAGCCTCCACATTGACTCTGTTCCGTAACACCCTGTATATAGCCTCCACATTGACTCTGTACCGGTACCCCCCTGTATATAGCCTCCACATTGACTCTGTACCGGTACCCCCTGTATATAGCCTCCACATTGACTCTGTACCGTAACACCCTGTATATAGCCTCCACATTGACTCTGTACCGGTACCCCCTGTATATAGCCTCCACATTGACTCTGTACCAGTACCCCCTGTATATAGCCTCCACATTGACTCTGTACCAGTACCCCCTGTATATAGCCTCCACATTGACTCTGTACCAGTACCCCCTGTATATAGCCTCCACATTGACTCTGTACCGGTACCCCCCTGTATATAGCCTCCACATTGACTCTGTACCGGTACCCCCTGTATACAGCCTCCACATTGACTCTGTACTGGTATCCCCTGTATATAGCCTCCACATTGACTCTGTACCGGTACCCCCTGTATATAGCCTCCACATTGACTCTGTACCGGTACCCCCTGTATATAGCCTCCACATTGACTCTGTACCAGTACCCCCTGTATATAGCCTCCACATTGACTCTGTACCCCCTGTATATAGCCTCCACATTGACTCTGTACCGGTACCCCCTGTATATAGCCTCCACATTGACTCTGTACCGGTACCCCCTGTATATAGTCTCCACATTGACTCTGTACCGGTACCCCCTGTATATAGCCTCCACATTGACTCTGTACCGGTACCCCCTGTATATAGCCTCCACATTGACTCTGTACCGGTACCCCCTGTATATAGCCTCCACATTGACTCTGTACCGGTACCCCCTGTATATAGCCTCCACATTGACTCTGTACCGGTACCCCCTGTATATAGCCTCCACATTGACTCTGTACCGGTACCCCCTGTATATAGCCTCCACATTGACTCTGTACCGTAACACCCTGTATATAGCCTCCACATTGACTCTGTACCGTAACACCCTGTATATAGCCTCCACATTGACTCTGTACCGTAACACCCTGTATATAGCCTCCACACACCCTGTATATAGCACAGATTTTTTTTTTCTTAAAACTGCATTGTTGGTTAAGGGCTCATAAGCAAGCTTTTCACTGGAAGGTATTTCACTGTAAGGTATAGAATAGGTGGTAGAAAAGTATGTTTATTGTCCATTTGTAAGAATCGTAATGTTTGTATCTGTGTACAATGTACCTGTTGTTTTCAGCACAGGTGACAAATACAATGTGATTTTGTGAAGTTCTGTCAAGGCACTGCATGTGGATGCGAAGGCAAATCATTCAACTGCATTCTGACCCCATCACCTGTCGCCCCTGGTAACCCCAGTCGCCCCTGGTAACCCCTGCTCCCCTCCCCCTGAACGAAGACTGATGCCTGCTGTGGAATTCTGGAATCTATTCTAGAACCTCTGTGAAGCTCTGAGAGTCACGCACCAATCAGTGGCCATAATGAATTAGAGTCAGAGTGTCAGTGTCCAATCTAAATCCCAGCTGGACAATTACCGCCCTCTACCTGACCTTTAGCCTGTGTCAGGGAGGGCCATGTTGTTCTTCCTGGAGCACACTGGTTGAGCACATATCAGTAAGCTAGACACCATCTGTCTGTAATACAGACCCAGCCTTCCCTTCACCTCTGAAGACCACCAATATAACAAAGAGGGACGGATGGAGAGACCCGGTTATTCTGGTACTGTAAATATCCTCCTCCGCTGTAGCACAACCCCACAGTTAAACCCCAACAGAACATGGTTCTGTCTGACTGCGAGCAGCACCACAAGGTCGCCCGACCAGCGACACGCGGGAGAGAGAGGGGGAAAGTGCAGAAAGATTTAGAGACGCCCGCTGCCCAGCTGAGCCAGGCCCTTAACTAGCATTTATCTGAGCCGCTTGACTTGCTGTAAAGAGATAGGACCATCTAGCTACAGAGCAGAGAGGGCTTACTGTAAAGAGAGAGGACCATCTAGCTACAGAACAGAGAGGGCTTACTGTAAAGAGAGAGGACCATCTAGCTACAGAACAGAGAGGGCTTACTGTAAAGAGAGAGGACCATCTAGCTACAGAACAGAGAGAGCTTACTGTAGAGGACCATCTAGCTACAGAACAGAGGGGGCTTACTGTAAAGAGAGAGGACCATATAGCTACAGAACAGAGGGGGCTTACTGTAAAGAGAGAGGACCATCTAGCTACAGAACAGAGGGGGCTTACTGTAAAGAGAGAGGACCATATAGCTACAGAACAGAGGGGGCTTACTGTAAAGAGAGAGGACCATCTAGCTACAGAACAGAGGGGGCTTACTGTAAAGAGAGAGGACCATATAGCTACAGAACAGAGAGGGCTTACTGAAAGAGAGAGGACCATATAGCTATAGAACAGAGGGGGCTTACTGTAAAGAGAGAGGACCATATAGCTACAGAACAGAGAGGGCTTACTGAAAGAGAGAGGACCATATAGCTATAGAACAGAGGGGGCTTACTGTAAAGAGAGAGGACCATATAGTTACAGAACAGAGAGGGCTTACTGAAAGAGAGAGGACCATATAGCTACAGAACAGAGGGGGCTTACTGAGGCTGAAAACTGTGTGGTGTGTGTGGACCATGGTAAATCATTGGTGATGTGGACAACAAGGAACTTAAAGCTCTCGACCCGCTACACAACGTCGTCGATGTGGGCGTGCTCTCCCCTCTTTCTCCTGTAGTCCTCGAAGAGCTCCTTGGCCTTACTGACGTTGAGGGAGAGGTTGTTGTCCTGGCACCACACTGCTAAGTCTCTGACCTCCCTCCCTATAGGCTGAATCATCGCCACCGGTGATCAGGCCTACCAGCGTTGTGTTGTCAGTAAAACTTCATGGTGTTGGAGTCATGTATGGCCACGCAGTTGTGGGTGAACAGGAAGTACATGAGGGAACTAAGCACACACCCGATGGGCCCCCTTGTTGCGGACCAGCGTGACGGAGGTGTTGCCTAGCCTCACCACCTGGGGGCGGCCTGTCAGGAAGTCAATCGCAGAGGGAGGTGTTTAGTCCCAGGGACCTTAGCTTAGTGATGAGCTTGGAGGGGACTATGGTGTTGAACGCTGAGCTGTAGTCAATGAACAGCACTATCACGTAGTTATTTCCCTTCTTGTCCAGGTGGGAGAGGGCAGTGTGAAGTGCAATTGAGATTGTTTTATCTGTGGATCTGTTAGGGCGGTATACGAATAGGAATGGGTCTAGTGTGTCTGGGATGATGGTGCTTCATGACCAGCCTTTCAAACCACTTCCTTATTATACATGAGTGCTACAGGGCGATAGTCATGTAGGTAGGTTACCTTGGAGCTCTTGGGAAAAGGGACAATGGCGGTCAGGTTGACACGTTGGAATTACAGACTTGGACAACGAGAGAGTGAAAATGTCTGTCGACACCTGCCAGAAGGTCGGCGGATAATTTGAGAACCCGCCCTGATATTCCATCTGGCACGGCAGCCTTTCTAGGGAGGTTTTCCTAGCCTGGTTCCTCTCTAGGTTTCTTCCTAGGTTCTGGCCTTTCTAGGGAGGTTTTCCTAGCCTGGTTCCTCTCTAGGTTTCTTCCTAGGTTCTGGACTTTCTAGGGAGGTTTTCCTAGCCTGGTTCCTCTAGGTTTCTTCCTAGGTTCTGGCCTTTCTAGGGAGGTTATCCTAGCCTGGTTCCTCTAGGTTTCTTCCTAGGTTCTGGCCTTTCTAGGGAGGTTTTCCTAGCCTGGTTCCCATCTAGGTTTCTTCCTAGGTTCTGGACTTTCTAGGGAGGTTTTCCTTGCCTGGTTCCTCTAGGTTTCTTCCTAGGTTCTGGCCTTTCTAGGGAGGTTTTCCTAGCCTGGTTCCTCTAGGTTTCTTCCTAGGTTCTGGCCTTTCTAGGGAGGTTTTCCTAGCCTGGTTCCTATCTAGGTTTCTTCCTAGGTTCTGGCCGTTCTAGGGAGGTTTTCCTAGTCCGGTTCCTCTAGGTTTCTTCCTAGGTTCTGGCCTTTCTAGGGAGGTTTTTTCCTAGTCCGGTTCCTCTCTAGGTTTCTTCCTAGGTTCTGGCCTTTCTAGGGAGGTTTTCCTAGTCCGGTTCCTCTAGGTTTCTTCCTAGGTTCTGGCCTTTCTAGGGAGGTTTTTTCCTAGTCCGGTTCCTCTCTAGGTTTCTTCCTAGGTTCTGGCCTTTCTAGGGAGGTTTTCCTAGCCTGGTTCCTATCTAGGTTTCTTCCTAGGTTCTGGCCTTTCTAGGGAGTTTTTCCTAGCCTGGTTCCTCTAGGTTTCTTCCTAGGTTCTGGCCTTTCTAGTGAGTTTTTCCTAGCCTGGTTCCTCTCTAGGTTTCTTCCTAGGTTCTGGCCTTTCTAGGGAGTTTTTTCCTAGCCACCGTGCTTCTACACCTGCACTGCTTCCTGTTTGGGGTTTTAGGCTGTGTTTCTGTACAGCACTTTGAGATATCAGCTGATGTAAGAAGGGATTTCAATACATTTGATTGATTGATTGATTGATTGATTGTTAACCTGTTTAAACGTTTTGCTCACATCGGCCACGGAGAGCGAGATCACACAGTCGTCAGGAAAAGCAGGGGCTTTTTCAAGGCACAGTGTTATATTCCTCAAAGAGAGCATAAAAAGACATATAGCTCGTTTGGGAGTTTTGTGTCCATGGGAAGTTCATGGCTTCATGGTTTCCCTTTGTAATCCATTACCGTCTGAAAGACCCAGTCACATATACGACAAGCTTCATAGTCGGTGTAATAGGATGCCTTTTTCCTCCTATATTGCCTTTCTACAGGTTTGCAGACTCAGAGGTTGTAGACTTCTTGTATGTGTCACGTTCATTGTAAGCGGGTCTGCTTTGTCCGACCACTTCTGTATTGGAGTGCGTCACTGGTACATCCTGTTTAAGCTTTTGTTTGTAAACAGGAAGCAGGAGAATGGAGTCACGGTAAGATTTGCCCGAAGGGAGGACGAGGGAGTGCCTTGAATGCGTTTCTGTTGGTAGGATACAGGTGGTCTGGAGTTTTAACAGGAGATGTGTTGGTAGGATACAGGTGGTCTGGAGTTAACGCCCCATAGGGGAACAGGAGATGTGTTGGTAGGATACAGGGGGTCTGGAGTTAACGCCCCATAGGGGAACAGGAGATGTGTTGGTAGGATACAGGGGGTCTGGAGTTAACGCCCCATAGGGGAACAGGAGATGTGTTGGTAGGATACAGGAGGTCTGGAGTTAACGCCCCATAGGGGAACAGGAGATGTGTTGGTAGAATACAGGGGGTCTGGAGTTAACGCCCCATAGGGGAACAGGAGATGTGTTGGTAGGATACAGGGGGTCTGGAGTTAACGCCCCATAGGGGAACAGGAGATGTGTTGGTAGGATACAGGGGGTCTGGAGTTTTAACAGGAGATGTGTTGGTAGGATACAGGGGGTCTGGGGTTTTAACAGGAGGTGTGTTGGTAGGATACAGGGGGTCTGGAGTTTTAACAGGAGATGTGTTGGTAGGATACAGGGGGTCTGGAGTTAACGCCCCATAGGGAACAGGAGATGTGTTGGTAGGATACAGGGGGTCTGGGGTTTTAACAGGAGATGTGTTGGTAGGATACAGGGGGTCTGGAGTTTTAACAGGAGATGTGTTGGTAGGATACAGGTGGTCTGGAGTTAACGCCCCATAGGGGAACAGGAGGTGTGTTGGTAGGATACAGGGGGTCTGGAGTTTTAACAGGAGATGTGTTGGTAGGATACAGGTGGTCTGGAGTTAACAGGAGATGTGTTGGTAGGATACAGGTGGTCTGGGGTTTTAACAGGAGATGTGTTGGTAGGATACAGGGGGTCTGGGGTTTTAACAGGAGATGTGTTGGTAGGATACAGGTGGTCTGGGGTTTTAACAGGAGATGTGTTGGTAGGATACAGGTGGTCTGGAGTTAACAGGAGATGTGTTGGTAGGATACAGGTGGTCTGGAGTTAACGCCCCATAGGGGAACAGGAGATGTGTTGGTAGGATACAGGTGGTCTGGAGTTAACGCCCCATAGGGGAACAGGAGGTGTGTTGGTAGGATACAGGTGGTCTGGGGTTAACGCCCCATAGGGGAACAGGAGATGTGTTGGTAGGATACAGGTGGTCTGGAGTTAACGCCCCATAGGGGAACAGGAGATGTGTTGGTAGGATACAGGGGGTCTGGAGTTAACGCCCCATAGGGGAACAGGAGATGTGTTGGTAGGATACAGGTGGTCTGGAGTTAACAGGAGATGTGTTGGTAGGATACAGGTGGTCTGGGGTTTTAACAGGAGGTGTGTTGGTAGGATACAGGTGGTCTGGGGTTTTAACAGGAGATGTGTTGGTAGGATACAGGTGGTCTGGAGTTTTAACAGGAGATGTGTTGGTAGGATACAGGTGGTCTGGGGTTTTAACAGGAGGTGTGTTGGTAGGATACAGGTGGTCTGGGGTTTTAACAGGAGATGTGTTGGTAGGATACAGGTGGTCTGGAGTTAACAGGAGATGTGTTGGTAGGATACAGGTGGTCTGGGGTTTTAACAGGAGGTGTGTTGGTAGGATACAGGTGGTCTGGGGTTTTAACAGGAGATGTGTTGGTAGGATACAGGTGGTCTGGAGTTTTAACAGGAGATGTGTTGGTAGGATACAGGGGGTCTGGAGTTTTAACAGGAGATGTGTTGGTAGGATACAGGTGGTCTGGAGTTAACGCCCCATAGGGGAACAGGAGGTGTGTTGGTAGGATACAGGTGGTCTGGGGTTTTAACAGGAGGTGTGTTGGTAGGATACAGGGGGTCTGGAGTTTTAACAGGAGATGTGTTGGTAGGATACAGGTGGTCTGGGGTTTTAACAGGAGATGTGTTGGTAGGATACAGGTGGTCTGGGGTTTTAACAGGAGATGTGTTGGTAGGATACAGGGGGTCTGGAGTTTTAACAGGAGATGTGTTGGTAGGATACAGGTGGTCTGGAGTTAACGCCCCATAGGGGAACAGGAGGTGTGTTGGTAGGATACAGGTGGTCTGGGGTTTTAACAGGAGATGTGTTGGTAGGATACAGGTGGTCTGGGGTTTTAACAGGAGATGTGTTGGTAGGATACAGGGGGTCTGGAGTTAACGCCCCATAGGGGAACAGGAGATGTGTTGGTAGGATACAGGTGGTCTGGGGTTTTAACAGGAGATGTGTTGGTAGGATACAGGGGGTCTGGAGTTAACGCCCCATAGGGGAACAGGAGATGTGTTGGTAGGATACAGGTGGTCTGGGGTTTTAACAGGAGGTGTGTTGGTAGGATACAGGGGGTCTGGGGTTTTAACAGGAGATGTGTTGGTAGGATACAGGTGGTCTGGAGTTAACGCCCCATAGGGGAACAGGAGATGTGTTGGTAGGATACAGGTGGTCTGGAGTTAACGCCCCATAGGGGAACAGGAGATGTGTTGGTAGGATACAGGGGGTCTGGAGTTAACGCCCCATAGGGGAACAGGAGATGTGTTGGTAGGATACAGGTGGTCTGGGGTTTTAACAGGAGGTGTGTTGGTAGGATACAGGTGGTCTGGAGTTAACGCCCCATAGGGGAACAGGAGATGTGTTGGTAGACGTGAGGTGGGACGGTTTGAAGTCACCCAGCATTAAAAACCAGGTGATCAAAAGCACAAGATTTCCTTCAAACCTGAAGCAACACACCAGTTATTTATGGGGAAACAGTTTTTCCTGAAGCCGCGGTCCGATCCTGCCACTCATGGAGAATCCACAGAGTACGATATTATAGTGTAACAGTATAGATTCCGTTCCTCTCCTCGCCCCTACCTGGGCTCGAACCAGGGACCCTACTGCACATGTAACAGTATAATTTTAAACCATCCCCTCGCCCATACCCGGGCGCGAACCAGGGACCTTCTGCACACATCAACAACTGACTCCTACGAAGCGTCGTTACCTATCGCTCCACAAAAGCCGCGGCCCTTAGCGCCCACGCTAACTAAGCTAGCCGTTTTACATCCGTTACACACACAGACATCAGCCACCCTCAAAGCATCGTTACGCATCGCTCCACAAAAATCCGCGGCCCTTGCAGAGCAAGGGGAACCACTACTTCAAGGTCTCACAGAGAGTGACGTCACCGATTGAAAAGCTATTAGCGCGCACCACGACTAACTAGCTAGCCATTTGTCATCGGTTACACTAGCAGCATAGCTTCCTCATCCAGCCATGTTTCACAAAGACTTTATATTGTTCAAGTCTCTCTGATAGAAGATTCTCGGACAACGCTCATCCATCTCATTCCTGAGTGACTGGACATTGGCCAATCGAACGGAGGGGAGCGCTATTCGGTTCTCTCTTCGCCTCCAATTTCACCCCACCTCATCATCCCACGTCTACACCTGCAGCGTTTTGGTAGCCCATGGAGCAAAGGATTATGGTCCGGTATGAACAGTGGAACAGCTGAGTCAGAGATGATGTCTAAATCGAGGTCAGTGATAATAGTATATCTATTTAAAAGATAAAAACAATACACGTGGCCCTTCTCCATAGTGCATTACTCTATACTACAGCCCTTCTCCATAGTGCACTACTTTATACTACAGCCCTTCTCCATAGTGCACTACTCTATACTACAGCCCTTCTCCATAGTGCACTACTCTATACTACAGCCCTATATAGTGCACTACTTTATACTACAGCCCTTCTCCATAGTGCACTACTCTATACTACAGCCCTTCTCCATAGTGCACTACTCTATACTACAGCCCTTCTCCATAGTGCACTACTTTATACTACAGCCCTTCTCCATAGTGCACTACTCTATACTACAGCCCTTCTCCATAGTGCACTACTTTATACTACAGCCCTTCTCCATAGTGCACTACTTTATACTACAGCCCTTCTCCATAGTGCACTACTCTATACTACAGCCCTTCTCCATAGTGCACTACTTTATACTACAGCCCTTCTCCATAGTGCACTACTCTATACTACAGCCCTATATAGTACACTACTCTATACTACAGCCCTATTCCCTATATAGTACACTACTCTATACTACAGCCCTATTCCCTATATAGTGCACTACTTTATACTACAGCCTTATTCCCTATATAGTGCACTACTCTATACTACAGCCCTATTCCCTATATAGTACACTACTCTATACTACAACCCTATTCCCTATATAGTGCACTACTTTATACTACAGCCCTATTCCCTATATAGTACACTACTCTATACTACAGCCCTATTCCCTATATAGTACACTACTTTATACTACAGTCCTATTCCCTATATAGTGCACTACTTTATACTACAGCCCTATTCCCTATATAGTGCACTACAGCCCTATTCCCTATATAGTGCACTACTTTATACTACAGCCCTATTCCCTATATAGTGCACTATATACTACAGCCCTATTCCCTATATAGTACACTACTTTATACTACAGCCCTATTCCCTATATAGTGCACTACTTTATACTACAGCCCTATTCCCTATATAGTACACTACTCTATACTACAGCCCTATTCCCTATATAGTGCACTACTTCATACTACAGCCCTATATAGTGCACAAGGTTAGGGAATAGAGTGGCATTTGGGATGCAAACCAAGCTGTCAGAGTTCAGGGTAGAAACTAGGATGTGTTTACACAACTCTCTCCTGCTTCCTCAACTCATCATTTAATGAGCTGCTTGGAACCACATAAAAAAACAACTAAGAATCAGAGAGAAATTGGCCCAAGCCAATTACGCCAAATGACCCTGATCTGGTTCTGTCCTGAAATAGCCTGCTGCCCTGACCTCTCCCTGGCCTGCGCGAGGGGCTGTGACAGCAGTGACCTCAGCGTAGACGGGTCAGGTTTCATCTGGTTGGTTGATAAGACAGACGTGGGGACGAGAACAGTCCAGGAATTAAAAAAATTATAGCGGGAACAGAGTGAGAAGTCTTTTCTTTAAAAAAGTGTTTTGAGAGAAAGCGAGAAAGGGAGTGAGAGAGAGAGAGAGAGAGAGAAAGGGAGCGAGAGAGAGAGAGAGAGAAAGAAAGAAAGGGAGCGAGTTAGAGAGAGAAAGGGAGTGAGAGAGAGAGAGAGAGAGAGGATGACAGAGTGACTTTGAAAAAGAGAGAAAGATCTGTTTACCATTTCCAATGTGTTAACAACTTCCAGCCTTCTAAATGCTTGACCTTCAGGAAATAACGTGTAGTTTACACACTGTGTTCAAAGCCCTGTTCTCTGCCAGCGCTGTACACTACATTTACATCAATATTTACACATGGAAGTGGAGTCCTTGTCTGAAGCTCCCTGGATAATTAGCATAATAATTCAAGCCACCCCTGTATGATGAGCAATCATGAGGACAAGGTAACGGTCAAACACGCAGAGGGCCTACGGAGAAACATACAGGCGTGGTATAGGAGTGGGCTTTTCAGAGAGCTGTACACTACACAAACAAGCAGAGGGCCTAGGAGTGGGCTTTTCAGAGAGCTGAACACTACACAAACAAGCAGAGGGCCTACGGAGAAACATACAGGCGTGGTATAGGAGTGGGCTTTTCAGAGAGCTGTACACTACACAAACAAGCAGAGGGCCTAGGAGTGGGCTTTTCAGAGAGCTGAACACTACACAAACAAGCAGAGGGCCTACGGAGAAACATACAGGCGTGGTATAGGAGTGGGCTTTTCAGAGAGCTGTACACTACACAAACAAGCCTGGTGCAACTCTCTCCCCCTGGCCTGGCTGGCATTAGAAGCAGTGTTCTGGAACACCAGGGAGGTAGGGGAGGGAGGGCCTAGTAGAGGTGGGGGAGGCTTGGAGAGGCAGCAGCCACACACAAGCCTAAGATCACCATTTACAAAGACAAGCATCGGCTGGAGGGGTGTAAAGCTCACCGCCATTGGATTCTGGAGCAGAGGAAACGCGTTCTCTGGAGTGATGAATCACGCTTCACCATCTGGCAGTCCGACGGACAAATCTGGGTTTGCCGGATGCCAGGAGAACGTTACCTTCCCCAATGCATGGTACCAACTGTAAAGTTTGGTGGATGCTAGGAGAACGTTACCTTCCCCAATGCATGGTACAAACTGTAAAGTTTGGTGGATGCCAGGAGAACGTTACCTTCCCCAATGCATGGTATCAACTGTAAAGTTTGGCGGATGCCAGGAGAACGTTACCTTCCCCAATGCATGGTACCAACGGTAAAGTTTGGTGGGATGCCAGGAGAAAGTTACCTTCCCCAATGCATGGTATCAACTGTAAAGTTTGGTGGATGCCAGGGGAACGTTACCTTCCCCAATGCATGGTATCAACTGTAAAGTTTGGTGGAGGAGGAATAATGGAATAATGGTCCGGGGCTGTTAGTTCCAGTGAAGGGAAATGTTAACGCTACAGCATACAATGACATCCAACACCTTTGGGATGAATTGGAACGCCGACTGCGAGCCAGGCCTAATCGCTCAACATCAGTGCCTGACTTCACAAATGCTTGAGGCTGAGTAGAAGCAAGTCCCCTACCAGCAATGTTTCAACATCTAGTGGAAAGCCTTCCCAGAAGAGTGGAGGCTGTTATAGCAGCAAAGGGGGGGGGGGACCAACTCCATATAAATTAATGCAGATGATTTTGGAGTGAGATGTTCGACGAGCAGGTGTTCACATACACTTCATGACCAAAAGTATCTGTGACCAACAGACTGTATTCCCAGTCATGTAGTATATCTGTGACCAACAGACTGTATTCTCAGTCATGTAGTATATCTGTGACCCAACAGACTGTATTCCCAGTCATGTGGTGTATCTGTGACCAACAGACTGTATTCCCAGTCATGTAGTGTATCTGTGACCAACAGACTGTATTCCCAGTCATGTGGTATATCTGTGACCAACAGACTGTATTCCCAGTCATGTGGTGTATCTGTGACCAACAGACTGTATTCCCAGTCATGTAGTATATCTGTGACCAACAGACTGTATTCCCAGTCATGTAGTGTATCTGTGACCAACAGACTGTATTCCCAGTCATGTAGTGTATCTGTGACCAACAGACTGTATTCCCAGTCATGTGGTGTATCTGTGACCAACAGACTGTATTCCCAGTCATGTAGTATATCTGTGACCAACAGACTGTATTCCCAGTCATGTAGTATATCTGTGACCAACAGACTGTATTCCCAGTCATGTAGTGTATCTGTGACCAACAGACTGTATTCCCAGTCATGTAGTATATCTGTGACCCAACAGACTGTATTCCCAGTCATGTAGTGTATCTGTGACCAACAGACTGTATTCCCAGTCATGTAGTATATCTGTGACCCAACAGACTGTATTCCCAGTCATGTAGTATATCTGTGACCAACAGACTGTATTCCCAGTCATGTAGTGTATCTGTGACCAACAGACTGTATTCCCAGTCATGTAGTGTATCTGTGACCAACAGACTGTATTCAGTCATGTAGTATATCTGTGACCAACAGACTGTATTCCCAGTCATGTAGTGTATCTGTGACCAACAGACTGTATTCCCAGTCATGTAGTGTATCTGTGACCAACAGACTGTATTCCCAGTCATGTAGTATATCTGTGACCAACAGACTGTATTCCCAGTCATGTAGTGTATCTGTGACCAACAGACTGTATTCCCAGTCATGTAGTATATCTGTGACCAACAGACTGTATTCCCAGCCATGTAGTATATCTGTGACCAACAGACTGTATATCTGTATTCCCAGTCATGTAGTATATCTGTGACCAACAGACTGTATTCCCAGTCATGTAGTGTATCTGTGACCAACAGACTGTATTCCCAGTCATGTAGTATATATGTGACCAACAGACTGTATTCCCAGTCATGTAGTATATATGTGACCAACAGACTGTATTCCCAGTCATGTAGTGTATCTGTGACCAACAGACTGTATTCCCAGTCATGTGGTATATCTGTGACCAACAGACTGTATTCCCAGTCATGTGGTGTATCTGTGACCAACAGACTGTATTCCCAGTCATGTAGTGTATCTGTGACCAACACACTGTATTCCCAGTCATGTAGTGTATCTGTGACCAACAGACTGTATTCCCAGTCATGTAGTATATCTGTGACCAACAGACTGTATTCCCAGTCATGTAGTGTATCTGTGACCAACAGACTGTATTCCCAGTCATGTAGTATATCTGTGACCAACAGACTGTATTCCCAGTCATGTAGTATATCTGTGACCAACAGACTGTATTCCCAGTCATGTAGTGTATCTGTGACCAACAGACTGTATTCCCAGTCATGTAGTGTATCTGTGACCAACAGACTGTATATCTGTATTCTCAGTCATGTAGTATATCTGTGACCAACAGACTGTATTCCCAGTCATGTAGCGTATCTGTGACCAACAGACTGTATTCCCAGTCATGTAGTATATCTGTGACCAACAGACTGTATTCCCAGCCATGTAGTGTATCTGTGACCAACAGACTGTATTCCCAGTCATGTGGTGTATCTGTGACCAACAGACTGTATTCCCAGTCATGTAGTGTATCTGTGACCAACAGACTGTATTCCCAGTCATGTAGTGTATCTGTGACCAACAGACTGTATATCTGTATTCCCAGTCATGTAGTGTATCTGTGACCAACAGACTGTATTCCCAGTCATGTAGTATATCTGTGACCAACAGACTGTATTCTCAGTCATGTAGTATATCTGTGACCAACAGACTGTATTCCCAGTCATGTAGTATATCTGTGACCAACAGACTGTATATCTGTATTCCCAGTCATGTAGTATATCTGTGACCAACAGACTGTATTCTCAGTCATGTAGTATATCTGTGACCAACAGACTGTATTCCCAGTCATGTAGTGTATCTGTGACCAACAGACTGTATTCTCAGTCATGTAGTATATCTGTGACCAACAGACTGTATTCTCAGTCATGTAGTGTATCTGTGACCAACAGACTGTATTCCCAGTCATGTAGTGTATCTGTGACCAACAGACTGTATTCTCAGTCATGTAGTATATCTGTGACCAACAGACTGTATTCCCAGTCATGTAGTGTATCTGTGACCAACAGACTGTATTCCCAGTCATGTAGTATATCTGTGACCAACAGACTGTATTCCCAGTCATGTAGTGTATCTGTGACCAACAGACTGTATTCCCAGTCATGTAGTATATCTGTGACCAACAGACTGTATATCTGTATTCTCAGTCATGTAGTATATCTGTGACCAACAGACTGTATTCCCAGTCATGTAGTGTATCTGTGACCAACAGACTGTATTCCCAGTCATGTAGTATATCTGTGACCAACAGACTGTATATCTGTATTCCCAGTCATGTAGTGTATCTGTGACCAACAGACTGTATTCCCAGTCATGTAGTGTATCTGTGACCAACAGACTGTATTCCCAGTCATGTGGTGTATCTGTGACCAACAGACTGTATTCCCAGTCATGTAGTGTATCTGTGACCAACAGACTGTATTCCCAGTCATGTAGTATATCTGTGACCAACAGACTGTATTCCCAGCCATGTAGTGTATCTGTGACCAACAGACTGTATTCTCAGTCATGTAGTGTATCTGTGACCAACAGACTGTATTCCCAGTCATGTAGTATATCTGTGACCAACAGACTGTATTCTCAGTCATGTAGTGTATCTGTGACCAACAGACTGTATTCCCAGTCATGTAGTGTATCTGTGACCAACAGACTGTATTCCCAGTCATGTAGTATATCTGTGACCAACAGACTGTATTCCCAGTCATGTAGTGTATCTGTGACCAACAGACTGTATTCTCAGTCATGTAGTGTATCTGTGACCAACAGACTGTATTCCCAGTCATGTAGTATATCTGTGACCAACAGACTGTATTCCCAGTCATGTAGTGTATCTGTGACCAACAGACTGTATTCTCAGTCATGTAGTGTATCTGTGACCAACAGACTGTATTCCCAGTCATGTAGTATATCTGTGACCAACAGACTGTATTCTCAGTCATGTAGTGTATCTGTGACCAACAGACTGTATTCCCAGTCATGTAGTATATCTGTGACCAACAGACTGTATTCCCAGTCATGTAGTGTATCTGTGACCAACAGACTGTATTCCCAGTCATGTAGTATATCTGTGACCAACATACTGTATTCTCAGTCATGTAGTGTATCTGTGACCAACAGACTGTATTCCCAGTCATGTAGTGTATCTGTGACCAACAGACTGTATATCTGTATTATCAGTCATGTAGTATATCTGTGACCAACAGACTGTATATCTGTATTATCAGTCATGTAGTATATCTGTGACCAACAGACTGTATTCACAGTCATGTAGTATATATGTGACCCAACAGACTGTATTCCCAGTCATGTGGTGTATCTGTGACCAACATACACATATCTGTATTCCCAGTCATGTGAAATCCATAGATTAGGGCCTAATTTATTTATTTCATTTGACTGATTTCCTCATATGACCTGTGAACTCAGTCAAATCTTTGATATGGATGTGTTTATATTTTGGTTCAGTACAGTTACCTCGAAGGTCCTTCTTCAGCCTGGTCAGGTCCTTCTGAAAGTCCTCAAACTTCATCTGTGAAGCCTGGAACAGATCCTGGGGCTCAGGGAGAGGGTAGAGGCACGTCTCCCTGCCGGCGTCCTGACAACACATGACATGACCTTAGTCCTTAGAGGACAGAACATTAGATAAAGCAGAGGGGTTAGTAGAGTTAGATCACGTAGAGTGGGTTAGGGTAGTAGAGTTAGATCACGTAGAGTGGGTTAGGGTAGTAGAGTGGGTTAGGGTAGTAGAGTGGGTTAGGGTAGTAGAGTTAGATCACGTAGAGTTAGATCACGTAGAGTGGGTTAGGGTAGTAGAGTTAGATCACGTAGAGTTAGATCACGTAGAGTGGGTTAGGGTAGTAGAGTTAGATCACGTAGAGTGGGTTAGGGTAGTAGAGTTAGATCACGTAGAGTGGGTTAGGGTAGTAGAGTGGGTTAGGGTAGTAGAGTGGGTTAGGGTAGTAGAGTTAGATCACGTAGAGTTAGATCACGTAGAGTGGGTTAGGGTAGTAGAGTTAGATCACGTAGAGTGGGTTAGGGTAGTAGTGTTAGATCACGTAGAGTGGGTTAGGGTAGTAGAGTTAGATCACGTAGAGTGGGTTAGGGTAGTAGAGTTAGATCACGTAGAGTGGGTTAGGGTAGTAGAGTTAGATCACGTAGAGTGGGTTAGGGTAGTAGAGTGGGTTAGGGTAGTAGAGTGGGTTAGGGTAGTAGAGTTAGATCACGTAGAGTTAGATCACGTAGAGTGGGTTAGGGTAGTAGAGTTAGATCACGTAGAGTGGGTTAGGGTAGTACAGTGGGTTAGGGTAGTAGAGTGGGATAGGGTAGTAGAGTGGGTTAGGGTAGTAGTGTTAGATCACGTAGAGTGGGTTAGGGTAGTAGAGTTAGATCACGTAGAGTGGGTTAGGGTAGTAGAGTTAGATCACGTAGAGTGGGTTAGGGTAGTAGAGTTAGATCACGTAGAGTGGGTTAGGGTAGTAGAGTGGG
Source organism: Oncorhynchus mykiss (assembly GCF_013265735.2). Lineage (NCBI taxonomy): Eukaryota > Metazoa > Chordata > Actinopteri > Salmoniformes > Salmonidae > Oncorhynchus > Oncorhynchus mykiss. Next base: position 1,262,991 of record NC_048587.1, on the reverse strand, counting down.
TTAGGGTAGTAGAGTGGGTTAGGGTAGTAGAGTTAGATCACGTAGAGTTAGATCACGTAGAGTGGGTTAGGGTAGTAGAGTTAGATCACGTAGACTTAGGGTAGTAGAGTTAGATCATGTAGAGTGGGTTAGGGTAGTAGAGTTAGATCACGTAGAGTGGGTTAGGGTAGTAGAGTTAGATCACGTAGAGTTAGATCACGTAGAGTGGGTTAGGGTAGTAGAGTTAGATCACGTAGAGTTAGATCACGTAGAGTGGGTTAGGGTAGTAGAGTTAGATCACGTAGAGTGGGTTAGGGTAGTAGAGTTAGATCACGTAGAGTGGGTTAGGGTAGTAGAGTTAGATCACGTAGAGTGGGTTAGGGTAGTAGAGTGGGTTAGGGTAGTAGAGTGGGTTAGGGTAGTAGAGTGGGTTAGGGTAGTAGAATGGGTTAGGGTAGTAGAGTGGGTTAGGGTAGTAGAGTGGGTTAGGGTAGTAGAGTGGGTTAGGGTAGTAGAGTGGGTTAGGGTAGTAGAGTGGGTTAGGGTAGTAGAGTAGGTTAGGGTAGTAGAGTGGGTTAGGGTAGTAGAGTTAGATCACATAGAGTGGGTTAGGGTAGTAGAGTGGGTTAGGGTAATAGAGTTAGATCACGTAGAGTGGGTTAGGGTAGTAGAGTTAGTTCACGTAGAGTGGGTTAGGGTAGTAGAGTTAGTTCACGTAGAGTGGGTTAGGGTAGTAGAGTGGGTTAGGGTAGTAGAGTGGGTTAGGGTAGTAGAGTTAGATCACGTAGAGTGGGTTAGGGTAGTAGAGTGGGTTAGGGTAGTAGAGTTAGTTCACGTAGAGTGGGTTAGGGTAGTAGTGTTAGATCACGTAGAGTGGGTTAGGGTAGTAGAGTTAGATCACGTAGAGTGGGTTAGGGAAGTAGAGTGGGTTAGGGTAGTAGAGTGGGTTAGGGTAGTAGAGTGGGTTAGGGTAGTAGAGTTAGATCATGTAGAGTGGGTTAGGGAAGTAGAGTGGGTTAGTGTAGTAGAGTTAGTAAATTTCTACCCTGACCCACTCTACATCTATTTTCAACAGTAAAATAATACTGAAGACATCAAAACTATGAAACACATATGGAATCATGTAGTAATCAAAAAAGTGTTAAATCAAAATATATTTTAGATTCTTCAAAGTAGCCACCCTTTGCCTTGATGACAGCTTAGCACACTCTTGGCATTCTCTCAACCAGCTTCATGAGGAATGCTTTTCCAACAGCCTTGAAAGAGTTCCCACATGTGCGGAGCACTTGTTGGCTGATTTTTCTTCACTCTGCGGTCCAACTCATCTCAATTGGGTTGAGGTCAGGTGATTGTGGAGGCCAAGTCATCGGATGCAGTAGTCCATCACTCTCCTTCTTGGTCAAATAGCCCTTACACAGCCTGGAGGTGTGTTGCATCATTGTCCTGTTGAAGAACAAATGATAGTCCCACTAAGCGCAAACCAGATGGGATGATGTATTGCTGCAGAATGCTGTGGTAGCCATGCTGGTTAAGTATGCCTTGAAATCTAAATAAATCACAGTGTCACCAGCAAAGCTCCCCACACCACCTCCTCCATGCTTCACGGTGGGAACCGCACATGCAGAGATCATCCGTTTACCTACTCTGAGTCTCACACTCAGACGGTGGTTGGAACCAAAAATCTCAAATTTGGACTCATCAGACCAAAATAACAGATTTCCACCGGTCTAATGTCTATTGCTCGTGTTTCTTGGCTCAAGGAAGTCTGTTCGCATTATTGGTGTCCTTTAGTTGTGGTTTCTTTGCAGCAATTCGACCATGAAGGTCTGATTCACACGGTCTCCTCTGAACAGTTGATGTTGAGATGTGTCTTACTTGAACTCTGTGCATTTATTTGGGTCGCAATCTTAGGTGCAATTAACTCTAATGAACTTATCCTCTGCAGCAGAGGTAACTCTGGGTCTTCCATTCCTGTGGCGGTCCTCATGAGAGCCAGATTCATCATAGCGCGTGATGGTTTTTGCGACTGCACTTGAAGAACGTTTCAAAGTTCTTAATTTTCCAGATTGACTGACCTTCATGACCTAAAGTAATGATGGACCTTTGCTTCTCTTTGCTTATTTGATCTGTTCTTGGCATAATATGGACTTGGTCTTTTACCAAATAGGGCTATCTTCTGTATACCACCCCTATCTTGTCACAACGCAACTGATTGGCTCAAAAGCATTAAAGAAAGAAATACCACAAATTAACTTTAAACAGCACACCTGTTAATTGAAATGCATTCCAGGTGACGACCTCATGAAGCTGGTTGAGAGAATGCCAAGAGTAAGCAAAGCTGTCATATGAAACATTGTTATCAAGGCAGATATGTGGAAATATATTTTTAATTTTAACTTTTTTGTTTGTTGACTAAATCAAAATCCAATACCTAAACTCCCTACTGGGCTTGGTCCGGCTAGACGCCCTACTGGGCTTGGTCCGGCTAGACGCCCTACTGGGCTTGGTCCGGCTAGACGCCCTACTGGGCTTGGTCCGGCTAGACGCCCTACTGGGCTTGGTCCGGCTAGACGCCCTACTGGGCTTGGTCCGGCTAGACGCCCTACTGGGCTTGGTCCGGCTAGACGCCCTACTGGGCTTGGTCCGGCTAGACGCCCTACTGGGCTTGGTCCGGCTAGACGCCCTACTGGGCTTGGTCCAGCTAAACGCCTTACTACGCATTAGTTACCACTGAGGGAAAATAAATACAATGTAAAAGTCCCGGTCTGCCCCGTGCCAAGACGAGTGATTAGAACAGGACTCGGATAAACAGGACCCAACGTACCTGGTCAAAGTGCCTCAGATAGTAAGCCACTATGTAGGACAACAGGCTCCGTGTGTTATCCTGCCAAAAGGAGGAAGACAAGAAATTAGCTTCAGTTCAGGGAATTCATGTTTAGTTTACGACACTTTCTCACAAAGTGTTCTGCTTTTACAGAATGAATATATATTTTAATCCACGTCATCAAAAGACATGGTAGGAACAGTAACTACAGTCTTCCAGCACAATATAAACCCTGACAAAATAGACAGTCATGTCTGACAGTGTAACTAGAGGTGTAACTAAGCTTGGTCCCAAAATGGCTCCCTGTTGCCTATACATCGGTCTACTGCTGACCAGATGGACTCTACATAGGGAACAGGGAGCCATTAGGGTGCAGGTCCTAGTGCCCTAGTAGTGCAGGTCCTAGTGCCTCTTCCAACCATAGGGAATAGTGTGCAGGTCCTAGTGCCCTAGTAGTGCCTCTTCCAACCATAGGGAATAGGGTGGTAGGTCCTAGTGCCCTAGTAGTGCCTCTTCCAACCATAGAGAATAGGGTGCAGAGCCTAGTGCCCTAGTAGTGCCACTCACACTGCTCTTCACATCCTTCAGCTTGGGCAGGATATCCAGGTTAAAGCCGTCAGCCTGTCCTCTGGTTCGGTTGCCACCATTCATGAAGTTACCAAAGGCCAGGACCAGACCCAGCACCTGCATCACACACTGGCCACTCTGCAAGGTCTGGAGGAGATGGGCAGGCACACACACAGGGAGACAGAGGGACAGACATGAGAGATTGAGAGACAGAGTCAGGGAGACAGAGAGACAGATTGAGACAGAGAGAAGGGGGGGGGGGGGGACGACAGACAGGAGAGATCGAGACAGAGCGGGGGGAAAGTCAGTGTATATGAGGCTGAGCAGATTAATGGTTTCAATATGAAAACTGTTTTCTGAACACACTTCAACCAGCAGGGCTGTTAATATCAACCTACTCTGATGTTCCTGTTTAAAACAACTTCCACAGTGGAAGGATTGAGACGGTATTTCCTCAGTAATATGAGTGTCTGGTAGAACTGTCCAGAGGACAAAACCTTAGCAGACCTCCTCTGATTTCTACTAGGTGAGGCACACGAAACAGGTCTATACGCACACACATACCAAACACGTCACACACATACCAAACATGTCACACACAATCAATCAAATGTATTTATATAGCCCTTCTTACATCAGCTGATATCTCAAAGTGCTGTACAGAGACCCAGCCTAAAACCCCAAACAGCAAGCAATGCAGGTGTAGAAGCACGGTGGCTAGGAAAAACTCCCTAGAAAGGCCAAAACCTAGGAAGAAACCTAGAGAGGAACCAGGCTATGTGGGGTGGCCAGTCCTCTTCTGGCTGTGCCGGGTGGAGATTATAACAGAACATGGCCAAGATGTTCAAATGTTCATAAATGACCAGCATGGTCAAATAATAAGTCACACACACAGACTCACCGTGCACACTCTCTGCAGTCACACAGACTCACCGTGCACACTCTCTGCAGTCACACAGACTCACCGTGCACACTCTCTGCAGTCACACAGACTCACCGTGCACACTCTCTGCAGTCACACAGACTCACCGTGCACACTCTCTGCAGTCACACAGACTCACCGTGCACACTCTCTGCAGGATGTCCAGTTTGCGCAGGATAGAGGAGATCCATTCAGAGAAGGTGGACTGAAACAGGATACAGAACACCCGGCCTGAGAAGTTGGGGATCTGATGTAACTGGAACAGGAACCTGGAATAGAGACAAGAGATCGGATGATGGGTTTGAGGCTACCACTTCATGATGTAACAGGAACAGAGGATGGCTTTGAGGCTACCACTTCATGATGTAACTGGAACAGGAACCTGGAATAGAGACGACAAGAGATTGGAGGATGGGTTTGAGGCTACCACTTCATGATGTAACAGGAACAGAGGATGGCTTTGAGGCTACCACTTCATGATGTAACTGGAACAGGAACCTGGAATAGAGACAAGAGATCGGAGGATGGGTTTGAGGCTACCACTTCATTATGCAACTGGAACAGGAACCTGGAATAGAGACAAGAGACCAGAGGATGGGTTTGAGGCTACCACTTCATAATGTAACAGGAACCTGGAATAGAGAAGACAAGAGATCGGAGGACGGGTTTGAGGCTACCACTTCATGATGTAACTGGAATAGAGACAAGAGATCGAAGGATGGGTTTGAGGCTTCCACTTCATAATGTTACAGGAACCTGGAATAGAGGAGACAAGAGATTGGAGGACGGGTTTGAGGCTACCACTTCATGATGTAACTGGAATAGAGACAAGAGATCGAAGGATGGGTTTGAGGCTACCACTTCATAATGTAACAGGAACCTGGAATAGAGGAGACAAGAGATCGGAGGACGGGTTTGAGGCTACCACTTCATGATGTAACTGGAATAGAGACAAGAGATCGGAGGATGGGTTTGAGGCTACCACTTCATGATGTAACAGGAACCTGGAATAGAGACAAGAGATCGGAGGATGGGTTTGAGGCTACCACTTCATGATGTAACTGGAATAGAGACGAGATTGGAGGATGGGTTTGAGGCTACCACTTCATGATGTAACTGGAATAGAGACAGGTGATCGGAGGATGGGTTTGAGGCTACCACTTCATGATGTAACTGGAATAGAGGAGACAAGAGATTGGAGGATGGGTTTGAGGCTTCCACTTCATGATGTAACTGGAATAGAGACAGGTGATCGGAGGATGGGTTTGAGGCTACCACTTCATAATGTTACAGGAACCTGGAATAGAGGAGACAAGAGATTGGAGGATGGGTTTTAAGTCTCTCTACTTTTTGAACATGATTGGTTGTTTGAATAATTGAACCGATTCTCCAGAACACCTACTGTTCAGGTTTGTCCAGTGGTTTGGCGTTGTCCTTGTCTTTAGATGACTTGATGTGCTTATCGATTTTCTCCATCTCATCCTGTTGTGCTCTCTGAAAAGACAACATCAGGACAACATGATCAAAGTACTGTACTACATGACAACTGCAGAAGTACTACAGGCAGCAGTAGTACAGTAGTAGTTTAATAGTGTGCTGTACTGCAGGCAGTAGTACTTCTGCAGTAGTAGTAGTAGTAGTAGTATTTCACCACTACTACTACACTACAGTATTTCAATAGTGGTATGTTATTCTGGCACATGGAATCAGACCCTTGTTTAAGAAACCAAACCAAGGAAAGACAAAAGCCACACAGTAAAACATTTCCTCCACTGACATTGGAGTCATTTAACAGACGGTCTGATTCAGAGTCACTTACAGTCAGTGAGTCATTTAACAGACACTGATTCAGAGTCACTTACAGTCAGTGAGTCATTTAGCAGACACTGATTCAGAGTCACTTACAGTCAGTGAGTCATTTAGCAGACTGTTTCAGAGTCACTTACAGTCAGTGAGTCATTTAACAGACACTGATTCAGAGTCACTTACAGTCAGTGAGTCATTTAACAGACACTGATTCAGAGTCACTTACAGTCAGTGAGTCATTTAACAGACACTGATTCAGAGTCACTTACAGTCAGTGAGTCATTTAGCAGACTGTTTCAGAGTCACTTACAGTCAGTGAGTCATTTAACAGACACTGATTCAGAGTCACTTACAGTCAGTGAGTCATTTAACAGACACTGATTCAGAGTCACTTACAGTCAGTGAGTCATTTAACAGACACGGATTCCGAGTCACTTACAAGAGCAATTAGGGTTAAGCGCCTTGCTCAAGGACAGGCAGATTGTTCACCTGGTCGGCTCCGGGATTCAATCCAGCGACCTTTCGGTTACTGGCCCACTGCTCTTAACTGCTGTACCTGCCACCCACATACTGTTCTACTGTGACAGAACTGACGATGTGATTAACCTCTAAATTACTCAACATTGTGGGACGTGAAACGATGTCAACAGGGACAATTTTACCAGGGCTCCTGGGACTGCAATGTCCCTCTGAATGACAGTCAAGTTAACCAAATTAACCATCAGAAATTGCACAGTGTGTGTTTAAAATGATCGGTAATATTTGCGATGGGAACGTAATCTAAAGATCAACTTCCGTTCTGTATTTGCATCAGAACGGAGCCTATTCAAGCAGCAGGATGCCATTTATTGTCATGAGTCTTGCCTTGGAGGCAGCTCTGCAGAGTGGTCACAAGCTGGCACAGCCACAAAGTCATAAAATCAGATTTTAAAACTTAAACACACTGCTAACCCTAATGCCTAAGCCAAACATAAATATTTTGAATGTTGTTTTTTTTTTACAATGTACTGTAGCCAATTTTGACTTTGCAGCTGCCCCATCACTCAGTTCTGCCTCCAGGGCAAGATTCATGCCAATAAATGTAAACCTGCATAAAAGCATCAACACATAAGCCTGTGCAACATCCATCGACAAATCAACTCATGGTTGGTTATCATTGTCCATCGTGCCATTTTACATTTATAAAGGTAAAGTTCATTGAATAACGACACAAAGCTGGTGAGTGAGTCTCTCCAAAAGTTCCTGGATATGAAGATATAAACATGGCAGCTGTCCTGAACCGCCCACAGAGTTAACACCTTGGTAAACAAGCCCCTTCACACAGTTAACACCATGGTAAACAAGCCCCTTCACAGAGCTAACATCTTGGTAAACAACCCCCTTCACAGAGTTAACACCTTGGTAAACAACCCCCTTCACAGAGCTAACACCATGGTAAACAAGCCCCTTCACAGAGTTAACACCTTGGTAAACAAGCCCCTTCACAGAGTTAACACCTTGGTAAACAAGCCCCTTCACAGAGTTAACACCTTGGTAAACAACCCCCTTCACAGAGCTAACACCATGGTAAACAAGCCCCTTCACAGAGTTAACACCATGGTAAACAAGCCCCTTCACACAGTTAACACCATGGTAAACAAGCCCCTTCACAGAGCTAACATCTTGGTAAACAACCCCCTTCACAGAGTTAACACCATGGTAAACAAGCCCCTTCGATAAGAGACAATACCGTGCAGCTGTATTCATCTTCCTGGCCAAGGCTTTTGACTCTGTCAATCAAACCACATTCTTATTGGCAGACTCAACAGCCTTGGTTTCTCAAATGATTGCCTCGCCTGGTTTACCAACTACTTCGTTGATAGAGTTCAGTGTGTCAAATCAGAGGGCCTGTTATCTGGACCTCTGGCAGTCTCTATGGGGATACCACAGGGTTCAATTCTCAGGCCGACTCTTTTATCTGTATACATCAATGATGTCGCTCTTGCTGCTGGTGAGTCTCTGATCCACCTCTACACAGACGACCCCATTCTGTATACATCTGGCCCTTCTTTGGACACTGTGTTAACAGCCCTCCAGGCAAGCTTCAATGCCATTTACAACTCTCCTTCCGTGGCCTCCAACTGCTCTTAAACGCTAGTAAAACTAAATGCATGCTCTTCAACAGATCGCTGCCCGCACCTGCCTGCCCGTCCAGCATCACTACTCTGGACGGTTCTGACTTAGAATACGTGGACAACTACAAATACCTGGTTAGACTGTAAACTCTCCTTCCAGACTCACATCAAATATCTCCAATCCAAAATTAAATCTAGAATTGGCTTCCTATTTCGCAACAAAGCCTCCTTCAGTCATGCTGCCAAACAGACCCTCGTTAAACTGACCATCCTACCGATCCTCGACTTCGAAGATGACATATACAAAATAGCATCCAATACCCTACTCAACAAATTGGACTCAGTCTATCACAGTGCCATCCGTTTTGTCACCAAAGCCCCATTATACTACCCACCACTGCGACCTGTACTCTCTCGTTGGCTGGCCCTCGCGTCATACTGTTCGCCAAACCCACTGGCTACAGGTCATCTATAAGTCTTTGCTAGGTAAATCCCTGCCTTCTCAGCTCACTGGACACCATAGCAGCACCCACCTGTAGCACACGCTCCAGCAGGTATATTTCACTGATCACCACCAAAGCCAATTCCTCATTTGGCCACCTTTCCTTCCAGTCCTCTGAAGCCAATGACTGGAACGAACTGCAAAAATCAGTGAAGCTGGAGACTCATATCTCCCTCACTATCTTTAAGCACCAGCTGTCAGAGCAGCTTACAAATCACTGCACCTGTACATCGCCCATCTGTTCACAGCCCATCTATCTACCTACCTCATCCCCATACTGTATTTATTTATTTATCTTGCTCCTTCGCACCCCAGTATCTCTACTTGCACATTCATCTTCTGCACATCTACCATTCAAGTGTTTAATTGCTACATTGTATTTACTTTGCCACTACGGCCTATTTATTGCCTTCCCTCCTTACTCCATTTGCACAACACTGTATATATACTTTTTCTATTGTATTATTGACTGTATGTTTGTTTATTCCATGTGTAACTCTGTTGTTTTTGTCGCACTGCTTTGCTTTATCTTGGCCAGGTCGCAGTTGTAAATGAGAACTTGTTCTCAACTGACCTACCTGGTTAAATAAAGATGGAATAAATAAAGAATATAAAAAAATAACAAGGCCTGAACTAAGTGATACTGTAAATAACTGATTTCTTACAAGGCTTTCACATAACCTCTTCTGTTCCTTACTGAACCGTTGGTGATTGAAGTCTATAGTGACATGCAGTGACCAGAACTAAGGGGAGTCCATCACAGCCTGGATACAGTGACAGCCAACAATAAGACTAAGGCCATGATTCAAACCAACACAGTGTGATGCTCGTTTATTTGCATGTGTTTGAATCCTGGCCAAAGACACACCTTCCTTTGGACTCAGGGATGAGAGATCAGAGCCTTACGTTTTCATAGAGGGCTTGTAGAGTCTCCAGATCCACCACAGTATTGTCCAGGTTCAGGATGGCTGGAAGGGACAGAACACAGTTAGTGGTTATTGAGGATGGCTGGAAGGGACAGAACACAGTTAGTGGTTAAGAGGATGGCTGGAAGGGACAGGAGACAGTGAGTTGTTTATATACACATACACACACACACACACACACACACACACACACACACACAGTTGAAGTCGGAAGTTTACGTACACTTAGGTTGGAGTGATTAAAACTTATTTTTCAACCACTCCACAAATTTCTTGTTAACAAACTATAGTTTTGGCAAGTCGGTTAGGACATCTACTTTGTGCATGACACAAGTCATTTTTCCAACAATTGTTTACAGAGATTATTTCACTGTATCACAATGCCAGTGGGTCAGAAGTTCACATACACTAAGTTGACTGTGCCTTTAAACAGCTTAGAAAATTCCAGAAAATGATGTCATGGCTTTAAAAGCTTCTAATAGGCTTATTGGCATCATTGGAGTCAATTGTAGATGTACATGTGGATGTATTTCAAGGCCGACCTTCAAACTCAGTGCCTCTTTGCTTGACAACATGGGAAAATCAAAAGAAATTAGTCAAGATCTCAGAACAAAAATTGTAGACCTCCACAAGTCTGATTCATCCTTGGGAGCAATTTCCAAACGCCTGAAGGTACCACGTTCATCTGTACAAACAATATTACGCAAGTATAAACACCATGGGACCACGCAGTTGTCATACCGCTCAGGAAGGAGACGCTTTCTGTCTCCTAGAAATGAACTTGTTTTGGTGCGAAAAGTGCAAATCAATCCGAGAACAACAGCAAAGGACCTTGTGAAGATGGAGGAAACAGGTACCAAAGTATCTATATCCACATAACCTGAAAGGCCGCTCTGCAAGGAAGAGGGCACTGCTCCAAAACCAACATAAAAAAGCCAGACTACGGTTTGCAACTGCACATGGGGACAAAGATCGTAATTTTCTGGAGAAATGTCCTCTGGTCTGATGAAACAAAAATAGAACTGTTTGGCCATAATGACCATCATTATGTTAGGAGGAAAAATAGGGACGTTTGCAAGCCGAAGAACACCATCCCAACAGTGAAGCAAGGGGGTGGCAGCATCATGTTGTGGGGGTGCTTTGCTGCAGGAGGGGCTGGTGCACTTGACAAAATAGATGGCATCATGAGAATGGAAAATTATGTGGATATATTGACGCAACATCAAGACATCAGTCAGGAAGTTAAAGCTTGGTCCCAAATGGACAATGACCCCACGCATACTTCCAAAGTGGTGGCAAAATGGCTTAAGGACAACAAAGTCAAGGTATTGGAGTGCCATCACAAAGCCCTGACCTCAACCTATAGAACATTTGTGGGCAGAACTGAAAAAGTGTGTGCGAGCAAGGAGGCCTACAAACCTGACTCAGTTACACCAGCTCTGTTAGGAGGAATGGGCCAAAATTCACCCAACTTATTATGGGAACCTTGTGGAAGGCTACTTGAAACGTTTGACCCAAGTTAAACAATTTAAAAAGGCAATGCTACCAAATACTAATTGAGTGTATATAAACTTCTGAACCACTGGGAATGTGATGAAATAAACCACTCTACTATTATTCTGACATTTCACATTCTTAAAATAACATGGTGATCCTAACTGACCTAAGACAGGGGATTTTTACTTTGATTAAATGCCAATGTGAAAAACTGAGTTTAAATGTATTTGGCTAAACTTCCAACTTCAACTGTGTGTGTGTGTGTGTGTGTGTGTGTGTGTGTGTGTGTGTGTGTGTGTGTGTGTACACATATATACACACACGTGTTTATAGACATACACTGAGGGTACAAAACCTTAGGAACGCTTTCCTAATATAATATATATATACACTCAGAACAGCCTCGATTCGTCGGGTCATGGACTCTACAAGGTGTTGAAAGTGTTCCACAGGGATGCTGGCCCATGTTGACTCTACAAGGTGTTGAAAACGTTCCACAGGGATGCTGGCCCATGTTGACTCCAATGATTCCCCAACAGTTGTGTCCAGTTGGCTGGATGTCCTTTGGGTGGTGGACCATTCTTGATGCACACGGGAAACTGTTGAGTGTGGAAAACCCAGCAGCGTTGCAGTTCTTGATACACTCAAACCGATGCGCCTGGAAACCACAACCATACCCCCCTTCAAAGGCACTTAAATCTTTGTCTTGCCCATTTACCCTCTGACCACTGGTCATAAGGTTAAAGACTGAAGGCTGGTGGGGGTTTTTAATGGGGGGTGGGGGGTGGGGGCACTTAGACCTTACTACAGCCCTCGTCTGACGGGAGAGATGGGGTCAAAACAAGTGTTGGAGCCAACAGGACTTAACCCTCCTGCATATCTCTGCAAGGCCGAGACGCAGTGACGCAAGACGCCAACAAGACGCCAGAGCATCGAGATCAAGTGCAGGCTGGGAGCTGACACCCTGAGAGCTGTGAGAACTTGGAGAGAGGTGGGAGGGAGGGAGGAAAGAAGTCGGTACCACAGACACCAAATAAGCTCATTCCTGACACGGCCTGGACACAGGGGAGCACGGCTCTGCTCATAACGCAGCAGCTGGATTAATCCTCCACGACCTTGAAACGGGGTCAAATCCACCGTGTGCAAAGCTCCCAGCTTTAGAGCAGAGCTGAGCATTTATTTTCCTATTCCCACAGAGTTCAGTACCACCCACAGGCGTATAAAAAGGTCCCCAGCCCCCCAAACACCACTAAGAAGCTTAATGGGGGTGTGATGAGGCTAGGGGGGGGGCAATTAACTACATTTGGCTGCATGGCAAAAAAAAAAAATCACTCCTCCACATCGGGACTGGCTGTCAAGGAGAGACTGGCTGTCTGCTCGGCCAACTAGAACCTCTGACACCAATTCATCTCAACCGCCTTTTTAAGGAGGGGAAATTATCAGGCCAATTTACCAGACAACCTTTTGAAGGAAAAGCCATTATCTGAATATATACTGTAAGTGTCTCCGACCACCACCAACAACAAAACTCCAACAAGGTACATAACATACTCTTCATTAGATCGATGTAAATGAGAGCTTGTTCTCAACTGGCATACCTGGTTAAATAAAGGTGAAATAAAACATTTAAAAATGTAGACAAAATATTGTTTTATTAATAAAATGCTGTTAACTGTCCAGTCAGTGTCTACTTGACCTATCCTCAGCCCTCTCTGAACAGCAGTAGTGTCTACTTGACCTATCCTCAGCCCTCTCTGAACAGCAGTAGTCTCTAGTCAGTGTCTACTTGACCCATCCTCAGCCCTCTCTGAACAGCAGTAGTGTCTACTTGACCTATCCTCAGCCCTCTCTGAACAGCAGTAGTGTCTACTTGACCTATCCTCAGCCCTCTCTGAACAGCAGTAGTGTCTACTTGACCTATCCTCAGCCCTCTCTGAACAGCAGTAGTGTCTACTTGACCTATCCTCAGCCCTCTCTGAACAGCAGTAGTGTCTACTTGACCTATCCTCAGCCCTCTCTGAACAGCAGTAGTCTCTAGTCAGTGTCTACTTGACCCATCCTCAGCCCTCTCTGAACAGCAGTAGTGTCTACTTGACCTATCCTCAGCCCTCTCTGAACAGCAGTAGTGTCTACTTGACCTATCCTCAGCCCTCTCTGAACAGCAGTAGTGTCTACTTGACCTATCCTCAGCCCTCTCTGAACAGCAGTAGTGTCTACTTGACCTATCCTCAGCCCTCTCTGAACAGCAGTAGTGTCTACTTGACCTATCCTCAGCCCTCTCTGAACAGCAGTAGTGTCTACTTGACCTATCCTCAGCCCTCTCTGAACAGCAGTAGTGTCTACTTCACCTATCCTCAGCCCTCTCTGAACAGAAGTAGTGTCTACTTGACCTATCCTCAGCCTTCTCTGAACAGCAGTAGTGTCTACTTGACCTATCCTCAGCCCTCTCTGAACAGCAGTAGTCTCTAGTCAGTGTCTACTTGACCTATCCTCAGCCCTCTCTGAACAGCAGTAGTGTCTACTTGACCTATCCTCAGCCCTCTCGGAACAGAAGTAGTGTCTACTTGACCTATCCTCAGCCCCCTCTGAACAGAAGTAGTGTCTACTTGACCTATCCTCAGCCCTCTCTGAACAGCAGTAGTGTCTACCTGACCTATCCTCAGCCCTCTCTGAACAGAAGTAGTGTCTACTTGACCTATCCTCAGCCCTCTCTGAACAGCAGTAGTGTCTACTTGACCTATCCTCAGCCCCCTCTGAACAGCAGTAGTGTCTACTTGACCTATCCTCAGCCCTCTGAACAGCAGTAGTGTCTACTTGACCTATCCTCAGCCCTCTCTGAACATCAGTAGTGTCTATTTGACCTATCCTCAGCTCTCTCTGAACAGCAGTAGTGTCTACTTGACCCATCCTCAGCCCTCTCTGAACAGCAGTAGTGTCTACTTGACCTATCCTTAGCCCTCTCTGAACAGCAGTAGTCTCTAGTCAGTGTCTACTTGACCCATCCTCAGCCCTCTCTGAACAGCAGTAGTGTCTACTTGACCTATCCTCAGCCCTCTCTGAACAGCAGTAGTGTCTACTTGACCTATCCTCAGCCCTCTCTGAACAGAAGTAGTGTCTACTTGACCTATCCTCAGCCCTCTCTGAACAGAAGTAGTGTCTACTTGACCTATCCTTAGCCCTCTCTGAACAGCAGTAGTCTCTAGTCAGTGTCTACTTGACCCATCCTCAGCCCTCTCTGAACAGCAGTAGTGTCTACTTGACCTATCCTCAGCCCTCTCTGAACAGCAGTAGTGTCTACTTGACCTATCCTCAGCCCTCTCTGAACAGCAGTAGTGTCTACTTGACCTATCCTCAGCCCTCTCTGAACAGCAGTAGTGTCTACTTGACCTATCCTCAGCCCTCTCTGAACAGAAGTAGTGTCTACTTGACCTATCCTCAGCCCTCTCTGAACAGAAGTAGTGTCTACTTGACCTATCCTCAGCCCTCTCTGAACAGCAGTAGTCTCTAGTCAGTGTCTACTTGACCTATCCTCAGCCCTCTCTGAACAGCAGTAGTGTCTACTTGACCTATCCTCAGCCCTCTCTGAACAGCAGTAGTGTCTACTTGACCTATCCTCAGCCCTCTCTGAACAGCAGTAGTGTCTACTTGACCTATCCTCAGCCCTCTCTGAACAGCAGTAGTGTCTACTTGAACCAAACCTCAGCCCCCTCTGAACAGCAGTAGTGTCTACTTGACCTATCCTCAGCCCTCTCTGAACAGCAGTAGTGTCTACTTGACCTATCCTCAGCCCTCTCTGAACAGCAGCAGTGTCTACTTGACCTATCCTCAGCCCTCTCTGAACAGCAGTAGTCTCTAGTCAGTGTCTACTTGACCTATCCTCAGCCCTCTCTGAACAGCAGTAGTGTCTACTTGACCTATCCTCAGCCCTCTCTGAACAGCAGTAGTGTCTACTTGACCTATCCTCAGCCCTCTCTGAACAGCAGTAGTGTCTACTTGACCTATCCTCAGCCCTCTCTGAACAGCAGTAGTGTCTACTTGACCTATCCTCAGCCCTCTCTGAACAGCAGTAGTGTCTACTTGACCTATCCTCAGCCCTCTCTGAACAGCAGTAGTGTCTACTTGACCTATCCTCAGCCCTCTCTGAACAGCAGTAGTGTCTACTTGACCTATCCTCAGCCCTCTCTGAACAGCAGTAGTGTCTACTTGACCTATCCTCAGCCCTCTCTGAACAGCAGTAGTGTCTACTTGACCTATCCTCAGCCCTCTCTGAACAGCAGTAGTGTCTACTTGACCTATCCTCAGCCCTCTCTGAACAGCAGTAGTGTCTACTTGACCTATCCTCAGCCCTCTCTGAACAGCAGTAGTGTCTACTTGACCTATCCTCAGCCCTCTCTGAACAGCAGTAGTGTCTACTTGACCTATCCTCAGCCCTCTCTGAACAGCAGTAGTGTCTACTTGACCTATCCTCAGCCCTCTCTGAACAGCAGTAGTGTCTACTTGACCTATCCTCAGCCCTCTCTGAACAGCAGTAGTGTCTACTTGACCTATCCTTAGCCCTCTCTGAACAGCAGTAGTGTCTAGTCAGTGTCTACTTGACCCATCCTCAGCCCTCTCTGAACAGCAGTAGTGTCTACTTGACCTATCCTTAGCCCTCTCTGAACAGCAGTAGTCTCTAGTCAGTGTCTACTTGACCCATCCTCAGCCCTCTCTGAACAGCAGTAGTGTCTACTTGACCTATCCTCAGCCCTCTCTGAACAGCAGTAGTGTCTACTTGACCTATCCTCAGCCCTCTCTGAACAGAAGTAGTGTCTACTTGACCTATCCTCAGCCCTCTCTGAACAGAAGTAGTGTCTACTTGACCTATCCTTAGCCCTCTCTGAACAGCAGTAGTCTCTAGTCAGTGTCTACTTGACCCATCCTCAGCCCTCTCTGAACAGCAGTAGTGTCTACTTGACCTATCCTCAGCCCTCTCTGAACAGCAGTAGTGTCTACTTGACCTATCCTCAGCCCTCTCTGAACAGCAGTAGTGTCTACTTGACCTATCCTCAGCCCTCTCTGAACAGCAGTAGTGTCTACTTGACCTATCCTCAGCCCTCTCTGAACAGCAGTAGTGTCTACTTGACCTATCCTCAGCCCCCTCTGAACAGCAGTAGTGTCTACTTGACCTATCCTCAGCCCTCTCTGAACAGCAGTAGTCTCTAGTCAGTGTCTACTTGACCTATCCTCAGCCCTCTCTGAACAGCAGTAGTCTCTAGTCAGTGTCTACTTGACCTATCCTCAGCCCTCTCTGAACAGCAGTAGTCTCTAGTCAGTGTCTACTTGACCTATCCTCAGCCCTCTCTGAACAGCAGTAGTGTCTACTTGACCTATCCTCAGCCCTCTCTGAACAGCAGTAGTGTCTCCTTGACCTATCCTCAGCCCTCTGAACAGCAGTAGTGTCTACTTGACCTATCCTCAGCCCTCTCTGAAC
The DNA here is from genome assembly GCF_013265735.2 of Oncorhynchus mykiss. Taxonomy (NCBI): domain Eukaryota; kingdom Metazoa; phylum Chordata; class Actinopteri; order Salmoniformes; family Salmonidae; genus Oncorhynchus; species Oncorhynchus mykiss. The sequence goes on along the minus strand of NC_048587.1, from coordinate 1,246,384 downwards.
AGCAGTAGTGTCTACTTGACCTATCCTCAGCCCTCTCTGAACAGCAGTAGTGTCTACTTGACCTATCCTCAGCCCTCTCTGAACAGCAGTAGTGTCTACTTGACCTATCCTCAGCCCTCTCTGAACAGCAGTAGTGTCTACTTGACCTATCCTCAGCCCCCTCTGAACAGCAGTAGTGTCTACTTGACCTATCCTCAGCCCTCTCTGAACAGCAGTAGTCTCTAGTCAGTGTCTACTTGACCTATCCTCAGCCCTCTCTGAACAGCAGTAGTCTCTAGTCAGTGTCTACTTGACCTATCCTCAGCCCTCTCTGAACAGCAGTAGTCTCTAGTCAGTGTCTACTTGACCTATCCTCAGCCCTCTCTGAACAGCAGTAGTGTCTACTTGACCTATCCTCAGCCCTCTCTGAACAGCAGTAGTGTCTCCTTGACCTATCCTCAGCCCTCTGAACAGCAGTAGTGTCTACTTGACCTATCCTCAGCCCTCTCTGAACAGCAGTAGTGTCTACTTGACCTATCCTCAGCCCTCTCTGAACAGCAGTAGTCTCTAGTCAGTGTCTACTTGACCCATCCTCAGCCCTCTCTGAACAGCAGTAGTGTCTACTTGACCTATCCTCAGCCCTCTCTGAACAGCAGTAGTGTCTACTTGACCTATCCTCAGCCCTCTCTGAACAGCAGTAGTGTCTACTTGACCTATCCTCAGCCCTCTCTGAACAGCAGTAGTGTCTACTTGACCTATCCTCAGCCCTCTCTGAACAGCAGTAGTGTCTACTTGACCTATCCTCAGCCCTCTCTGAACAGAAGTAGTGTCTACTTGACCTATCCTCAGCCCTCTCTGAACAGCAGTAGTGTCTACTTGACCTATCCTCAGCCCTCTCTGAACAGCAGTAGTCTCTAGTCAGTGTCTACTTGACCTATCCTCAGCCCTCTCTGAACAGCAGTAGTGTCTACTTGACCTATCCTCAGCCCTCTCGGAACAGAAGTAGTGTCTACTTGACCTATCCTCAGCCCCCTCTGAACAGAAGTAGTGTCTACTTGACCTATCCTCAGCCCTCTCTGAACAGCAGTAGTGTCTACCTGACCTATCCTCAGCCCACTCTGAACAGAAGTAGTGTCTACTTGACCTATCCTCAGCCCTCTCTGAACAGCAGTAGTGTCTACTTGACCTATCCTCAGCCCCCTCTGAACAGCAGTAGTGTCTACTTGACCTATCCTCAGCCCTCTGAACAGCAGTAGTGTCTACTTGACCTATCCTCAGCCCTCTCTGAACAGCAGTAGTGTCTATTTGACCTATCCTCAGCTCTCTCTGAACAGCAGTAGTGTCTACTTGACCTATCCTTAGCCCTCTCTGAACAGCAGTAGTCTCTAGTCAGTGTCTACTTGACCCATCCTCAGCCCTCTCTGAACAGCAGTAGTGTCTACTTGACCTATCCTTAGCCCTCTCTGAACAGCAGTAGTCTCTAGTCAGTGTCTACTTGACCCATCCTCAGCCCTCTCTGAACAGCAGTAGTGTCTACTTGACCTATCCTCAGCCCTCTCTGAACAGCAGTAGTGTCTACTTGACCTATCCTCAGCCCTCTCTGAACAGAAGTAGTGTCTACTTGACCTATCCTCAGCCCTCTCTGAACAGAAGTAGTGTCTACTTGACCTATCCTTAGCCCTCTCTGAACAGCAGTAGTCTCTAGTCAGTGTCTACTTGACCCATCCTCAGCCCTCTCTGAACAGCAGTAGTGTCTACTTGACCTATCCTCAGCCCTCTCTGAACAGCAGTAGTGTCTACTTGACCTATCCTCAGCCCTCTCTGAACAGCAGTAGTGTCTACTTGACCTATCCTCAGCCCTCTCTGAACAGAAGTAGTGTCTACTTGACCTATCCTCAGCCCTCTCTGAACAGCAGTAGTCTCTAGTCAGTGTCTACTTGACCTATCCTCAGCCCTCTCTGAACAGCAGTAGTGTCTACTTGACCTATCCTCAGCCCTCTCTGAACAGCAGTAGTGTCTACTTGACCTATCCTCAGCCCTCTCTGAACAGCAGTAGTGTCTACTTGACCTATCCTCAGCCCTCTCTGAACAGCAGTAGTGTCTACTTGACCTATCCTCAGCCCCCTCTGAACAGCAGTAGTGTCTACTTGACCTATCCTCAGCCCTCTCTGAACAGCAGTAGTGTCTACTTGACCTATCCTCAGCCCTCTCTGAACAGCAGCAGTGTCTACTTGACCTATCCTCAGCCCTCTCTGAACAGCAGTAGTCTCTAGTCAGTGTCTACTTGACCTATCCTCAGCCCTCTCTGAACAGCAGTAGTCTCTAGTCAGTGTCTACTTGACCTATCCTCAGCCCTCTCTGAACAGCAGTAGTGTCTACTTGACCTATCCTCAGCCCTCTCTGAACAGCAGTAGTGTCTACTTGACCTATCCTCAGCCCTCTCTGAACAGCAGTAGTGTCTACTTGACCTATCCTCAGCCCTCTCTGAACAGCAGTAGTGTCTACTTGACCTATCCTCAGCCCTCTCTGAACAGCAGTAGTGTCTACTTGACCTATCCTCAGCCCTCTCTGAACAGCAGTAGTGTCTACTTGACCTATCCTCAGCCCTCTCTGAACAGCAGTAGTGTCTACTTGACCTATCCTCAGCCCTCTCTGAACAGCAGTAGTGTCTACTTGACCTATCCTCAGCCCTCTCTGAACAGCAGTAGTGTCTACTTGACCTATCCTCAGCCCTCTCTGAACAGCAGTAGTGTCTACTTGACCTATCCTCAGCCCTCTCTGAACAGCAGTAGTGTCTACTTGACCTATCCTCAGCCCTCTCTGAACAGCAGTAGTGTCTACTTGACCTATCCTCAGCCCTCTCTGAACAGCAGTAGTGTCTACTTGACCTATCCTCAGCCCTCTCTGAACAGCAGTAGTGTCTACTTGACCTATCCTCAGCCCTCTCTGAACAGCAGTAGTGTCTACTTGACCTATCCTCAGCCCTCTCTGAACAGCAGTAGTGTCTACTTGACCTATCCTTAGCCCTCTCTGAACAGCAGTAGTGTCTAGTCAGTGTCTACTTGACCCATCCTCAGCCCTCTCTGAACAGCAGTAGTGTCTACTTGACCTATCCTTAGCCCTCTCTGAACAGCAGTAGTCTCTAGTCAGTGTCTACTTGACCCATCCTCAGCCCTCTCTGAACAGCAGTAGTGTCTACTTGACCTATCCTCAGCCCTCTCTGAACAGCAGTAGTGTCTACTTGACCTATCCTCAGCCCTCTCTGAACAGAAGTAGTGTCTACTTGACCTATCCTCAGCCCTCTCTGAACAGAAGTAGTGTCTACTTGACCTATCCTTAGCCCTCTCTGAACAGCAGTAGTCTCTAGTCAGTGTCTACTTGACCCATCCTCAGCCCTCTCTGAACAGCAGTAGTGTCTACTTGACCTATCCTCAGCCCTCTCTGAACAGCAGTAGTGTCTACTTGACCTATCCTCAGCCCTCTCTGAACAGCAGTAGTGTCTACTTGACCTATCCTCAGCCCTCTCTGAACAGCAGTAGTGTCTACTTGACCTATCCTCAGCCCTCTCTGAACAGCAGTAGTCTCTAGTCAGTGTCTACTTGACCTATCCTCAGCCCTCTCTGAACAGCAGTAGTGTCTACTTGACCTATCCTCAGCCCTCTCTGAACAGCAGTAGTGTCTACTTGACCTATCCTCAGCCCTCTCTGAACAGCAGTAGTGTCTCCTTGACCTATCCTCAGCCCTCTGAACAGCAGTAGTGTCTACTTGACCTATCCTCAGCCCTCTCTGAACAGCAGTAGTGTCTACTTGACCTATCCTCAGCCCTCTCTGAACAGCAGTAGTGTCTACTTGACCTATCCTCAGCCCTCTCTGAACAGCAGTAGTGTCTACTTGACCTATCCTCAGCCCTCTCTGAACAGCAGTAGTGTCTACTTGACCTATCCTCAGCCCTCTCTGAACAGCAGTAGTGTCTCCTTGACCTATCCTCAGCCCTCTCTGAACAGCAGTAGTGTCTACTTGACCTATCCTCAGCCCTCTCTGAACAGCAGTAGTGTCTACTTGACCTATCCTCAGCCCTCTCTGAACAGCAGTAGTGTCTACTTGACCTATCCTCAGCCCTCTCTGAACAGCAGTAGTGTCTACTTGACCTATCCTCAGCCCTCTCTGAACAGCAGTAGTGTCTACTTGACCTATCCTCAGCCCTCTCTGAACAGCAGTAGTGTCTACTTGACCTATCCTCAGCCCTCTCTGAACAGCAGTAGTGTCTACTTGACCTATCCTCAGCCCTCTCTGAACAGCAGTAGTGTCTACTTGACCTATCCTCAGCCCTCTCTGAACAGCAGTAGTGTCTACTTGACCTATCCTCAGCCCTCTCTGAACAGCAGTAGTGTCTACTTGACCTATCCTCAGCCCTCTCTGAACAGCAGTAGTGTCTACTTGACCTATCCTCAGCCCTCTCTGAACAGCAGTAGTGTCTACTTGACCTATCCTCAGCCCTCTCTGAACAGCAGTAGTGTCTACTTGACCTATCCTCAGCCCTCTCTGAACAGCAGTAGTGTCTACTTGACCTATCCTCAGCCCTCTCTGAACAGCAGTAGTGTCTACTTGACCTATCCTCAGCCCTCTCTGAACAGCAGTAGTGTCTACTTGACCTATCCTCAGCCCTCTCTGAACAGCAGTAGTGTCTACTTGACCTATCCTCAGCCCTCTCTGAACAGCAGTAGTGTCTACTTGACCTATCCTCAGCCCTCTCTGAACAGCAGTAGTGTCTACTTGACCTATCCTCAGCCCTCTCTGAACAGCAGTAGTGTCTACTTGACCTATCCTTAGCCCTCTCTGAACAGCAGTAGTGTCTAGTCAGTGTCTACTTGACCCATCCTCAGCCCTCTCTGAACAGCAGTAGTGTCTACTTGACCTATCCTTAGCCCTCTCTGAACAGCAGTAGTCTCTAGTCAGTGTCTACTTGACCCATCCTCAGCCCTCTCTGAACAGCAGTAGTGTCTACTTGACCTATCCTCAGCCCTCTCTGAACAGCAGTAGTGTCTACTTGACCTATCCTCAGCCCTCTCTGAACAGAAGTAGTGTCTACTTGACCTATCCTCAGCCCTCTCTGAACAGAAGTAGTGTCTACTTGACCTATCCTTAGCCCTCTCTGAACAGCAGTAGTCTCTAGTCAGTGTCTACTTGACCTATCCTCAGCCCTCTCTGAACAGCAGTAGTGTCTACTTGACCTATCCTCAGCCCTCTCTGAACAGCAGTAGTGTCTACTTGACCTATCCTCAGCCCTCTCTGAACAGCAGTAGTGTCTACTTGACCTATCCTCAGCCCTCTCTGAACAGCAGTAGTGTCTACTTGACCTATCCTCAGCCCCCTCTGAACAGCAGTAGTGTCTACTTGACCTATCCTCAGCCCTCTCTGAACAGCAGTAGTCTCTAGTCAGTGTCTACTTGACCTATCCTCAGCCCTCTCTGAACAGCAGTAGTCTCTAGTCAGTGTCTACTTGACCTATCCTCAGCCCTCTCTGAACAGCAGTAGTCTCTAGTCAGTGTCTACTTGACCTATCCTCAGCCCTCTCTGAACAGCAGTAGTGTCTACTTGACCTATCCTCAGCCCTCTCTGAACAGCAGTAGTGTCTCCTTGACCTATCCTCAGCCCTCTGAACAGCAGTAGTGTCTACTTGACCTATCCTCAGCCCTCTCTGAACAGCAGTAGTGTCTACTTGACCTATCCTCAGCCCTCTCTGAACAGCAGTAGTGTCTACTTGACCTATCCTCAGCCCTCTCTGAACAGCAGTAGTGTCTACTTGACCTATCCTCAGCCCTCTCTGAACAGCAGTAGTGTCTACTTGACCTATCCTCAGCCCCCTCTGAACAGCAGTAGTGTCTACTTGACCTATCCTCAGCCCTCTCTGAACAGCAGTAGTCTCTAGTCAGTGTCTACTTGACCTATCCTCAGCCCTCTCTGAACAGCAGTAGTCTCTAGTCAGTGTCTACTTGACCTATCCTCAGCCCTCTCTGAACAGCAGTAGTCTCTAGTCAGTGTCTACTTGACCTATCCTCAGCCCTCTCTGAACAGCAGTAGTGTCTACTTGACCTATCCTCAGCCCTCTCTGAACAGCAGTAGTGTCTCCTTGACCTATCCTCAGCCCTCTGAACAGCAGTAGTGTCTACTTGACCTATCCTCAGCCCTCTCTGAACAGCAGTAGTGTCTACTTGACCTATCCTCAGCCCTCTCTGAACAGCAGTAGTCTCTAGTCAGTGTCTACTTGACCCATCCTCAGCCCTCTCTGAACAGCAGTAGTGTCTACTTGACCTATCCTCAGCCCTCTCTGAACAGCAGTAGTGTCTACTTGACCTATCCTCAGCCCTCTCTGAACAGCAGTAGTGTCTACTTGACCTATCCTCAGCCCTCTCTGAACAGCAGTAGTGTCTACTTGACCTATCCTCAGCCCTCTCTGAACAGCAGTAGTGTCTACTTGACCTATCCTCAGCCCTCTCTGAACAGAAGTAGTGTCTACTTGACCTATCCTCAGCCCTCTCTGAACAGCAGTAGTGTCTACTTGACCTATCCTCAGCCCTCTCTGAACAGCAGTAGTCTCTAGTCAGTGTCTACTTGACCTATCCTCAGCCCTCTCTGAACAGCAGTAGTGTCTACTTGACCTATCCTCAGCCCTCTCGGAACAGAAGTAGTGTCTACTTGACCTATCCTCAGCCCCCTCTGAACAGAAGTAGTGTCTACTTGACCTATCCTCAGCCCTCTCTGAACAGCAGTAGTGTCTACCTGACCTATCCTCAGCCCTCTCTGAACAGAAGTAGTGTCTACTTGACCTATCCTCAGCCCTCTCTGAACAGCAGTAGTGTCTACTTGACCTATCCTCAGCCCCCTCTGAACAGCAGTAGTGTCTACTTGACCTATCCTCAGCCCTCTGAACAGCAGTAGTGTCTACTTGACCTATCCTCAGCCCTCTCTGAACAGCAGTAGTGTCTATTTGACCTATCCTCAGCTCTCTCTGAACAGCAGTAGTGTCTACTTGACCTATCCTTAGCCCTCTCTGAACAGCAGTAGTCTCTAGTCAGTGTCTACTTGACCCATCCTCAGCCCTCTCTGAACAGCAGTAGTGTCTACTTGACCTATCCTTAGCCCTCTCTGAACAGCAGTAGTCTCTAGTCAGTGTCTACTTGACCCATCCTCAGCCCTCTCTGAACAGCAGTAGTGTCTACTTGACCTATCCTCAGCCCTCTCTGAACAGCAGTAGTGTCTACTTGACCTATCCTCAGCCCTCTCTGAACAGAAGTAGTGTCTACTTGACCTATCCTCAGCCCTCTCTGAACAGAAGTAGTGTCTACTTGACCTATCCTTAGCCCTCTCTGAACAGCAGTAGTCTCTAGTCAGTGTCTACTTGACCCATCCTCAGCCCTCTCTGAACAGCAGTAGTGTCTACTTGACCTATCCTCAGCCCTCTCTGAACAGCAGTAGTGTCTACTTGACCTATCCTCAGCCCTCTCTGAACAGCAGTAGTGTCTACTTGACCTATCCTCAGCCCTCTCTGAACAGAAGTAGTGTCTACTTGACCTATCCTCAGCCCTCTCTGAACAGCAGTAGTCTCTAGTCAGTGTCTACTTGACCTATCCTCAGCCCTCTCTGAACAGCAGTAGTGTCTACTTGACCTATCCTCAGCCCTCTCTGAACAGCAGTAGTGTCTACTTGACCTATCCTCAGCCCTCTCTGAACAGCAGTAGTGTCTACTTGACCTATCCTCAGCCCTCTCTGAACAGCAGTAGTGTCTACTTGACCTATCCTCAGCCCCCTCTGAACAGCAGTAGTGTCTACTTGACCTATCCTCAGCCCTCTCTGAACAGCAGTAGTGTCTACTTGACCTATCCTCAGCCCTCTCTGAACAGCAGCAGTGTCTACTTGACCTATCCTCAGCCCTCTCTGAACAGCAGTAGTCTCTAGTCAGTGTCTACTTGACCTATCCTCAGCCCTCTCTGAACAGCAGTAGTCTCTAGTCAGTGTCTACTTGACCTATCCTCAGCCCTCTCTGAACAGCAGTAGTGTCTACTTGACCTATCCTCAGCCCTCTCTGAACAGCAGTAGTGTCTACTTGACCTATCCTCAGCCCTCTCTGAACAGCAGTAGTGTCTACTTGACCTATCCTCAGCCCTCTCTGAACAGCAGTAGTGTCTACTTGACCTATCCTCAGCCCTCTCTGAACAGCAGTAGTGTCTACTTGACCTATCCTCAGCCCTCTCTGAACAGCAGTAGTGTCTACTTGACCTATCCTCAGCCCTCTCTGAACAGCAGTAGTGTCTACTTGACCTATCCTCAGCCCTCTCTGAACAGCAGTAGTGTCTACTTGACCTATCCTCAGCCCTCTCTGAACAGCAGTAGTGTCTACTTGACCTATCCTCAGCCCTCTCTGAACAGCAGTAGTGTCTACTTGACCTATCCTCAGCCCTCTCTGAACAGCAGTAGTGTCTACTTGACCTATCCTCAGCCCTCTCTGAACAGCAGTAGTGTCTACTTGACCTATCCTCAGCCCTCTCTGAACAGCAGTAGTGTCTACTTGACCTATCCTCAGCCCTCTCTGAACAGCAGTAGTGTCTACTTGACCTATCCTCAGCCCTCTCTGAACAGCAGTAGTGTCTACTTGACCTATCCTCAGCCCTCTCTGAACAGCAGTAGTGTCTACTTGACCTATCCTTAGCCCTCTCTGAACAGCAGTAGTGTCTAGTCAGTGTCTACTTGACCCATCCTCAGCCCTCTCTGAACAGCAGTAGTGTCTACTTGACCTATCCTTAGCCCTCTCTGAACAGCAGTAGTCTCTAGTCAGTGTCTACTTGACCCATCCTCAGCCCTCTCTGAACAGCAGTAGTGTCTACTTGACCTATCCTCAGCCCTCTCTGAACAGCAGTAGTGTCTACTTGACCTATCCTCAGCCCTCTCTGAACAGAAGTAGTGTCTACTTGACCTATCCTCAGCCCTCTCTGAACAGAAGTAGTGTCTACTTGACCTATCCTTAGCCCTCTCTGAACAGCAGTAGTCTCTAGTCAGTGTCTACTTGACCCATCCTCAGCCCTCTCTGAACAGCAGTAGTGTCTACTTGACCTATCCTCAGCCCTCTCTGAACAGCAGTAGTGTCTACTTGACCTATCCTCAGCCCTCTCTGAACAGCAGTAGTGTCTACTTGACCTATCCTCAGCCCTCTCTGAACAGCAGTAGTGTCTACTTGACCTATCCTCAGCCCTCTCTGAACAGCAGTAGTGTCTACTTGACCTATCCTCAGCCCCCTCTGAACAGCAGTAGTGTCTACTTGACCTATCCTCAGCCCTCTCTGAACAGCAGTAGTCTCTAGTCAGTGTCTACTTGACCTATCCTCAGCCCTCTCTGAACAGCAGTAGTGTCTACTTGACCTATCCTCAGCCCTCTCTGAACAGCAGTAGTGTCTACTTGACCTATCCTCAGCCCTCTCTGAACAGCAGTAGTGTCTCCTTGACCTATCCTCAGCCCTCTGAACAGCAGTAGTGTCTACTTGACCTATCCTCAGCCCTCTCTGAACAGCAGTAGTGTCTACTTGACCTATCCTCAGCCCTCTCTGAACAGCAGTAGTGTCTACTTGACCTATCCTCAGCCCTCTCTGAACAGCAGTAGTGTCTACTTGACCTATCCTCAGCCCTCTCTGAACAGCAGTAGTGTCTACTTGACCTATCCTCAGCCCTCTCTGAACAGCAGTAGTGTCTCCTTGACCTATCCTCAGCCCTCTCTGAACAGCAGTAGTGTCTACTTGACCTATCCTCAGCCCTCTCTGAACAGCAGTAGTGTCTACTTGACCTATCCTCAGCCCTCTCTGAACAGCAGTAGTGTCTACTTGACCTATCCTCAGCCCTCTCTGAACAGCAGTAGTGTCTACTTGACCTATCCTCAGCCCTCTCTGAACAGCAGTAGTGTCTACTTGACCTATCCTCAGCCCTCTCTGAACAGCAGTAGTGTCTACTTGACCTATCCTCAGCCCTCTCTGAACAGCAGTAGTGTCTACTTGACCTATCCTCAGCCCTCTCTGAACAGCAGTAGTGTCTACTTGACCTATCCTCAGCCCTCTCTGAACAGCAGTAGTGTCTACTTGACCTATCCTCAGCCCTCTCTGAACAGCAGTAGTGTCTACTTGACCTATCCTCAGCCCTCTCTGAACAGCAGTAGTGTCTACTTGACCTATCCTCAGCCCTCTCTGAACAGCAGTAGTGTCTACTTGACCTATCCTCAGCCCTCTCTGAACAGCAGTAGTGTCTACTTGACCTATCCTCAGCCCTCTCTGAACAGCAGTAGTGTCTACTTGACCTATCCTCAGCCCTCTCTGAACAGCAGTAGTGTCTACTTGACCTATCCTCAGCCCTCTCTGAACAGCAGTAGTGTCTACTTGACCTATCCTCAGCCCTCTCTGAACAGCAGTAGTGTCTACTTGACCTATCCTCAGCCCTCTCTGAACAGCAGTAGTGTCTACTTGACCTATCCTCAGCCCTCTCTGAACAGCAGTAGTGTCTACTTGACCTATCCTCAGCCCTCTCTGAACAGCAGTAGTGTCTACTTGACCTATCCTCAGCCCTCTCTGAACAGCAGTAGTGTCTACTTGACCTATCCTCAGCCCTCTCTGAACAGCAGTAGTGTCGACTTGACCTATCCTCAGCCCTCTCTGAACAGCAGTAGTGTCTACTTGACCTATCCTCAGCCCTCTCTGAACAGCAGTAGTGTCTACTTGACCTATCCTCAGCCCTCTGAACAGCAGTAGTGTCTACTTGACCTATCCTCAGCCCTCTCTGAACAGCAGTAGTGTCTACTTGACCTATCCTCAGCCCTCTGAACAGCAGTAGTGTCTACTTGACCTATCCTCAGCCCTCTGAACAGCAGTAGTCTCTACTTGACCTATCCTCAGCCCTCTGAACAGCAGTAGTCTCTACTTGACCTATCCTCAGCCCTCTCTGAACAGCAGTAGTGTCTACTTGACCTATCCTCAGCCCTCTGAACAGCAGTAGTGTCTACTTGACCTATCCTCAGCCCTCTCTGAACAGCAGTAGTGTCTACTTGACCTATCTTCAGCCCTCTCTGAACAGCAGTAGTGTCTACTTGACCTATCCTCAGCCCCCTCTGAACAGCAGTAGTGTCTACTTGACCTATCCTCAGCCCTCTGAACAGCAGTAGTGTCTACTTGACCTATCCTCAGCCCTCTCTGAACAGCAGTAGTGTCTACTTGACCTATCCTCAGCCCTCTCTGAACAGCAGTAGTGTCTACTTGACCTATCCTCAGCCCTCTCTGAACAGCAGTAGTGTCTACTTGACCTATCCTCAGCCCTCTCTGAACAGCAGTAGTGTCTACTTGACCTATCCTCAGCCCTCTCTGAACAGCAGTAGTG